>NC_045548.1:36037698-36346032 GCF_009769535.1 Thamnophis elegans
GTATTACACTCAAATATTTTTTCATAGATCATGAACTTGGTGTTGGTTTAGAATATTATGTTACACAATTTAATCTTTAACAGAATTAGAACATACACTACTTAGAGTCATCTATAACCTTAAGGAAATAAATAACATGCAATACTATGACTGTAATTACACTTTATGGCAAGATATTTTATGGCAAGATACTGTTGATTTTGATATATTCCACCAAACATGTGAGGTTTTTTAGAACAGTATAAAGTTTAACCATGTCTAATTGCAGTGAGGGAAATTAATGTGTTTAACCAGAGTATATTGACAGAAAAATAGTTACATACATCTAAGTATATAGGAATAAGATGTGATATGCTACTTTTAATGCACAAAATAATGTTTTGTAACAATGAGATTTACTCCCTCTTGCTAGTATAGGTAGAGTAGAAACTTTTTTTTAAAAAAATCAATATTTGGGTCTTTGGTTTCTACTTAAATAATAACAGAATGAGTTGTGTGTGCAGATCAGTTCAATTTCTGATAAGCTTAGTTTTAGTTGGTGAGATAACATAGTGGGTGAGATCTGTTTAGAAAGATCTTGGTTCAGATCTGTCCCTTGAACCAATAGATAATCTTTGGAAGATAAAACAGGATTGTTGTAAAGAGTGCAACAAGCTATTGTATAAATACTGCTTAGAATTATAATCAAAATTCTGATTACTGTTATACATTCAGCAAATATTTTGATGTTTTAATTCAAGCTGAAGAAACTAGTAACGTGCTACATTTTTTTCAATTTTTTAAATAGAAATCTCTCAAACTGAGAACTTTTGTGAATTTACTGACATTGTATGGAGTGAATTTTCAGATGACGAAAATGACATTACAGCCTCAGATTTTCTTTATATGAAAATGAAGAAATATAGAAAGTATGCTTTAATCGCCAAGGAAGTGTGTAATGAAGGTAACACATTTTCTGTACACAATGTAAAAATCAGTTTTCATTCCTAATTTTCAAAAAGCCATATCTCCCATATTTGTATTTTCTTGTCTTCATAGATTGAATACTACCCCCCCCCCCTTTTTTTTTTCTTTAGACCTGCAAAAATGCTATTCTTGAGGTCTCTACTAATAGCCACATAATTCTTCAAAACAGTCTGGTCTTGGAACCACAGTCCTGAATTCTTTCTATTTTCTAGTATTTTATTTATACATTTATTTGCTTGTTGACAATTTATGTACATTTCACAAATCTTACTGTTGTTGCTGTTACTTCTATTATTAAATCTTGGAATCAAATGAAATCTTAGCAGGGAAAAGTTGGAGGAATTAGTATGTTTATCTGTTAAAAATTAATAGCATAGTTTTATTTATTTGATATGCTTAACAGACTCATTCAGATAAATGCAGGCTTACAAGAATAACAAATAATATGTCCATAGTGTACTTCAACAATGTGAACATTCATGGAAGAAAGAAAATGATAAAACATCTACAGTAAACAGTGTAATAGTAAAACACTCTTCATAAACCTATAACACCATTATTCAAATTGATAACATTCAGTATATCAACCCTATAATAATTAAATAGTAACATACCATTCATAGTCAAACATTGACCAGACACCATCCAATTACCCCCCCCCCCAAATCATTGTTTTCTGGAATGACATCATAACTGGATCTAGATTAATATTTATTTAATCAATTTATACCATCACTCATTCTGATATGTGACTCTGGGAAGCTTACAATAAAATAGATAAAAACTAAAAACAATATAAAAAATAAAACATAGCAGATGGACTTGTAAAACAACCATTAACAACCAGGAGATGGGCTCTAACACATACCCCAGGCTCAGGATCTCAGGTTTTCAGGGCCAGTCTGAACATTGGAGTAATGATGTTTCAGAGAACAGGTCCCATGGCAGAAAAGGTGCTGGAAGACGCCACTAACTGACAGGATCTCAAGTATACACTATCTGACAGATTGGGTAGGATGGGTAGAAACAACTGGAAAGAGATTGGTTGATAAGTAACCTGGTCCCAAACCATAAAGCTGCCAGCACCTTGAATCATATCTGGAACAAGCTGGTAGCCATTCTCAGCTAGTACCTGAGTTTTTTCATTCTGCGCTAATGGTAGCTGGATGTCCTTTAAAGGCAACTCCATATGGTACTCTGTACATGATGATGAAGCATGGGTTACTGTAGCAAAGTTTTTCCATTCCAGTTAAGCCATAGCTGGTCTGCTAGCATAAGTTAGACAATGGTCCTCTTGGCCACATCTTCCACATACCTTTCCAGCAGTAGCTATGTGATAAGGAAGAACTCTTAAGTTGTGGACCTACCATGTCAAAGATACTGTGGCTTTTCTCATGAAATGACATTAGGGCAGCCAAAATCCTTAATAAACAGTTAGTTTCATCTAATTCAGATATTAACAATCTTCAGTCACTGGAACAAATTTCTATAACATAACTGGTTTGTCCATTGATATGAATTTAAAATGGTATCATCAGCATAAATCTAGGACTGACAAATAACCTTCCTCAGTACCTTTATGTCATTGTTATGTAATGGGGAGAGGACTGAACTCCACTACTCTCTACATGTGAGTGGTTATTGGGCTTTCTCCTTTATAGTCATTGACTGAAAATGTCAGCTAATGAAGGAACTGAATCACTCTACTATAGAACAGTGACTACAATACTCAACTCATAAAAGCAGTAAAGATTGATCATATAGAATGCTATTGAGAAATGGAGTAGGATTAGAGGGTGGATGCTACCTTCAATAAGCTCTCCAGGTCCAAATCCTGACTGAAAAAGCCCAGATAATGTACTTCTTCTAAGGCGCTTTGTATATATATATTGGTATTTTGTGCAAGCTCAACCAGCATAGCATGTTTAAATGAGAAATATGTGATTATTAAGCTGTAATAGTAAGTAGTAGCTGCATAACAATCATGAAAATAGCAGTGCTTTACTCGTTTAGAAAGTAGTTTCTTTTGTGAAGTACAACAACTAGTCTTAGTTGCCATCAAGTTGTGGTCATTAATTAAAGTTCTATATACAAAATTAGATATGTCTAAAATATAATAAAGGTGTGTAAGAATATTAGTAGTTTTAAAAATGTCTTAATTTTTTGGTGGGTTTTTTTCCTGTTCCTTCATGAAGAACCTGAATTCATTGAATGGAAGAATGATAGTGATTATGAGCATGATGAACAATGTAGTGAATCAGAAGGTAATGAAGCTCCTTTGGATATATTGGACACAGATTCATGCACAAACAGCACTTCCAAAGCCAATGGAGAGAAGGAAGATGAACCCTCAAAGGTAAAAAAAAATGTTTAAGATGGAGGTCTTTTAAGAATGTTTGCTGCCAGACTAAATACTCTATTTGAAAGTGGAGATTATTGAATATAATTTAATGCATTTTAATTTAGTTTTTTTAAAAAAAATAATTGATGGCCATTGCCCTTCTTGGCACCAGGGACTGGGTTCCTGGAAGACAATTTTCCTGTGAACGGGGCGGGGGGGGGGGGAGGATGGTTTCAATTTGGCTCGCTTGCCTGCCGCTCACCTCTAGCTGTACAGCCCAGTTGCTAACAGGCCACGGACCGGTACTGTTTTTAAATCATAAGCATATCTTTTATTAAATGCATGGAATCCTGAGACTTATAGCATGCAATGAAGAAAAATGGTTTTAATTAATAATAAATAAGCATGGTTCATCAGTTTTGCTCTTTTAAACTTAATATCCTGGTGTCATGGTTCCAAGTAATGGGTCCAATCAGTTCAGGACTCTGAGGTTTTCTCAAAGATCTATTTTATTGGGTACATCATATTGGCACATTCAAATATGAAACCAACTCTAAATATTTCCCACATTTTGTTATAATAAATGAAATAGATATCACCCACCCACTAGTGTCACTGGTCACATTAATCAACCAGGTAGATGGCAGGCTGCTCAGCTATTCCCTCTGGCCGTTACAAATTCTCGTTGAGATGACCTTGATTCCCATGGGCCTTATCACTGTTATGTCTGGCACTTGGGAGGAAATTATCCCACACCCCATAGTTCCCCCTTCCCCCATATGTATGGCAACTAAGATAAAGTCATTTTCAGAGTTGATACGGAGTTGGTTTATAAAGGGCTTCAGTATTCTCCAGTAGAGGGAGACAGGAACCATTTTTTTGAAGTTTTAATTTAGAAGAAAATTGATAAAGAATTTTATGTGCTTTATCCTGTACTGAAGTACTACAAATACTTTTTAAAAATAGGTTGTAAAAATTAAATGTTTGGTCAACTATCAGTAGGTAATACAAAAAATGCAGAATATGTGATAAATGTGACATCTTACTCCCAGGTTAAGCAACGGGAGCTCTTCAACATTAAAATTGGGGGAATAATATTTAAAGATTAGAGAGAGGGGGAGCATTGTTATTATTAGTGTAATTTAATTTTCATTGCAACACTGTTCCAAAATGCCAGCAGTGCTACTGAAAAGCAGTATTTATTGGCCACAGTTCTTTCTTGTTCCCAAAAGTGGGAAATATCAGTTGTTTCTCCAGAGATGACCATACAGGTTTATTTGTGAGCCACCAAAATTTATTTTTGATTGAGGTGAGTAAAGATAAGATTAATAATAAAGTCAAGTGGATTCTAGTTCAAGTAAGAAATCCGGAGGTACAGTAAACTAAGCTTTGTATGGTTTAATGTGTTACATGAACCTAGCCATGTTTTGTAAATCCTGGTTTATGGCTTTAGTTGCATGACAGCCTTTTGGGATGGAAGTGTGCCTTCCACTCTTTTCCCCTAAAAGTTCTCTTGGCCCCAATCTTTTGTCCTGTAGGAGTGGCATGGTCAGTCTAGCTGTCATCGAATATCTTCTATATCTGGCATTATAATTGCGATAATGCATCTCTAAATTAATTTTAAAATTTCACTGATCTTTTGATCAAGTTCAGAAGAAACACTCATACTAAGATGAATAAAAATAATAAAGTGGCCACAAATGAAAATCAGCTAAAAATTTTTTTAGTAAAAATGCTAAACAATTGGGTATGAGCCAAGGTGGCGCAGTGGTTAAATGCAGCACTGCAGGCTACTGCTAGATCAGCAGGTCAGCGGTTCAAATCTCACCGGCTCAGGGTTGACTCAGCCTTCCATCCTTCCGAGGTGGGTAAAATGAGGACCCAGATTGTTGGGGGCAATATGCTGACTCTCTGTAAACCGCTTAGAGAGGCCTGAAAGCCCTATGAAGCGGTATATAAGTCTAACTGCTATTGCTATTGCTATTGCTATCAATAGCAATTTCGATTACAGATAATCAGCCCTTTTCCCTATTGGGAAATTAATATAAAATTGTATTTAAAACATGTAAATGTAGAACAACCTCTTTTAGCTTTAAATATTAAAATGTAGGTAATTGGTTTTGGGGAAAAAACATTACAAAGTTATTCCAATCCTGAACAACTGGAAATAAATGGAACAAGAAAAGAGACTATGGAGTAAACACAAGAATTCCTGAAGACCACAAGATGGTGCTATCCTGTTAAGAGAAAACTTGCCTTAAAGAGGTGAATTAACATACATTCCTTGAGGATTGGGTTCCAGTTGACAGTAAATATAATACTTTAAGGAGAGGAGCATTTTTTTAAATTGAACACAGAAAAAGCAAATATTAAATTTGGCTGTTTGTAGTCTATTTCTTCTTAGGTAATATCCCTTGAATCAGACTTTCCTTCTCATTTAATCCACCTAGACTTCCCTTCTGCTTTTTGGAAGTTCTGAAGTAAGCTCTAAAGTTTAAACGTGGGTTGAAAAGAAATTATCTTTCTTCACTATATCATATTCACTATATCATATAGCTTCATATTTGACTCTCTTCTCCTAGAATTATGTCTTTAGTTTTCAAAAATACAAATTATCTTCTTCCTGGAGGGTGTTAGAATGGGGTCTCTTCCTATGTGTCAAAGTGAGCATCATGTAAAGCAGCGGATTCAGAGTGTCTGAGCCTGTGAAGCCTATTTGGCATGAAACAATGGGGGAATTCTAAGTATGGTGAATACAGGCTGCCTTTCACAGCAGCTCAAATAAGTTAACAAACTGAACTGTTACTAGCAACTTCTTACATTAAATGGCATGCTACATTCAGGTTATTGTTAAAAAGTGTTTATATGCCTCTTAATTCATTATAATAAGACTGTCTTGCCTGTTTATGTGCTCAGTAAATAAAGAAGTTATTTACTGAGCACATAAACAGGCAAGAAAGTAATCCTCAACTTACAACCGTAATTGAGCCCCAAATTTCTGTTGTTAAATGAGATACTTGTTAAGTGACTTTTGCCCCATTTTACAACATTCCTTACCATAGTTGTTAAGTGGATCATTGCAGTTGTTAAGTTAGTAAACTGGTTGTTAAATAACTCTGGCTTCCCCATTGACATTGCTTGTCAGAAAGACATAAAAGATTATCACAGGGCCTCAGGATACAGCAACTGTCGTAAGTATGAACCAGTTGCCAAGCATCTGAATTTTGATCAGGTGACCATGGGGATGCTGCAAAGGTTGCAATTATGAAAAAAAGGTTATAAGTCACTTTTTGAAGTGCTGTTGTAGCTTTGAGCAGTCACTAAATGAACTGTTGTAAATCAAGTATTACCTGTGTAGAATAGGTGATATGTGGTTCAATAGAAATAACTGGGAGAGGGATCTAGGTGTCCTAGTGGGCGATCTCTTGAATATGAGCCAGCAATGTGCTGCAGCTGCCAAAAAAGCCAATGAAGGCTGCATCGATATAGGGATATTGTCATGTAAAGTGATAATACCGCTTTATGTTGCATTCATAAGGCCACACTTAAAATATTGTGTCCAGTTGGGGTCACTACAAAAAATATTTTGAGATTCTAGAAGGGGTGCAGAGAAGAGCAACAAAGATGATTGGGGGGGGGGGCGTCTAGGGGCTAAATTGTGATGAATGGTTGCAGGAACTAAGTACTGTACGTCTAGTCTAGCAAAGAGAAGGACTATGGGTGACATGATAGCAGTCTTCCAATACTTGAAGGGCTATCATAAAGAAGAGGGATAAACCTATTCGCCAAAGCTTTGAAGGCAGGACTTTATTAAAGAGAGATCCAACATAGAATGAAGGAGAAGTTTCCTAACAGAGATCAATTAATAGGGGAACAGCTGGAAGTTGTGGGTACTCTATCCCTGGAGGTTTTCAAGAAGAGATTGGACAATAATTTGTCCGGAGTGGTGTAGGGTCTCCTGCTTGAGCAGGGGGTTGGATTGGAAGACCTAGGTCTCTTCCAACTCTTATTTTGTTAGATATTGTTCAAATAGTAATATGAGGAATCTAGTCTACATCCTTAGTTGTGATTATTTTTATTGTTCAAGTGCAGACTTGTAAAAATGAATGTGTAGTAAAAGCTGATACTACTGCTAGAGGTTTCTATATATGATTAAACACTGTATGCATAGGTATTGCAGCTAAGTGTACAAATCTCATTTTGTTTGCTATATTAGTATTGGTTGATTAGCTTTTCTAACACTGTTCAGATAATATCTTACCACATTATCTTCTTATAGAATTGTACATTGTAGCACTACATAGATTGATGGTCTCCCACCAATTATTTTTATTCTTTCTTCAAACATGCCAAAAGCTATAGTTTTCTTTTTTGACAAAACAATAAAATTATGTTTCATGCTTTGTAAATAAACCAGGATTTTAAGCAACTTTAATCCATAGCATTACATAGCACTGTATTTTGAAGCCAAATTAAAATCTGGTTTGAGCCTAATTGAACATTTTGTGTTTAACCTACGATTTAACTTCATAAACCCTTGGATTGTGTGAGTTTATTTCATTTTTGTTCCAACTGGCTTCTGACATTTTTGCCATCTTTTATTTTTGTGTCGTATTGTATTTTTAGTATTTCCACTTTTGAACTACCCAGAGTTGTTGGTAATCAAGTGAAATGCGAGTTAATTATTATCTCTTCACAACAATGTGAAGTCACAGCTGCCAGTTCTTTAGGTGGTGTTGGTGCTCATATGCATTGAGTTCTTCCCAAGAACCAAAGATGTTGTAATGTATCCACATAGTATGTGTTCAAATCCAAGCAGTGCCCTTTTGTAGTTGATGGATGGAAATATCAATATCATAAACAGCTGGTTTATGCCATAATCTTTCAATATTGATTTTTCAGATCTTGATACTTTGTGATGTTCTTCAATTCTTTGTGTTCAATTACCCCTTGGTATTGTTACCAATTATCCATACTTTCCTCTTTTCAACCACATTTATGTTTGGTGTGTTATGAGCCCAGGCTTTATTAGTCTGTATTAGGAAATTCCACAATATTTTAACCTCCTGATTTTCCACTACTTTTTCAACTTGTTCCCACCTATTTTTCATTAATGGTACATGGTAATTTTTACAGGTGTTCCTGTGAATCATTTTGGCAATTATATTATATCATTGTTTATAATCAGCTTGTGCAATCGTCTTGCACAAGATGAATATAAAATGGGTTTCTTCTGCTTCTTTTCACAATGATTTGTTGATTTTTCAATTCTGGCTTTGATTGCTTTTGTTTAAATAGTTTGGTCTTGCACAGCCAAAATCAAGCCTTCATTTCTTTTTAAAAAAAAACTTGTTGTACGCCATCCCCAGATTTTACCTTCATCCACCTTCCCCTCAATCTATTGTGGAAATTGACCCTGTAATGTTTTTTCTTGCCAGCATTCTGTTCTGTTTTTATTACATTGTTTTATTACTCATGTTTTCTTTCATGCACGTTCTGTAAGTTTCAATTTTTAACTTGTATCAATGTTTATTATTAGTTCAGAATTCCTGCTTAATATTTTTTTATGCATAACTTGATTTACTAGGACAAGCTGCCATTGTGTAAACATGGACATTGACTTTACCAGAATAATACTGTATTAAAATAAAGGAGAGGGAATTAGAGGTATAACATAAAGAATTTGATTTTATGACAGTGGGGCTGAGTTATCTACTAAGCTGTTCTTAGTAAATGGTTTTGCTACTTTGGAGGTTACAGAGCTAAGCTTGCAAGAGAAACTGGTTGTTAAATGTATGGATATTAAATTTATCACAAAAACAACTTTGTTTGAAATATTGACAGTTCTACTTTGTAATTGCTTGTTGTGTAACTGATTACATTTTAAAAACAATGAAAATACAGTACTCTTGACAATATTTTAATGCAAAATACTGAGGCACTCACAGGTCTTTTCTGAGTTAATCATCCGATTATCCTCAAGATGATATGTTGTTCATACAACAAATATAGCCTCTTAAACAACTTGAATTGTAATTATTTTCATTCCAGAGGATTAAACTGCTAGGTTGTTTGTTCTGATACCATTCCTGATCCTAGTCTTTTCCTACTCATCCTAAATGTTAGTGTCAGCATCGACTTCATTTAGTAATCAGGAAAGAAACCACTGGACTCCATTTGACTTGAATTCAAGTGTACTTTTACTAATTATAAACGAACAGTTGCAAAGCAAAGCTGAGTCTGGTTAATTAGGCGCGAAAGCGGATAATATCAAGTACAATTCAATCCCCTCCCCTTGGCACCCCCTTTCATAGTCCAATTATAATGCACCCAACTGTCAGGTGGGAGATAACTTCAAAAATCCTCATCAGGATGGAATGCTGGACAGTTGGCCTTGGCGGGAAACTCCCTTCATCCACATGCACAGTAAGGTGGTCAGATCAGCGTCTAGAAACTTCCTCCAGCACATAATGATTCCCCTCCCAGATACCATGCCCCCCTTCCCCGTTTCAATGACAGCCGAAGCAGCAGCAAAGCAGAGGCTGACATCCGGCCCTCCTCCAGGAAAGGGTGGTCAGACCTGCAGAAACGAAAAGAACACAAACAGACAGACAGACAACAAGACATGAAAAAGGGAAAGGGGGAGGGAAGAAAAACAAGAAAAAGGAAAATTAGGAGAATGTCCAAAGTCAGGGCTTGTCAGGATAAGCAGAGTAGAACTTGCGGAGCAGACGAGGCGCTCGAACATGGGACCCGTCAACCCATTCAGTGTGAGAGGGGGGGAAATGCTTCCAAGCCACCAGGTACTGGATACGGTTCCGGTGCTTACGAGAGTCCAAAATCTCATGGACCTCGAAATGTTGCTCACCCTCAATCAAAAGCAGAGCGGGCGGAGGAGGGAGAGGCGGCCTCAACGATGAAGTGCAGACAGGCTTCAGGAGGTTAACATGAAAAACAGGGTAAACCCGGTTGAGGTGCTTAGGCAGCTGGAGCCAGACAGAAACAGGGTTGATGATTTTGACAACGGGAAATGGGCCAACATATTTGGGCCCCATTTTTTTCGACTTTTGCGGTGTTTGAAGAAATCTAGTGGACAAGTACATTTGATCACCAACTTTGTATTCATAGGGCTTAGTCCGTTTTTTATCAGCCTGTTTCTTATGAGTGCGGTGCGCAGCATCCAGAGTCTGGAGAGCTAAAGGCCAAATGCGCCGAAGACGGTCACTCCACTCGGGCAGCGACGACACTTGGGGCTGCTCACGAGGAACTTCAGGAATGGGCACAAAATCCTGGCCAAACACCACACGGAAAGGGGTGAACCCAGTGCTGCTATGCAAGGAATTATTGTAAGCTACCTCCGCATGAGGCAACAAATCTACCCAATCATCCTGTTGGTAGTTGATGAAACAATGTAAATATTATTCTAGTACAGAATTAGTCCTCTCACAAGCCCCATTAGTCTGAGGGTGGTGGGCGGAGCTTAATCCTTGGGCGGAGCCAATCCGCTTCAGAAACTCCTTCCAGAAAACGGAGGTGAACTGAACACCTCTGTCCAAAATGATGCGGTCAGGCACGCCATGTAAGCGGTAAACATGGGAGATGAACATCTTAGCGAGAGACTTAGCAGAGGGAATCTTGGAGCAAGGGATGAAATGGACCTGTTTGGAGAACAAGTCGGTAACAACCCAGATAACAGTGTGTCCCTGACTCTCAGGAAGTTCGACAATGAAATCCATGGAGATCTCCTTCCAAGAAGCCACTGGGCGAGCTACCGCCTGTGGCTTTCCCAGAGGGCGTTCAGCAGCAGCACAAACGGGACAACTGGCAACATATTTCCCAATGTCCTTTTTCAAAGCGGGCCACCAAAATTGTCGCTTGACGAGGTGGAGTGTCTTGATGAAGCCAAAGTGCCCTGCCATTCGGGAATCATGAGCCCGTTGAAGAACAATGAGTCTAAGAGATGCAGGAATGTATAATTTCGTCCCAATCCAAGGGAAATCATCCCTCAAAGTGCATTCATTCACGTGCTGTCGGAACCAATCATCATCAGCTAGGGCTTTTTTCAGGTTAGAAAGAAAGTCCTGAGACACCTCTACCTTAGAAAGTGCTTGACTTCTAGTAACAACAGGAGCAGCGAGGCTCGTCACAGGAATGACAGGCTGGACCACACTGAGCCTAGAACAGTTGTATTGAGGAAGTCTGGATAAAGCATCAGCCATAAAATTTTTACCCCCTAGAATGTATTTTAAGGTAAAATGAAATCTATTGAAATGCTGAGCCCAGGGCATCTGTTTAGGAGAAAGTTTTCTGGGTGTCCTCAAAGCTTCCAAATTTTTATGGTCAGTCCACACCTCGAAAGGGTGTTTGGCGCCCTCTAGAAAATGGCGCCATGTGGCCAAAGCCCAGCGAACAGCAAATGCTTCCTTCTCCCAAATGGCACAACGTCTCTCCGTGTTGGTTAGTTTGCGAGAGGTGTATGCGCAGGGTTGTAAATTACCTTGACTATTAGCTTGAAGCAACACAGCCCCCACAGCCACGTCACTGGCGTCAGCTTGGACCACAAAAGGTGCGTCCATGTCTGGATGTTTGAGGACTGGCTCCTCCGCGAAAAGCCGCTTTAACTTCTCGAAGGCAGCTTGGCATTCCATGGTCCAATCCAGCGGCTTGCTAGGGTTGGGTTTCGCCCCACCTTTAGATTTCAGGAGGTTAGTTATGGGAAGAGCTATCTTAGCAAAAGAGGGAATAAACTGGCGATAGAAATTAGCAAAACCCAAAACATTTTGCAATTGCTTGCATGTATGAGGGGCCTCTCACTCGGTGACCGCTTTGACCTTAGCGGGGTCCATTTCAACACCCTCGTGGGAGATGCGGTAGCCCAGGTAGTCAACCTTCTCCTGATGGAATTCACACTTGGACAATTTGGCGTAAAGTTCAGCTGCCCGAAGTTTCTTCAGCACAGTACGAACTAGCTTCACGTGTTCTTCACGTGTTTCCGTGTAAATAAGGATATCATCTAAATATACGATAACGCCCTTGTAAAGATGGTCATGTAAAACCTCATTAATTAGTTGCATGAACACCGCTGGCGCCCCCTGTAGGCCAAATGGCATCACACGAAATTGGAAACAGCCAAGGGGACAGTTGAAAGCAGTTTTCCATTCGTCCCTCTTTTTAATTCTGACTCTATAATATGCCTCTCTTAAATCCAATTTAGTGAAAATACGGCCCCTCCCTAGTTGGGCCAGCATGTCCTTCATTAGAGGCAACGGGTAGAGGTTCTGAGATGAGATGACGTTCAAGTTTTTGAAATTCACACATAATCTCAGGGAGCCATCTTTCTTTTCTCTGAATAGTACAGGAGCTGCTACCTTGGGTCTTGCCGGTTCAATGAACCCCCTTTCCAAGTTCTTATCAATGAATTTCCTCATTTCCTCCATTTCTCTAGGGGACATTGAATATATTTGGGGCTTTGGAAGCTTCACCCCAGGTAAAATGTCAATGGTGCAATCCGTGGGTCTGTGGGGGGGGTAATTTATCAGAAGATTTTTCACTAAAAAAACCCCTGAGATCCCAATACTCCTTTGGAATTCTTTCTTCCCCCTCAATTCTTTCCTGCCCCCTGGCTGCCAATGTGGAGCCAGTAGTTTCAGAATCAGGAGTCTCAGCTTTCCCCTCAGGGGGGGTACATTTGTGCAAATTCGTAATCAACCCTCTCTCCAATTAATGCGGGGGTTCCATCTACGAAGCCACGGGAGTCCCAAAATAAGGGGTCGGTCCATCCCCGGTGCCACAATAAAAGTTATTAATTCTTGGTGGGTCCCCATCCTCATCTCTATGTGTTCTGTAGAAAAGTGTGTTGGTCGGAGGGCAGAGATCGACCCCCAGGCCTCTCAATTATGGGGTGCCGCAGGGTTCGGTCCTGTCCCCCCTCCTATTTAACATCTACATGAAGCCGCTGGGTGAGATCATACGCCGGCACGGGATTAAATACCATCAATATGCGGACGATAAACAATTGTATCTGTCTGCCCCGTGCCAACTAAGTGAAGTGGTAGAAGTGATATGCCAGTGCCTGGAGGCTGTCAGGGTCTGGATGGGAACGAACAAGCTTGCACTCAATCCCGACAAGACTGAGTGGCTATTGATGCTCCCTCCCAAAGATGGTCCACCTATTCCATCTCTTCGCCTGGGGGGTGAAATTATACGCCCCTCAGAGAGGGTTCACAATTTGGGAGTCCTCCTGGACCCACAGCTGACATTAGAACATCACTTGTCGGCTGTGACCAGGGGGGCCTTTGCCCAGGTTCGCCTGGTGCACCAATTGCGACCCTACTTGGACCGGGAGGCCCTTCGGATACTCACTCACGCCCTTGTCACCTCAAGACTGGATTACTGTAACACACTCTACATGGGCCTGCCCTTGAAGAGTGTTCGAAGACTTCAGCTAGTCCAGAATGCAGCCGCTCGAGCGATTGTGGATGCACATAGGTACACCCACGTTACACCTATCCTCCGCGAGCTGCACTGGCTTTCTATTGGTCTCCGAACATGCTTCAAAGTGCTAGCCATTACTTTTAAAGCCCTACATGGCATCGGACCTGGCTACCTGAGAGACCGCCTCATGCCAATTACCTCCCACAGACTGATTAGATCGCACAGACTAGGCCTCCTCCGGATTCCATCGGCCAGTCAATGTAGACTGGCGACCCCCTGGGGGAGGGCCTTCTCTGTAGCTGCTCCGGCTCCCCGCTGAGATCCGGACCCTCACTACCCTTCCGGCCTTCCATAAAACAATAAAGACCTGGCTGTTCCAGCAGGCCTGGGGCTGTTGAATTGTCCAGCCCCACCCTAGGTTGTGAATGTTGTCGCAATTTTAAACTGTTGTTTTTATTTTTGTATCCCCCTTTCCCTTTTTATTGTAAGCCGCCCGGAGTCTTCCGAGAGTGGCCGGCATACAAAACCAATAAATAATAATAATGATGATGATGATGATGATGATGATGATGATGATGATGATGATAATAAAGTGAGCAGGGCCACCTCCCGCAATAGAGCCATCAATTTGGCAAAAAAAACTAGGGGTTTTCAAAGTTTTCAACTTCAAGCCTAGTTTCTCCACCATTTCAGGGCTTATCATGCAGCGGGAACAGCCTGAATCTAGGAGAGCTAAAAGTTTCTCAGTTGCGCCAGAAGATGGCACTCTCAACTCAATGGGAATAAGCATGGGGCCAGTTCTGGAACTTACCCAGCAATGAGACTCCTCCCCATCCGATTCATCATATGAGCTGGGGCTCACGCCTCCCTCCTCCGGCTGGAAGTGTTGGGGAACATTCTCAGCAGCGAAAGCAGCTTCCCTTCTCTTGCTTGGAGTTTTCACTGGTTTTCCCTCTCTTCTGGGGGGGGGGGTGGGCTGAGCCAATTTGACGCAGCAATTCACAGCGCGATGGCCGTCCTTCCCACAGCGGAAACAAGTGAAAGGCTTGGCTTTGCCTGCAAAACCTCCTCTGCCCTCACTCCTGGGGCGGGAGGGTTTTTTTGGGATTGCTGGGGGGGATTTCTCCACATCTCCCTCCTTCATGCTTTGAAGTCTGGCTAAATCCAACTCCACGTCCACTGCGTTCTCATACCAAACTGCTAGACAACGGGGAAGGTTTCTGTTTATGCATTGTTGGTATACTTTTTCATTCAATCCCTCAGCAAACTGATCCAGCAAAGCCTCTTCCGACCACCCCCTCATATAAACTGACAATTCCTGAAATTCCTGCACATAATCTGGCACAGTTTTGCTTCCCTGCTTAAGAGCTGTAAATTTCAGGCGCCCGCGTCGTTCGGTCAAAGGGTCATCGAACCTCCTTCTCATGGCTGCCATAAATTCATGAAAATTCCTCAGGAGAGGGGAATTGCATTTGTGTAGGCCCACCATCCAATTGGCTGCTTTCTTCTCTAAGGCCATTAACACCATTCTCACTTTAATTTCATCTGCCTCTAAATCAGGTCCATAGATTTCCATATAATTCCAGATCTGAATTATAAACAGTCCAAGAGTTTTAGAGTCTCCATCATATCTTACGGTTAAGGGAGGGACCTTTGCCATCCGGCGTCACCTGGGGGGCCCCCCTGCCCTTTGAATGACTCTAGCTGCAGGGGGGAGGCTGGTCCTGGGTTTTCTTGCGCACAACCCCCCTCGGCCCCTTCACTTTCCCTTAAGCTACGCATGGAGTACCTTTGTTCCAACTCCTCTGTCGGCTCTCTTTCCACTGCCCTCTCTCGGCTTCGACGTTCAGTCCATGCCTCTTCGAGGAGTCTCATGGCGTGGGAAATCTTGTAATCTTCTTCTCCAGTGCCACTCCAATCAGTTGCTGTTTTTTTCTTTGGTCTCCTTCTCGTAACTCCGGCATTAATTACTCAGGGTCTTCTTTCAGTCCCACACCCTAAGTCCATCTGGGACGGACGGCAGGTTCATCCACTCTCAGTTCGGCCAGTCTTTCCGTTAATGATGGTGCCGCCACTGCCCCCTCTTCTTCCTCCTGGTTGCTTACATGCAAAGACAGTTCTTTTCTTGTGAGGGCACCCCCCTCGGTAGTTGTTAGCTCCGGGATGGGTGCGAATGAGACTCAGCTTATTGTCAGCATCAACTTCATTTAGTAATCAGGAAAGAAACCACTGGACTCCATTTGACTTGAAATCAAGTGTACTTTTACTAATTATAAACGAACAGTTGCAAAGCAAAGCTGAGCCTGGTTAATTAGGCGCGAAAGCGGATAATATCAAGTACAATTCAATCCCCTCCCCTTGGCACCCCCATTCATAGTCCAATTATAATGCACCCAACTGCAGGTGGGAGATAACTTCAAAAATCCTCATCAGGATGGAATGCTGGAGAGTTGGCCTTGGCGGGAAACTCCCTTCATCCACATGCGCAGTAACGTGGTCAGATCAGCGTCTAGAAACTTCCTCCAGCACATAATGATTCCCCTCCCAGATACCATGCCCCCCTCCCCGTTTCAATGACAGACGAAGCAGCAGCAAAGCAGAGGCTGACAGTTAGTTTATTGTATTTTTAAAGATGGGCATCAGAACATTTCACTTAGTTAATCTGTAACTGGGCTTTGTAGCCCATCATGTTTATAATCTATACTTGAAGTTAACGTGATATAAAGAAAACATAATTAAACTTTACTAGAGTTTAAGATTTTAACATTAAGCAGTGCTTAATCAAAACATAGTAAACATTCTGGATCTTCTCATGGTCTATTATTGAAGATGGCTTTGAGCATTAAAGGCTGATATTGTGCTTATTCCCATTGCGTCAAGCAATAACTTTTAATAAAATTCAATCTGGTACATAGAAAGCAAAAGTAGCTGAACAAAATGCTGCAAAAATCCATTTTTAATAGCCAGAGTACAGAAATGTAACTGCTGCTATGAATAAGGACAGAAAAAAAATTAGTCCAACATCAAATTGGTCCCCATCTCGTTCGGCTTGGAGGCACTATTTAAGGCGAAAGTTTAGCTGGTAACATCATTGCCCAGGGCACGTAAGGGTGGGATTCCTTTCATGTCCCTGGGTCAAATGACAGACATTCATTCAAATGATGGAAGAAGGACAGAAAACAAATTAGTTCAACATCAAATTAGTGATAATTGAAAAAATTGGCCTGTTGTTCGATATAGACTGACTAGCATACCTGAGTCACCTTGGTTTTGTTTTTGTTTTGTTCTTTGGCCTGCAGTCATCATTGCAGCAATATTTTTTTCACTTTCTACTCAGGTATTTCCCTAGAAATCAGGAAGGTCTTCTTTTGTCCTTCACTTGGTCAATTTGATAATTGGCTGCAGAACTGAACCTGCAATTCTATTGAAGACAGTTCTGCCCACTAGGAATAGAAAGACTTTGTTAAATGCTTATCCAATCCACTTTTTAATTTATTATTCATTAATTTGTTTACCATCCATCTTGTTTCGAAGTGGCTCTTAGCAGCTTTCAGCATAAAAATATATTAAAATCATCAGAAATAAATATTCCTTAAAGTAAAATCATGGTCACAAGACAGGGAAGGAGGGAGCCTGATATGAGGGTGGGAGGTGGGATTAGCTCTTAATTAATCAACCACCATCAATGTGATTCTCCAATTTTGGGTCTGCCAGCCATCTGGTCTTAAACACCTTGCAGAAGGTCAGAAGGGTGGTAGCCAATCTCACCTCAGGGGTTAAGATATTCCACGGCAGAGAAGGCTTTTCTGTTGGACCTTGCCTGTCACCTCCTCTCCATTAATTAATTAGGAAAGAAAGACCACGAGACTCCATGTGTGGAAGTCAAGTGTACTTTTACTAATTAAGAATGATTAAAGGCAAAGCGTAGCGAAGTCTGAATAATTAGGCGCGAAAGCGATTGATATATAGAATAGCCCATTCCCCACGCCTTGGCATCATAGTCCCAGTCCAATCATAAGTCTTCCAAGTGTCAGGTGTGAGATAACTTCAAAAGGCATCACGAAGATGGAATGTTGGTGCCGTTAGTCCTGGTGGGAAACACCCACACATGCGTAGTCCGATCAGTCGGTGAACTCCAGAACCTTCCTCCAGCACAATGAGTAACCCCTCCCAAATACCATGCCCTCCCTCCCCGTTTCATGGCAGCTGAAGCGACAGCAAAGCAGAAGCTGACATTGCCAGTCAAAATTCCTTGACTGACAGGATCCGCAGTATGTCTCTTCTGCTGACACTGGTGGAGCAGACTAGTCCCATCATATTGAGATAGTTCCATGCCATTTAGGGCTTTAAAGGTGATAACCAACATCTTGAATTGCACCTGGAAGCAAACTGGCAATCAATGCAACTCATGGAGCAGTGGTGTAACATGGACCACTCAAGGGGCCCTAAGAACTGCCACTGCACTCTGCACCAGCTGTAGCTTCCAAACGCTCTTCAAGGATAAGCCATCTAGAGTGATTTAATTGAAATGTATAGTGTACTATCCCATTCTAAGAACTTGAGATAGGTGATGAAGTGTTTTCAATTAAAGGAATTTATACTGGGGAGAAATTTAATTCTGATGGTAGTAAACTATTTTGGAGACAGGGAAATGTTCAAAACTATTTAGTAAATAAACTAATTTAGCAGCTAGATATTTCTCTGTTAAACTTATATATATATTTCAAAATAGGCCCTGCTATGCAACAAGTATTCAAATTAAGTGAGTGGCAATATTTGCATTAAGATGAATGGAATAGTTCTGCTTATTATGTAAGATGTAATGAATTCAGAGTAATAACATTTAGTATCAGAACATTTTAAAAATTGGTTGTATGTATTTGTGCACATGTGTGTGTGTGTGTGTTTCCATGTAGTTGTATGTATATTTAAAAGATGTTTTTACTTTATTTCTCTCTCATATTGAAGCAATGTTTGTCTGTTCCTTCTATTGTGTAATACAAAATACAGTTGTTTTAAGACGCACTAGCATTATTCTTTGATATGGAATCTGTGTCAGACTGATGACCTAATGCCTGATGGCAGATAACATGCCTGTGTTCTTATTTAAAATGTTTTACTCATACCTGTGAATAATGATGACACACTGGATATGTGTATTGTTTACTAGAATTTTGAATAAATACAAACAGTTCAATTGGCAAAAGATTATGTCAAGGCTTTTCTTCCAAGTTTGCTTGTTATATATTTCTGGAGTATTTTGTGTGGAGCAGGGAGATCCATCTTGCCAATTCAATTTAGGAATGATGTATTTCATTCTTCTACTTCATTTTACTATATGTGCAAACAAGGATCTATTACATTGCAGTACATTGATCACAAATTGTGCTGCTTATTGATTTAAAATTCCTGTTAGAATTTAACAATACATTGTTTCTCCTTTGCTGAACCTGACGATTTCAAACAGCTATGGAAGTTTTCATTTTTTCTCAAATATTTTTTATTAACATTTTCAAAACATAAGAAAATAACAAAATAAAAATGCTTTTGGAATAAACTTCAAATCCTCCTATCTATGTGTCCTTATCAATATGTCTTTCTTGCCAGCTCTGTGGAATAGTTTACCATTGTCGTCTTCTGGGAATCTTTTGATTTCCTAATTTAGCTGTTGAATTCCCCCAGTGACATATCCACATAGGCCTGACTCTTCTTAACTTTCCTGCTGATACTAACTGGGATTAAAGCAAATAATAAAAGAACTGAAATGCAACAAATGCAACAATTCTGTAATTTTAGGAACACCCTTATTTCTCAGAGTGTAATGTAGCCCACCCAAGCTCCATTTCGCCGTCGCAGCCAAAAACGGAGCTCAGGAGCCGTTTCACTGGCAGAGTGTTTGGGCCACCACAGGCTCCCCCAACATGAGTGATGTTGAGCTGACTACACCCATCCTGGCCATGCCCACTCTTGCCCCTTGAGGTCAAACACAACCCTGATGCATCCCTCAATGAAATCAAGTTTGACAACACCCTTTGGGGATTTATGGATATATTGTTTAGGTAAAGGTAAAGGTTCCCCTCGCACATATGTGCTAGTTTTTCCCGACTCTAGGGAGTGGTGCTCATCTCGGTTTCAAAGCCGAAGAGCCGAAGAGATGTCCAAAGACATCTCCGTGGTCATGTGGCCAGCATGACTAAATGCCGTAGGTACACGGAACCCTGTTACCTTCAAACCAAAGGTGGTTTCTATTTCTCTACTTGCATTTTTACATGCTTTCAAACTGCTAGGTTGGCAGAAGCTGGGACAAATAACGGGAGTTCACTCCGTTATGTGGTACTAGGGATTCGAACCGCCGAACTCCCGACCTTTCTGATCGACAAGCTCATTAGCCATTGAGTCACCGTGTCCCCTATATATATTGTTTAAGAAGCATCAAATATGTGTGCAACAGCACAGCATATGTTTTAATATATGATTTCTATAGTGTTTGCTAGCTCTTGGCATTTTTAGAGAGATTGAGATTCCAGCAATCTAGTCACTTCAGGCCTGTGTGTCTGTTTTCTTTCCATTTTTTAGATAGATAATGTTCTTTCCTTAGATGTATATCTATATAATTTTACGCCTGCTTTATTTCACAAAGGAAAAGCCTGCTACGTACTTGTGCTTTTGTTCATGCTGCTCTGGCCTTTGAATAGAGGGAATATAGCCAAGCAGCATATGATAAACAGAGGCCAGTGTGGTAAAACTGTGCTATTACTGGTTAATATGGAGGGTGGAACAAGCTGGACCAAAGAGAAAAAGACAAGCGATTGTTTGCATTCCATTGATAACTGTGCTGCATTGGGAGCACTCACTTGTTATAATGAATCCCTCTAATGTGGAAAAAAGTTTGAATTCATCCCAAGCATAACAGCTACAAAACTTTGCCCAATTATAATATTGAGAAAATCAAGAGTAACAAACATATCTGTACCAAGCCACTTTCCTGTGGAATGACATACTGATTCATGCATCTCAGACATACTTTGCTTAACTGTGTTACTAAGTAAGCCACAATTGGTTGATTTATATAGCACTCTTAAGACTTACATCATTGTTCATATGTCACAGTTGAGTTTATATTGCATGCTAAGTGAAAACCAAGTAATTATATTATTTTGTGAATCCAGTTTTTCCCCCTAGTTGTATGGTATGACTGCATTTACTTGCTATGCTATGATATAATTTCAGTGTATTTTAAATTGTTTTAGAATTTCAGTATTGTAAACTGTCCAGAGTCACTTGGCTGAGTTGGGTGACTATAGAAATTGAATAAAATAAATAAATACATAAATAAATTATATTGGTTGTTTGTTTTTGCTTTAGTACAACGTGCAGACCCAACTGTTGTATTTTATAAATCATGGATTATGGTCATTTTGTGTTAATCCAGCCAGTGGTGATTTATTCAACAAACCATGGTTAATAAAATTGTGAATTAGCATTATATACACATTTTACATATGCCTTGGGGAGGTGTTCTAGACTTTACCCAGTGCACAGTAACATTCAGCAACTAAATTTATGTACTTCGAAAATGATCCAGAAGTGTTTTGGATCATATACTTTTACAGCATATCTTCGCTTTCACCTGGCTTCATTTGATCTTGAAAAAAAGTCAGCTTTGGCATTATTCATTAAATTTTAACATGACTATGGTCTTGATTTCCCGGAAAGTGTCAAAAAGTGGGTTTAATTGAAAAGCAAAATAGGAATTCCGTGATATCCTGGTGTTTTAAACAAATGGCCAATGAAACCTAAAAGAAAATCTCTGTAATTTTAAAACAAATAATCACCAAGTGAAACATTGAGTATGGCCTTTTAATCTTGGCTAAAAAAGATCAATCTTCTCCTGAGAAAGACATAGATTGAGAGACATGTTCTTTATGTTATCTCTGAACAGATATAGGAGGGTCATAAAGCAAATACCTTCTTCATCCATAACCTGCCAGTCATATTTACAATTCCTTACTTATCAGAACATTCCAAACAAATAGTTTTTGTGAATAATGAGAGATTTCTAAGTCTTGTATAGACTTGGTTTAAAAAAAAAAGTCTTAATATGCTTGGGGCTTACAGAAATGGTGCATAAACTATACTTACTGGATCAAACTACCTGTTTTGCTTATCTTTGCATGAAAACCAACATTGTCTATATTAGTTCTTTTTGGGAGGTGGAGGGTCTAATGAGTTCTATGTACAATAGCTCTTAGTTCAGCATCTGCTTCTCAACATATCCACTATGTATTCATAGTATATGTTATATCGACGATATAGTAATTAAAGCTTTGTTTAACTCTCATATTGAGAGGGAATCTGAATTTGTGTATTAAGAACAATACATTCTTTATCTCTAATTATTCCAATAACTCTCAAACTTTCTTACCTGATATTCGAATAACTTCATCTCCATTGTTATGTGCTAACATAATTATTCAAGTTTGCCACTCAATATGTCCTGATTAAGATCCATGTATTTTCTATTCCCTAAACCACTATATCGTTATGGTCATTGTTAACATTTTCAAGTAACTATTGTACATCTATCAGGGTCACAATTCTTTTTTCTGTGCTACCTCCGTTATGGATGTAACATTTTTCTTTGGAACAGTTGCTTCATTTTCTTCTATTTTAGTCATAGGTGTTTTTTTATGTGTTGATACATATTTAAATTTTAAAATAAACTAAGTAGATTTTTAGAGAAGGATATCATGTAAAATTTCTAAAGTAATTAATGAAACTGCACTGAGGTTATAAATTAAGGATGGTTGAGATTGTTTTACAAAGGATAAAGTAGTAGTAAAATATCCTGCAGCACCCCTGTGAGTTTGTTTTAGTGCCCTGGGGTGCCTCTGTGCAGAGTTTGGGAACTGTGGTTGTAGGGTATAATATGAAACTTCAAAGCCTGCCAGAATATCTATTTGCCTCCTTTTATAACATATACAACCAAGGCAGGGTTATTTGGAATTTCTTTTTCTTGCTTTCTACTTTTTCAAGGAAATAGAATTGTTTTTCCTTTACTGGCTCTTCAATTCTAGCATCAAGATTATCTCTACATTTCTTTACAGTTGGGTCAAGAAATAGTGATTGATCCAAATCATCCAGTGAGCTTTCATCGTTCCGCTATTAGAAACCTTTGGACTGACATAACCTGTAGAGTTTACTTAGCAAAAGAAGTTTTTAAATACAAAATAAGAACTTAAGATCATTTTTCATTTAGAATAAACCACAGAAGAGTGACTAAAACTTTGATTTTGGAGTCCAGATGGATTTGAAATAAAATTTTGGAATTAATTATAAACTGTTGCTTGTGGAAAATTGCTGTTGTTTTGAATTCCCTTTAAAAAATGATAGGCCACAATTTTGAAGGATGGTCACTAGAGGAAATAGGGAACAAAGGATATTTAAATTTGATGTACCAATAAAGAATGTAGCAAAATATTTTAACATTGGCTATACTGAAAATAGTTTTGAACAATGAACCCAAAAATTAATCTTAACAGTGCTTGCCTCTATAGATAGAGAAACAAACAACGATTATCATACTAATATACTGGTAAAGGTCATTGTTCTATAACTAACCACATAAAATGTATTTTTCCTATCAAGTCAACGTAATCAATAGTATAAATTGTATTTGAATTACAGAGGTCACGCAGTTGCCTTTCATGGCAAGTAAAGGAAATGTCACCAGAAATGGAAGTACATTGTCAGCTAATATGCTGTGCTACTAATCAACATATTAACAGACTAGTCAGCGGCTGATTAACGCTGGCATCACTGTAGAGTTCATGACTTTGCTTTTTTTTTTTTTTTACTTTTATGGATTAGGAAAGTTAATCACACTGGTCATGAAGTTTACTGCTTAGCTAGAGAGTAGAAAAAGTTGTGCACACTTTACCAGCATGATTGTTTTCTTTGCGCACAAGCATACTGTATCTTCTTTTTATCTGTCATACACAAAAGGATTTTCTTCTCTAATTCTCTTAAATTATATCTGATGATGAATTTATTATTTGTAGATTAAAGTTCTTCCTCCAAAAGTTCAAGGTAGCAAACCCAGCTGTCTGTCTTACATTTTTTTCCCTACAGAGGTATGTGAAGCAGATTAGGCTAGTCACATTCTCTCAATCCAAACTCATTTAGCAAACTCTATATTTAAGAATGAAACTAGTCCTCTCTGGCACCAATTTAACTTTATATAGGCAAGGAAATAATTGTACCTTGATATAAATAAAGCAACCAAAGAAACTGTGTAAATGTGAGTAATAGACAGACGATTAAGCATATGCAAAGATTTAGGACCTGCTGGACCTGAATTCTGTAAGTTGGAAGTGAAACACGAACAGGAAGGTGTTCGATGATAACATTTGGAAAGTACAAGAGAAGCAATTATTAGACCATGCTTAAAACAAAAACTGAGGGGTACGGAGTTGAAGGGCAGTTTGAATCATCTAAAAGGATTTTACTGTTATATTTATTTTTTTGAAAAACAGACTCTGAAGCAGATGAGTATAAAATGTGAGTAGCAACAATTGGAGAGTATTGAACATTCTCTGCATTTTGTATCATTCCGTTATCTGCAAATATGATGTCCCCATGCCTTGAGAAATCTGAATGCCTATTTTGCATTTTCTGTTCAGAAAATAATCTGTATTGCACTTAAATTGAAGAAAAATATATCCCACTATCTGGCATAATCTGAAGAAGCAAAAATATGCTTTCTAGTTCAGATTGTGTTATACACAATTCAAATACTGGTGGTTGGATCATAGAAAGTATTAAATGTATAAAAATACAAAGGGAGAAATGGAAGCTAAAGTGCGACTTTATGTCAGTGTAATGCTGTTACATTGAAGATATAAATTATATTAAGTGATCTTTCACATACTGTATGTGTATGTAAAATTTAATCTGTTAATCTGTTGTCCCTAGACGTATCTAAAAACTTTGCTCTATTAATTTTCAACAAGTTTGCTGTAATCAGTAATGTTTCATTGTGGAACAAGATAGAGCTTACAATTTTTACTGGTTTTCTGCCAGTTTTCCTTGATGAATCAGGACATAGAATTCTCTTGTCAAAGAATGGCCAACAAGATTGATTTGAGAAGCTCATAAGCCTGGACTAATAACAAAAGTCATTTTTCAATATTTTTTCCAGTAACCATATTGAAATGATATTTCTTATGCTTCAGAAGATAATAAATGGCAATCGGTATTAGTAGCTGTTGATGTATGATCCTCTACAAACCTGTTCAGTCCTTTTTTAACTCTATAAGTTGGCTCCTATTACCGCAACTGCTGACAGCAAATCTCACTGTTGAAATGGGCATTGAATGAAAAAGTATGTCAGGCATGATTTTAATGTTAAACTGAAGTGCCCCTATTGCTATATTCTTTTCTCGTGGGAGAGTTAATTCCAGCCCTCTTAATAATTTTGGTAGCTTTTTAAACATCTTTTCTAGCTTTAAAACACCCTTATGAAAGTGTAGTGATTAGAATTATATGCATACTCGGAGCCCTGTTATACTGATAATTATTTTGTCAATTCCGTTTGTTTGCATTGAATGTGTCTTTTAAAAAAATAATAATTGCATACTGGATTGATAATTCCATTGAGCTGCCCATCATGACTCCAGGATCCCTTCCCATGATCAATCCTTACCAGTTCAGTTTTTTGCAAACTTCAATTGGTTTCCACATATGAACCTGCTGTGATTAAGGTATTTAACATAGATGAACAATCCACGCTTAACCATGGAAGGTATTGGATAACATTGACTAATTACTCTCTTTAGGTTTACTTTAGTTTTATTATAGGAATTAATAAAGAAAATATCCATATAATCTATGCTTTTTAGCCCAGATAATGAATCTGAAAAATATTACAAAACTCTTGAGTGCAATTTTGCACTCTTGTTTTATACTCCCAAGTGTAATCCTGTCTGCTCTACAAGTTTCATTTTAAGACACTGCAAACTTTCCTGCTTAATTACAAAGGCCAGCTGGTTGCTTAGCTGTGGTAAATGTGTCACATCCTTCTCCTTTCAACTCTGCCCTCCTTAAGGTTGATGGCAAAGGTCTATGGTTTTCCACTAACCAAAAAGGAGTGGCTTTAGAAACCTCACAAACCTGTAAACCTGCTTGTTAATCAAGCTTTCAGACTTTATTGAACTTGGCTGAAAGTGCTATGATATTACTAGTATCAGAACAGTACTTCAGAACATAATGTAAAAGGAATCAGCATTTCCATTCTTTTGTCAATTACACAAAATTAGTAAAAAATGTTTTCCTGATATAGTCTTCATTCCATTTCAAAAAATATGCATTTTTAGAACAGACTTACGGTCTTGATACTAAATGCTAATACAATACTAAAAAATCCATAATTAAACTGCTGCCCTTTTGCAAAAAACTACAAACAATATTCAATTTAATTATTTTAACGTTTGGAACTTAACAAAAAAAGCCCTTAATAATCCCATTTACATAGGAAACTAATATCAGATTAGTTGTCTACCTATTCATGAATGTCAATGGTATTGCTGGAATAAGTTTGAGCTGCTTTCAGCTTCTAAAGGAAAGACTGCAAATGAATCTAATAAATATATAAAAGCCTTTCACATTACTTTATCTGAATCCTTTATAAACTGGAGTTTCCAAGGTCCTTGGACATAGCAAAACCTCTGCTATAGGTATTTCATTGCTATATTATGTGAAACAGAAAACCTCTACAATGAAGTGTTTATACATCCAGAGGCACCACAGAGGTTCTAGTAATATACTGGGTAGAAATCATTGCACCTTTATGCGCTTACAATAGTATGTTAGGCAGTATAGATTTTACAGTATAGATTTTACTGCTACTGCCTCCTCTTCCTCTTCCAACTTCTTAATTTACAAAGCCAGAACTTCTGTATTAACAGGCTTGCAGGTATTTTAGCCACATAAGTAAAACCAAGTCACTAGCATTTTAGTAGATGACACAGGGGAAGTTGGCTGCTATGAAGTACAAAGGGAAGAAAAAAGTAGCATAGGTAATCCTCAACTTGCAATTTTTCATGTAGTGACCATTGAAAATAACAACCGCACTGAAAAAAACGGATTTATCATTTTTCACAATTACTGCCATTGCAGCATCCTCATGGTCACATGATCAAAATTCAGATGCTTGGCAACTGGCTCATATTTATGACAGTGGCAATGTCCCAAGGTCACATAATCATCTTTTGTGACCTCTGATAAACAAAATCAATGATGAAGCTAGATTCACTTTATAATGATGTTACTTAACAACTGCAGTAATTCACTTAACTGTGGCACGAAAAATTGTAAAATGGCCCAAACTCACTGAACAATTGTCTCACATAGCAAAAAAAAATTTGAATTCAATTGTGATAATAAATCAAGGACCACCTGTAGTGACACATTGAGGGGATAATAAATAATTTAACTGCAATATGAGCTGTGGTGGTGCAGTGGTTAGAATGCAGTATTTGAGGTTAACTTTGCCCACAGCCATGGGTTCATTCTTGACCGGCTCAGGGTTGACTCGACGTTCCATCTTCCCAAGACTGATGAAATGTAGATCCAGATTATTGTGGGCAATATGCTGATCCTGTAAACAGTTTAGAGAGAGCTGTAAAGCACTATGGAGCAGTATAAAGTTTTCAGTGCTCCTGCTTTTGCTATTTATTCTATACTATTTAGGTATATGTCAGCGTAGTAAATTGGGAAAAGAGACAGAATCTGCAGGCTGGATACAAACTGCAGTTTTATTTTTCATTAATTTATAATAGATGTCTACTCCAGTGTATATTCAGAGGAGGTGCTAAAATAATTTTTAAAAACTGGTTAAATTAAAAATATAAATTAAAAGTAGTAGCAAGCTAATGCTAAAATTATCATCCTGGTGAGAGAGATCCAGCTTCCCAGATTTTCTAAGTGCCAACAATGTTGGAGTCAAACACATAGTTCAGGTGCAATACAAAAGAAGACTTTTTCCAGCTTCCCAGAAAATTGGACTCTGAGAATAGGGCCAATTTCAAAAGGATTTAGCCTGATAATTTTAGTAGCCAGTCTGACTGATTTATAAAGTGGGTGGCTTGTGGTATAAATTATTTAGAATTTAAAGTTAATAACATAGCCTTAAAGGTATCTGAGATTTTTACATGATGTGTATAGAAATTATTTGAATGAACAAATACCAATACTTTAAATTATGCTTGATAAGCAATTAATAGTCAGTGCAAATTTTTCAGATTTGCCACATTTTGCAGGTAGGGTAGAATCATATGGAAGGTGATGCAGTAATTTACAGTAAATCTGACTAACTGGCACCAGAATTTAACTAATTCAGGAAGGGTCATAGCCAGCAACTTGGTATGGTATGGTATGGTATAAGTTTATTTATAGGCCGCCCTTTTCCCTGAGGGGACTCAGGGCGGCTTACAACTTATGTGGGAGGGGATACATACAATGACGTATAGAACATACATAATTAAAAAATAGAGCAACATTCATCATTCGGGTGGGGACGGATTATAATCTTTAACCCCAGGCCTGACGGGATAGACAGATCTTGAGGGCTGTGCGGAAGGTCTGAAGGGTGGTGAGGGTACGAATCTCCATGGGGAGATCGTTCCAAAGGGTCGGAGCTACTACTGAAAAGGCTTTCCTCCGCGTAGTTGCCAGTCGACACTGACTGGCAGATGGAACTCGGAGGAGGCCTAATCTGTGAGATCTTATAGGTTGCGAGGAGGTAATTGGCAGGAGGCGGTCTCTCAAGTACCCAGATCCACTACCATGAAGGGCTTTATGGGTGGTAAGTAGCACCTTGAAGCGCACCCGGAGATCAACAGGTAGCCAGCGCAGCTCGCGGAGGATAGGTGTTATGTGGGCGAACCGAGGTGCACCCACAATCACTCGCGCGGCCGCATTCTGGACTAGCTGAAGTCGCCGGATGCTCTTCAAGGGCAGCCCCATGTAGAGCACATTGCAGTATTCCAGCCTAGAGGTCACAAGGGCACGAGTGACTGTTGTGAGAGCCTCCCGGTTCAGGTAGGGTCGCAACTGGCGCACCAGGCGAACCTGGGCAAATGCCCCCCTGGTCACAGCCGACAGATGGTAATCAAAGGTCAGCTGTGGGTCCAGAAGGACTCCCAAGTTGCGAACCCTGTCTGAGGGGTATAATATTTGGCCCCCCAGCCTGAGTGATGGAACACTAGCCAAATTATTGGGAGGAAAACACAACAGCCACTCGGTCTTTTCCGGGTTGAGTACAAGTTTATTAGCCCTCATCCAGTCCCTAACGGCTTCGAGACCCCGGTTCATCACGTCCACCGCTTCATTGAGTTGGCACGGGGCGGACAGATACAACTGCATATCGTCCGCGTATTGGTGGTATCTTATCCCATGCCTCTGAATGATCTCGCCCAGCGGTTTCATGTAGATGTTAAATAGTAGGGGGGACAAGACCGACCCCTGCGGCACCCCATATGTTAGGGGCCTAGGGGTCGATCTCTGCCCCCCAACCAACACCGACTGCGACCTGTCCGAGAGGTAGGAGGAGAACCACTGCAGAACAGTGCCTCCCACCCCCACCTCCCGCAATCGTCGCAGAAGGATACCATGGTCGATGGTATCGAAAGCCGCCGAGAGGTCAAGGAGAACCAAGATGGAGGGATGACCTCCATCCCTGGCTCTCCAGAGATCATCGGTCAATGCGACCAAAGCGGTTTCTGTGCTATAACCAGGCCTGAAGCCGGACTGGAATGGATCAAGGTAAATGATATAAATCTGCAGAGGTCTTCATTACCTGGATTCAGCCAATATCTGCAAATTCAGGACAACTCTGTCATGGCAAGGTAATACTTCTCAAGTTACAATGAAAATGGATTCTTAGTTTTCCTTTTAATTGCTATGGTCCTAATTACTCAGTGGATTTAAAGTCCAATGTTGTTTGCAACTTATTTGCTGTATAGGAACTAAAGATCTGTATTAAAAATAGTAATTTAAGTAAATGCTTATACAGTTTGTATAGATTTATACTATTTGCCCTGCCAATTACTATTCTAATTACTATTCCAACTATTGTTCACAAATAGGTTCATCTGAATGGAGAAACCTCTATTCTCCTGTGCACCGCTTGGAGAGTTCAAGCAGTGGGTTATTTCAGTCTGGTTGCCCTAGAAACTGAGGAAAACTTCTCCTTGGCCATGCCTCCTGGCGTGACCTATCCCCAGAAATTTTCCTCAGTTTGGCCTGTTCGGAAGCTATCTGAGAGAGCTCCAGCTGAATTAATCCATTTTCTGTCTTGGACTCTGCTTTTCTTCCTAACTTCTCCTCTCTGAGTAATCCTTTCTATTCTCTACCTTTCCTCTTCTAAACTTCCTAATATTCTTTCAGTAAGCCTCCAGGAGGCCAGGAGGTAAGCGTGCTGCGGGGGGGAGGGCCTCCCATGCCGGTCTGCTCAGGCCGGCCTCGGAGGCTTGCCGCGGGCTTTAAAATGGTGCAGCGAGGTGGCAGAGAGCTCTAGCAAGCCAGCGTTCCCTCATGGTCCCTGTTCTTATTTTCTTGCGCAGTTTTTTCGCTCCATAATTGTGCTAGTTTCATAATTGTGCCACGGAGGAGCACGCTATCGTCCCCTTGCTGAGGCGATCATCGCACGGCCTCCTAGCTCTCCTCGCTGTGCGGCGGCCATTTTGGGCGCATTTTCGCGCCATTCTGGCCTTGCTGCAGGCTGTGCAGCCACACTCCATCGGGGACCACTGGGTGATAAGGGGCCAGCCAGGGGGGTGCCCACTGGTAACCTGTCACCCTACCACCTTTTTCCACAGCGGCGCTGAGGCTCTGGTCTTTCCTAGGCCACCGCACCGGCTCAGGGGAGGCCCTTTCATTCCTGGCCTAGCCTTAGGCCTGGGCCTTCCCTCTCCCCTGAATGGTCTGCCAGCCATCCGCTACAGGCCGCATCCTCCAGATTAGGCACTAACACTGCTAGACCACTAGTGAATTTTGACTGTACTAATTCCTTTATATGACCTTATTTAATGGAATTTTGTTCTTTTCTCTTGCAGTGTAGCCTATACCAACTGCAGCTACTCCTGTTATTGGCCTGCGCTTGCCAATTCCTGTGCGGTCATTGACATGGAGAAGTCAGGGTCATCGGGCTCTGTAGCCAGTAAACCAGGACCCTCCCAGGGCCTGGACAAGGTTTCTCCCCCTCCCAGGGGCTGTGGGGCTAGTGGAAATAGGGTTCCCATTCAGACCCCTCCTATCAGGGCCACTTCTGCTGCTGAGGCCAGGGATGCTGCTAGACGCCAACGGGCGCTTGACAAACAATTCGAGAAAGCTCGTCACCTTAGGCCAAGGAGGTTCCCCCCGGGGACTCCTTTGTCCTCCCCCTTCCTATGAGGGATCTTACAGTGCTGATGGCAGAGGAAGTCGATTCTCAAGACCTGTCCCTGGACCGGTCGTTCACTGAACCCCCTTCCCCGTCCCCATCTTGGTTTCCCGATCAGGACCCTGCCCCTGAGGCTTCCCCCCGGGATGAGTCCCTGGAAGATCCACCTATCCACCAGATAGGGGAGCCTGCTGACTTGGACCCAAACTCGGATTAAGAATCCGAGCTCTCCGCCCGCATGCAGGCAGTGGTGGAACGCGCCATCGCAAAGGGCATTGCAGATGCCATGCGGGTGCGTGATAAGCCAGTAGTTAGTTAGTTAGTTAGTTAGTTTATTGGTCTTGTATGCCGCCCACTCCCGAAGGACTCCGGGCGGCTAGCAATAAACAGGGGAAGGGGATAAATGGACAAAACAACAATTTAAAATACACAACATTCATAGTTACCGTGGCGCTGGATACTTCGACAGCCCCCCCGGCCTGCCGGAGCAGCCAGAACTTAGTGGCTTTGCGGAAGGCCGGGAGAGTAGTAAGGGTCCGGATCTCCACAGGGAGCTCGTTCCAGAGGGTTGGAGCTGCAACAGAGAAGGCTCTCCCCTGGGGGGTCGCCAGCCGACATTGGCTGGCAGATGGAATCTGATCGGTCTATGGGAGGTAATTGGCAGGAGGCGGTCTCTCAGGTACCCAGGTCCGATGCCATGTAGGGCTTTATAAGTAACGACTAGCACCTTGAAGCGAGTCCAGAGACCAATAGGTAGCCAGTGCAGCTCGCGGAGGATAGGTGTAACGTGGGTGTACCTGGGAGCACCCACGAACGCTCGCGCGGCTGCGTTCTGGACTAACTGAAGTCTTCGGACACTCTTCAAGGGCAGCCCCATGTAGAGCGCGTTACAGTAATCCAGTCTTGAGGTCACGAGGGCGTGAGTGACTATCTGAAGGGCCTCCTGATCCAGGTAGGGTCGCAATTGGTGCACCAGGCGAACCTGGGCAAAGATCCCCCTGGTCACAGCTGACAAATGGTGTTCTAAAGTCAGCTGTGGATCCAGGAGGACTTCCAAATTGTGAACCCTCTCTGAGGGGCGTATAATTTCACCCCCCAGCCTGAGAGATGGAGTACTTGGCCAATCTTTGGGAGGGAACATCAATAGCCACTCAGTCTTGTCGGGATTGAGTGCAAGCTTGTTCATACCCATCCAGACCCTGACAGTCTCCAGGCACTGGCACATCACTTCTACCGCTTCACTGAGTTGGCACGGGGCGGACAGATACAATTGCGTATTGTCCGCATACTGATGGTATTTAATCCCGTGCCGGCGTATGATCTCACCCAGCAGCTTCATGTAGATGTTAAATAGGAGGGGGGACAGGACCGAACCCTGCGGCACCCCATAATTGAGGGGCCTTGGGGTCGACCTCTGCCCTCCGACCAACACCGACTGCGACCTGTCCGAGAGGTAGGAGGAGAACCACCGAAGGACGGTGCCTCCCACTCCCACCTCCCGCAACCGTCGCAGAAGGATACCATGGTTGATGGTATTGAAGGCCACTGAGAGATCAAGGAGCACAAGGATAGAGGGGTGACCCCTATCTCTGGCTCGGCAGAGATCATCGATCAGTGCGACCAAAGCAGTTTCCATGCTGTAACCAGGCCTGAAACCTGACTGAAAGGAATCCAGATAATCGGTTTCATCCAAGGACCGCCAGAGTTGAGAGGCCAGCACTTTCTCAACAACCTTCCCTACAAAGGGTAGGTTGGAGACTGGACGATAGTTGCTCAAAATGGCTGGGTCCAGAGAAGGTTTCTTCAAGAGGGGTCTCACCACCGCATCTTTTAGGAGGAGCGGGAAAATTCCCTCCCGAAGAGAGGTGTTAACTATCATCTGGATCCAGCCGCGTGTCGAGACCAGCCAGGAGGGGAACGGGTCCAGTATACAAGTGGAGGCACTCACCGCTCCCATGGCCTTGTCCACTTCCTCAGGAGAGACAAGTTGAAACTCGATCCATGAAATACGGTCAAGACCTTCCCCTGGTACCTCGGCTGGTACCGTGCAATTGGAGTCCAGCTCTGTCTGAATCCGAGCGACTTTATCCGTTAAATATTGAACAAATTCCTCAGCTCTACCTTGTAAAGGGTCATCCGCATCCCTCCCTTTCAAGAGGGAGCGGGTTATTCTAAACAAGGCGGCTGGGCGCGATTCAGTGGATGCAATAAGGGCGGCAAAATGTGCACATTTCGCCGCCCGTATTGCCACGAGATAGGCTCTGATAAAGGCTCTCATCAGTGCTCAGTCTGACTCAGATTTACTGGCCCTCCAGCGGCGCTCTAGGTGTCTCTTTTGGTGCTTCATCTCCCGGAGTTCCTCGGTGAACCAAGGGGCCCTCCTGGATCCGCTGCCTCGGAGAGGTAGCAAAGGCGTAATCCAGTTTAGAGCCCCCGCCGCCGCTGTATTCCAGGCAGCGACTAAGGACTCCACTGGATTGTGGACGAGAGTGTCAGATATTTCTCCAAGTGCCGTCTGAAATCCCATAGGGTCCATCAGGCGCCTGGGGCAGAACCACCTAATCGGTTCCACCTCCCTACAGTGGGGGATTGGTTTCCGAAAGTCAAGCCTCAGTAGGAAGTGATCAGACCATGACAAGGGCAAGGTCTTAATGCCCTTCAACTCTAGATCACATCTCCACTGCTCCGAGAGGAATACGAGGTCAAGTGTGTGACCCGCTGAATGAGTCGAACCCCGAATTATTTGGGTCAAGTCCATGGCTGTCATGGAAGCCATGAACTCCTGTGCCCCATCAGAGCGTACACCGAGTGTAGGCAGGTTGAAATCCCCCAGCACCATAAGCCTGGGGAACTCTACCACCAACTTGGCTACTGACTTGAGGAGCGAGGGTCTGTCCGAGGATGAGGATCTTACCCCGGATGCCCCTTCCTTCTCAGGCCTTTTCAAACCTAGTTTGTTCAAGTCGGTTCTCCGTAAAGTGAAGGCCACCACCAAGCCCAAACCTGCCCAACCCCCGGCTGATTCTGCTCCAATCAACCCGAATGCAGCCATGTTTGACGCTCCTACTCCTCAACAGGAGCTTATTCCTGGACCTCGTCCAACGTCAGTGGGTCCAACCTGCTACATTGTCCTCTCCCAGCGGAGTGGACAAGAAACTTTATACCATGGAGCCCGTCCTGGAGGATCTCCTAGCCCTGCCGGTCGTAGGTCCGCCTATTACGCCTCTTACATCTAGTGCCTTGTGCCTGCGGACCTGTCAGAGGGTCTCAAGGCGGAAGATAAGAAGGCTGAAAAAGTCTGCCACAAGACACACCTGGCAGTGGCCTGGGCCATTAGGGCGTCCTCCTCCGCCTCCTTCTTTAGTAGGGCCGCAGTCATTTGGTCGCGTGATATCTTAAGCAGGATTCCCGCGGGGGATGCTCGGCTCCATCAGGACATGGCCAAACTTATTGCGGTCTCGCAATATGCAGCGGACGCTGCCCTCAACGCCACCAAATTCGCCTCTAGGGCTCTAGCTGCGAATGTCACGTCCCACCATCTGCTCTGGCTCTGACATTGGCAAGCGGACCAGAAGCACAAATGGAAATTGGCTTCTGCCTCCTTCAAGGGGTCTAAATTATTTGGGGAGGTCCTGGACCCCTTCCTCATCGAGTCGAAGGACAAGAGGAAGGTCCTTCCTTCGACCTCCAAAAAGCAGGACCGCAAGTCCACCCCATATTCGAGGCGGCAGTCCTTTTGGCCCTCTGAACCGTCCACCTCCGCCTCCTTCTACCCCCCTAATAGATCAGCAGGGCAGCAGGGAGAGAAGGCCCAGGACAGGTCTTCCTTTCGGGACAGAGGCAGACAGCAATTTGGTTTCCGCAAATTTAATCGTGGAGGTGCCTCCAACAGGCCCTTCCGGAAGTCAAAGTGACTCCCTGAGCTCGTCACCCATTGGGGGCCGACTCCAACTGTTCGCCTCCCATTGGGCCCAGACAGCTCATGATGCCTGGGTTCTGCAGGATGTCCCTGGAATTCCTATCCCCTCCTCCCAGGAACTTTATCAGGTACCCTACCCCCTCATGTCCCACCAAGAGGGAGCAGATGAACCAGGAGGTTCTCCACCTCCTGGAGATCAATGCCATCGAGCAGGTGCCCCCAGACCAGGAAGGGAGAGGATTTTACTCCATCCTCTTCCTGGTCCCGAAGAACTCGGGGGGGTGGAGGGCCATCTTGGACCTCAAGAACCTCAACAGGCACATTGCCTACCGGAGGTTCAAGATGCAGTCCCTCCAGTCGATCCTGGCGGGGATCCGCCAAGGCGACCTCCTCACCTCCATCAATCTGCGGGAGGCTTACCTCCATATTCCCATTCACTCCTGACACCGGAAGTTCCTGCGCTTTTTTTATGCAGGCCACCACTTTCAATACAGGGTCCTTCAATTCGGCCTCTCCTTGGCACCCAAGACGAAGGTCCTGGCGGTAGTGGCGGCCCATCTCCGTCGCAGGCCCATAAGGCTCCAATGCTACCTGGATGACATCATCATCCAGTCATCGTCCAGGCGGCAGGCCTTACGGGACCTTCAGATTACTATGAGGACCCTCAGAAACCATGGGTTCTCACTGAATTTAGAAAAGAGTCACCTTACCCCATGACCAAGATCAATCATCTGGGGGCGGTGATAGACACCATGTCCTGCAGGGTATTCCTCTCCCAAGACAGGTTAGAGGCCCTCAGGTCCATGACCCACACAGTGATGCAAGCAAGGCAGGTGCCGATTGTCCTCCTCTCCCAACTGTTGGGGAAGATGATCTCTTGCCTGTCGATCGTTCCTTGGGCTAGCCTCCACTCCAGGGCCCTGCAGTGGCTTCTTCTACCTCACCAGAGAGCCAGCAGGAGCAACTCGACCAGGCTGATTCCCGTGCCTCAGGCTGTGAAGAGGTCCCTCCGGTGGTGGACATCTCCCATGCTCCTCAAGGGACACCTATTCAAGGAGCCCCAACCGGCTGGTCATTACCACCAATGCCAGTCTTGCCGGCTGGGGAGCGCACATGGGATGTCTTGTGGTCCAGGGCAGATGGTCCCCAGCGGAGTCCCGTTGCAGTATCAACTTTCTGGAGCTGCGAGCTGCAAGGTTGGCCCTTCGTCATTTCCATCGGTCCATACGTCACCGCCACGTCTTATTGATGATGGACAATGTGTCCACGAAGGCACACATCAACCGCCAGGGCGGCACCAGGTCCAAAAGACTTGATAGCGGAGGCAGAGGCTCTAGGACTCTTGGCGGAGCGACACCTGGAATCGATCCGCTCCGACCATATTTCTGGCGTGGGCAATACACAGGCGGACTGGCTAAGCAGGACCACCATCGACTCCGCAGAATGGTGGCTGGATCCTGCTCTGTTCCATCAATTGTCCCGCAAATTCGGACATCCACAGGTCGACCTCTTTGCGACCAAAGACGATGCTCAACTACCACGCTTCTTTTCCCGCTTCCATTCTCCGGGAGCGGAGGGAACAGACGCCCTTCGCTGCAGCTGGCCATAGGGCATCCTCTACGTGTTTCCCCTCTTCCTCTCCTTCCACGTCTTCTACTCAAGATCATAGAAGAGAGGGCGGAAGTGCTACTCGTGGCGCCCCATTGGCCCCGGAGGTCGTGGTTTGCCAACTTAGTCAGCCTCTCTGTGTCCCCGGTGTGGCGGATCCCCCCAGATCGGGTCTCTCTCAGCCAGGGGGCCATTGTCCATCCGGAGCCCCAGTTGCTTCAGTTGGCCGTCTGGCACTTGAGAGGGACCTGCTGAAGGCTGAAGGGCTGTCAGACGGCATGGTCAGTACCATCCAAGCTGCTTGGCGTCCCTCGACAATGAGGATATATGACTCTACTTGGGCTACCTTCACCCAGTGGTGCGAGGACTTACAGCTCGACCCGGTCACTGTTCCAGTGTCTTGGGTGCTGGACTTTTTGCAAGGGGGTCTTGAGAGGGGTCTTGCCCCGGCCACGCTCCGTCACCAGGTGGCGGCCTTGTCCACCGTTTGGGCCGGTGACTCTTTCCTTCCGCTCAGCAGGATTCCCAGGGTGCGCTGCTTTCTCAAGGGCGCCTCTAACATCCGGCCCCCCACGGTCCACCGTTATCCTACATGGCAGCTTTCAATTGTTCTGCAGGCTCTCACTGCACCACCTTTCAAGCCTCTTCAAACAGCTTCTCTCCGACATCTCTCTCTGAAAACGTCATTCCTTATCGCCATTATCTCTGCCCGTCAGATATCGGAGTTGGCGGCCCTGTCGGTTCGTCAGGACTTGTGTGCCGTCCATCCCGACAGGGTTGTTTTACGACTTGATCCGACCTTTCTTACCAAGGTCAACACTTGGTACCATAGGATGCAGGAGATTGTTTTGCCGAACTTTTGCCCTCGTCCTTCCCATCCGAGCAAGCGCAAGTGGCACAAACTGAAGATCTATATCCATCGCACTTCAGAATTCCGGAGATCCGAGGCTCATTTCATAGCTTTCCAGCCCGGGTCTTTGGGCAAGAAGGTTTCTTCTTCTACCGTTGGCAGATGGCTCAGGGCCTGCATCGCATCTGCATACGAGCTCCAGTCAAAGGCGGTGCCTCAACATATAACTGCCCACTCAACGCGCAGTGCTGCTACCTCAGCGGCTTGGGCCACGCAAGCCCCGATCGAGGAAATCTGCAGGGCAGCCGCGGGGTTTTCTCCGTCTCCGTTTGTTAAACATTACAGACTGGACGCATTTGCCTCTGCAGAGGTGGCCTTTGGCAGGCGGGTGCTACAGATAGTGACTTCTTCTGTTGTATCCCGGGACTCTGCTTCTGCCTGCCCAGATGGACATTAACTTGGATATGTCCCACTGCTTGGACTCTCCAAGCGGTGCACAGGAGAAAGACCATTGGGCTTACCTGAAGGGTCCTTCTCTGTGCACTGCGGGAGAGTCCAACCCATCCTGGTCCGTCCAGGGATACGAAGCCGTCGTGTCAACACGGTTCTACTCATCGGTCATTTTGTTCTACTGCATCCTCACGGCCAAATTACCTCAAATTTCTGTGGATAGGTCACGCCAGGAGGCGTGGCGAAGGAGAAGTTTTCCTCAGTTTCCGGGGCAACCAGACTGAAATAACCCACTGCTTGGATTCTCCCGCAGTGCACAGAGAAGGACCCTTCAGGTAAGCCCAATGGTCTTTTCATGTTTATCCCAAAAATACAAATTCATATATCTACATGTGATAACATGTTTGTTTTTACATATTTACAATGTTCAAGCCTAAATGTTCAAAAAATGGGTTACAATCAAGAAAAATAGGTCATCTGAGATAAAATAGAAAAATATGAAGCTATAGCCATTGGGGGGAAAAATGGGGAAATCCCCAACAAGGAAATAGGGGAGGAGATAATAGCAATTTATTTACATATAGGAAGTACACTTAGTTCATAGTAAAATTGTATTGATTTTTGGTCTTCCCCTTTGGTTGCTTTTAATATCTTGACAAGGTTACCATAATTATTTATGAATGACATAACTTTATAATAAGTAACTGTGTGCACTAGAATTGTGTGAAATGTTTGTTGGGTATCATCTGCTTGAAGTTCAGGAAGGGATGTGAGTCATGAACTGTTGGTAGTTAAAGAGTCACTCCCTTTTTTTGCATGTTGAAAGGTGAATAGGAATTTTCCAGGTAAAGCACTGCGGGAAAGCAGGATAAAGAATGTGTGTGGGCTTTGATTTGAAGCAGATTGAGGGTGGAGTAGAAACAGGCTCAATTCAGAGATCAGGCCCATAAATTTACTTTGTTGGGGATTGGTGGGAGTAAGGAGAAAGCAGAGAAGCAGAGTGCAGTTTTAAAAACCCTTCCCTCAGAAAGCAAATAGATTACTACTTCTGGCTTTGTGTTTACTATCTCTTTATTACTTGTTCTTTTTATTAATGTGAAATGTTATACTTAGATTTGCTCCAGCATGGCTTTCAGCACATTTTTGTGCTTGTGCCAAGAACACTGTGTTCTGTTAAGTCATTGAGTGACGTTGCATGTTGGCCTGCAGCCAAGGAGGGTCAAGTTCATTCAAATAAGTTTCAGCGTAGGCTCTGGCTGGGTGAGGAATGTCATTCGTGTCTTTGCATGATAGCTGCCTGTGCCATGGAAAATTCAGGAGAGATGTAGCACATATGACTGGCAAATTTAACATAAAAGAAAATTGAGAGAAACTCTGCAGAAAGTAAACTGAATAAGATTTTTTTAAAGCTATCTGCATGCCTCTTTTCCTTGGAATTGAGCATTCTGCAGCTAGTTCAGTTTTCTTGCTTTGAATAAAGATATATTTGGTCTCAGTCTTAAATGTTTGTTCATTTGTTTTTTAATCACTGCCAGAAGTTCAGGAGTTTTGTTGGAATGTGAACTACATAAACACATGTGTATTTCATATATTAGGTTTTTAATTTTACAGAGATCAGCAACAGCGCGTTGGATGAATCCTTCCTCAAGGGTGCACTGTGTAATCATAACAACTTTAACTTTACAGTCTTCTTCCAGCTTCCCTTTTAGTGAATTGCCGTTATTTCTGTTTTATATAGCTTTTCCTTCCTGAAACTCTGCAACAAATCACATTGCATTTTGCTCCCTCTTCTCTTCCTCACTTCTAGTAATTGCATAGTTAGCAACAACTGAGAATTGCTGGCAAAATGTATTGGGGAAGTTTATAAAACAGCTAGTCACCACATAATAATAGTCAGACTGCTATTAAAACCACTCCAAAACAACTGCTAGTATTTAATGTCTAACTGGGAATCATTTACCATCAGTATCATTTTACCTATGTCACACAGATCTCCTTTATTATGTCTTAATAAAATGTTCAGAAGAAGGAGGGAAAGGATTGGTTTGGGGAGTAGCAAGAAAATGGGCTAAGAAGAGAATTAAACAGATAACAGACGGCGGAATTCTGTTTCATTTGTTTGAATTATCCACTTGTTTTGGGATTATGTGTCAGCTTTGGGTCTTGGCTCACCAGGTGTTCATTTTTTAAGGAAGAGAAACAGAGCTGTACCAGGTTCCCATGGTTGAACACCCACTATGGAACATCTACTTGTCAGAGCTTGCTTCCTTATCTTAATTGTGTGGGAGAGCAAGATTTGATCAACCTGGTACTCATCCCTAGAGGTCATGATTGCAGTGACTTTCCTTGTTTTCCTCCTTTGATTTCCACTTTTGTATGTGGAAGAAAGAGAGATACTTTTTTTGTTTTGTTTTTGTCTTTTCTTGCCAATAGCAGCTGTTATTTTGGTATTTATTTACTAGTCTTCATGTTTGCCATTTCCTACTTCTTTACATGGCTGTTTGATTAGGAAATAGTAAATGCATCCTGATACATGCTTTTAGTTTGCTACATAGATTTAGTACTCACCAACAGCACATGACTTTTCAAACTGCTTATATTATACCACTTTAGACTCTGGATAAAAGTTCTCAAAATAGTGTTACACATGAAACTAGCAAGTGAGGAGTAAACAGTCTTGAACTGTGAATCTCACCCAAAATAAACCAGTTTAAAAACTAAATACAATTGTCTCTCTCTACAAGAGGTCTTCTGCCTGCACTTTCTAAAGATTCTTTTAAGAAGTAGTGTGTAGATTTTCATCAGCTAACCAGTGATTGCTTCACTTATACAGTAACTTTAGTTGTACGTGGGAAATAGCATGTGACAGATCTGAAGAAATTGTATATTAGCTACTGCCTATGACAGATCTTGGGATCCCGAGAGGTGGCATGCGAAGAAGAGACTTCTTAGGGGTTTCTTACAGGGTTTTTTAAATCAAATTTTAAGGAGGAGTTGATTTGGATGGCTCAGACAGGCTTGGGGGGGGGGGCAGGGGCGGGGAGGTGGTGGTGGTTATTAGGGAAAGTCTTGGACCTCAGGAGGTCACTGTGCCTCAGATAGGTGGGTGTGAGTCCCTTTTTGTGAAATGGGGCCTTGGAGTTCAGGTGGGCCTTTGTGTTACGTACCTATCTCCCTGCTACATTTCATCGGCCCTGCTGGAGCTGCTGGATATGTTAGCCAGATTGGTGGTTGATTTCCCCAGGCTTATGATCCTAGGGGATTTCAATCTGCCTTCCATTGGCAAGACATCTGAGTTAGCTCGGGAGTTCATGGCTTCCATGACGGCTATGGACCAAACTCAGTTAATTCAAGACCCCACCCATAACAGGGGACACACGCTTGACCTGATTTTTATCTCTGGGCAGTGGATGAATGATCTAGATTTAGGGGATATTTCTATCCAACCTTTGTCATGGTCTGATCATTTCCTCATCAGGCTTGACTTCCATACTGCTACCAATATTCCCTCTAATTTTTTTTCAGTGTGAGTGGAAAAGTATAAGGTTTGAGCGGCATATTTTCATGCCTGAGCACCTGAATTTTTTTCATAGATGTCACCCAAGACAACAACGAAATCAGTGTTATTTGAAACTCAAAGTTATATTTATTCAAGGGACCCGCTCAATTAAAAAGTGTTCTATAATATCAGAACCACTTATAATACTGCAAGTCTGCAGTATTAAAATACTTGTATAGGGGATCCCCTGAATCCCCCGAAGAGATCAAATCACAACCAGTATGCCACTTTCTTGGTATATTGCTTTTATTTTCATTGAGTTTTTAAAAAATGAGCATTATTTCATCCTTTTTTCTTTATTTTGATTGGTATCTGCAATTTGTGTTAATTCTGTTCATACATATAATATAAATGAAAAACACAGCTCTCTTAAAAATCTTTTAAATTCTTTGTGGTGCTCTCTTTTAGAATTGGCCAGCTAATATTTCTGTTCCCCCAACTAATGCCAGGCAGAGTTGACTGAAAAATAATTTTTCATGAAGGGACATTTTCCTAGTATTTATGAATAATAGTTCATATTTATATCTGCTACCTTCAGCAGAGGATGACCAATTATTCTAAAGCTATTATTATTGCTTGTCCCTCCTAATTTCTATATTTGTCTTGACACTCAGTACATCTTACAACTATTTGCAGTTGGCAAATAAATACAGTGATTATGCTTTATAAAGACATTTAAGTAATTGATAGTATTTTGCATGTTGTGCACAAAAACTGAGTATTCCATACTGGGGGAGACATTCCCCAAAACACAACAGGAACAAAAAAGATAACATTCCCTCCTCCTCTCCTAAAAATCCTTCAACTGGAAAGTTCACAATAATTACATGCACTAACCTCTTAAAGGAGCTGTTGCAAATACCTGTTTTTTATCATTTTACTGAAATGTGAAAACTCAAGATAAATGTTTTTAATTCATTGGCAAGGAGGGAGGGGGCAGGGGGTGTTTATTGTTTGTTAGTTTATTGAGGGCTCCAGACCATCACCCTCCGCTTGTAAAAAGCATGATCTCACACCCACTAAAATCTCCCCCTCCCGCCTCAGTGCATACCGGCATTATCCGTTTCCGCAGCCACTTTTCCTCCTCCCTCCCCAAGATTCACCCGCCAACACCAAGAGGAACAGGGAAAGAGGCGCCTTCTCCACCCGGTGCCCCATACCACTGTGCACCGAAAACCAGCCAGAACCCTGCAAAACGGCCAGTTAATGAGCTTCCCCGCTTCAGTCAAGTGAATCCTCTGCCAGGAGGGGGTGGGCGCAATCCAATCAGAATGGCAGCCAACAGCCGTCGCTCATTCCCTGCTGGCTCTAGATTGTCCTGGGAACCGGCAAGCGCAAGCAAGAGAGGGAGGGAGACGCCTGCTTTCTCTCCCCCGCTGCCTAAGTCTGGCTGCGCAACCAACCACAGACCAAAACTTTCCTTGCCCCTGCCCCGAGAGTGGAGAGGTATAACTTTTGGGACAGAAATCAGCAGGGACTATAGCCATTATGCAAAGAAAGCCCAGGAGCATGAAAGTTAGTGCTGGGAATGGAGAGTGGCCTCTCATCTAATGGGAAGCGTGACATTGAAAATCACTGTGCAACAGTTGGAAACTGCTGCACGGTGTTTTCATGTGATGTGCGCGGCGCGCAGGTGCGCACCTTAGAGGGAACATTGACTGCTACCCCTCACCTCAGGGAGGTGGAACTGACTAAATGGTTCCGCCCCAGGCTCCTTATGGACCCTGAAAGGTTCCTGACAGAGCTTGGGACTTTTCCTGAATCCCTTGCTCACACCTTGACCGAAGCCCTAGTGGAAGCCTGGGATAGGGCGGCCACTGGGGCCTTGGATCGCGTTGTGCCTTTGCGGCCTCTGACCCGGTGTCGATCCCGGGTAGCTCCCTGGTTTACCGAGGAGCTTTGGGAGATGAAACACCAGAAAAGACGCCTAGAGAGTGGTTGGAGGGCCAGCCAGTCCGAATCTGATCGAACACTAGTAAGAATTCATATTAAATCCTACTTAGTGGCGATAAAAGTGGCAAAACGGCAATATTTGTCCGCTCTTATCGCATCCACAGATAATTGCCCAGCCGCCCTGTTTAGGGTGTCCCGCTCCTTACTTAACCAAGGAACTGGGAAAGACCCCTTGCAGGGTAGGGCTGAAGAATTTGTTCAGTATCTGCAGGATAAAATCGCTTGGACTCTGGCTGGGTAGACTTGTGTGCTGGACCCGTGTCCCTCTTGGTTAGTTTTGGCTTCCCGGGCGGTGACACAAGGCTTTCTCCAGGTGATTACCAATGCTTCATTGAGAGAGGGGTTCTTTCCCACTGCCTTGAAGGAGGCGGTGGTGAGGCCCCTCCTTAAGAAGCCTTCCCTGGACCCATCTTCTTTAGCCAATTATTGTCCGGTCTCCAAACTTCAATTTTGTCAATTTTAATAGATTTGTATGCCGCCCAATCCCGAAGGACTCCGGGCGGCTTACATAAAAGCAATTTAAAAATATTAAAAAAAAGATTAAAACACAAAACAGAACGACTTAAAAACAAAAACACAACATGCACTCAGTTTTAATGGGGCTGAAGTTCAACAGCCCCAGGCCTGCCGGAATAGCCAGGTCTTAACAGACTTACGGAAGGCCAGGAGAGTGGGGAGGGTCCGGATCTCAGGGGGTAGATCGTTCCAAAGGGCCGGGGCAACAACAGAGAAGGCTCTCCCCGAGTAGCCGCCAGCCGGCACTGCGTAGCCAACGGTACCCGGAGAAGGCCCGCCCTGTGCGATCTTATTGGGCGCTGGGAGGAATGTTGCAGGAGGCGGTCACGGAGATATCCAGGTCCTAGGCCATGTAGGCCTTTAAAGGTAATAACCAGCACCTTGAAGCGTGCCCGGAGACCGATAGGAAGCCAGTGCAGCTCACGGAGGATAGGTGTAACATGGGTGTACCTAGGTACACCCAGTATTGCTCGCGCGGCTGTATTCTGAACCAATTGTAGTCTCCAAACACTCTTCAGGGGCAGCCCCATGTAGAGTGCGTTACAGTAGTCGAGCCTTGAGGTGACGAGGGCATGAGTGATCATTTGGAGTGCCTCCCGGTCCAGGTAGGGCCGCAACTGGTGCACCAGGCGAACCTGGGCAAAAGCTCCCCTGGTCACAGCTGACAAATGATGTTCTAATGTCAGCTGTGGGTCCAGGAGAACACCCAAGTTGCGGGCCCTCTCTGAGGGGTGTAAGATTTCACCTCCCAGGTGTAAAGGTGGAATAACTGGACTATTTGGGGGGGGGGGCAGCATCAAAAGCCACTCAGTCTTGTCAGGGTTGAGCACAAGCTTGTTCATTCCCATCCAGACCCTGACAGCTTCCAGGCACTGGTACATTACTTCCACCGCTTCACTGAGTTGGCACGGGGCGGACAGATACAGCTGTGTATCCTCCACATATTGGTGGTATTTAATCCCATACCAACGAATGATCTCACCCAGCGGCTTCATGTAGATGTTAAATAGGAGGGGGGACAGGACCGAGCCCTGCAGCGCCCCGTATTCAAGGGGCCTAGGGGTCAACCTCTGTCCTCTGACCAACACCGACTGTGACCTGCCAGAGAGGTAAGAGGAGAACCACCGTAAAATGGTGCCTCCCACTCCCACCTCTTCCAGCCGCCGCAGAAGGATACCATGGTCGATGGTATTGAAGGCCGCTGAGAGGTCAAGAAGCACCAGGATAGAGGAATGCCCTCTATCCCTGGCTCGCCAGAGATCATCGGTCAGTGCGACCAAAGCGGTTTCGGTGCAGTAACCAGGCCTGAAACCAGACTGAAAGGGATCTAGATAATCTGCTGGAGTTGAGAGGCCACCACCTTCTCAACAGCCTTCCCTAAAAATGGGAGGTTGGAGACTGGACGGTAGTTTTTAAGGACAGCTGGATCCAGAGCAGGCTTCTTGAGGAGGGGGGGTCTCACCACCGCTTCCTTCAAAGGTTGCGGGAAAGACCCCTCTTGAAGTGAGGTGTTTACAATCCTCTGGATCCAGCCCCGTGTCACCTCTCTGCCGGTCGAAACCAACCAGGAGGGACAAGGGTCCAGTAGACAGGTGGCGGTACTCATCGCTCCCATGGCCTTGTCCACTTCCTCAGGAGTGGCAAGCTGGAACTCACTCCACAAAGTTTGATCAAGGCTCTCCCTCGGCATCTCTGCTGGCACTGTCCAAGTGGAGTCCAGGTCCGTCCGAATCCAAGTGACTTATCCGACAGAAACTGAACAAATTCCTCTGCTCTTCCCTGTAAGGGTTCACTCGCATCCCTCCCTTTCAGGAGGGAGGGGGTTATCCTAAACAGGGCGGCCAGGCGAGATTCTGCGGACGCAATAAGGGCGGAAAAATGCGAACATTTTGCTGCCCGTATCACCACTAGATAAGACCTAATAAAGGTTCTTAGTAGTGTTCGGTCGGATTCGGAGTTACTAGCCCTCCAACGTCACTCTAGGCGTCTCTTTTGGCGCTTCATCTCCCGGAGATCCTCGGTAAACCAAGGCGCCCTCCTGGATCCACTGCTATGGAGAGGCCGCAAAGGCGCAATCTGATCTAATGCCATAGTCGCTGCGGTATTCCAGGCAGCGACCAAGGAGTCAGTCGAATTGTGGGCAAGGGAGTCAGGTATCTCCCCAAGCTCTGTCTGAAATCCCAGTGGGTCCATCAGGTGCCTGGGGCGAAACCATTTAATTGGCTCCACCTCCTTGCGGTGGGGAAGTAGCTTCCGAAAATCAAGCCTCAGCAGGAAGTGATCTTCCATGACAAGGGCAAGATCTCAATCCCCTTTAATCCCAGATCACGTCTCCACTGCTCCGAGAGAAACACAAGGTCGAGCGTGTGTCCTGCCACATGAGTCGGACCCTGAATTACTTGGGTCAAGTCCATGGTTGCCATGGAAGCCATGAACTCCTGCGCCCCATCAGAGCGTTCGCCAAGAGATGGCAGGTTGAAATCCCCCAGTACTATAAGTCTGGGGAACTCAACCGCCAGTCCGGCTACTGACTCTAGGAGTGCAGGCAGGGCTGTTGTGACGCAGCTGGAAGGTAGGTACGTCAGCAACAAGCCCACTTGACCCCCTAGGTCCAACCTCACAAGGAGGGACTCACACCTGAGATTCTCTGGAGCAGGGATTCTGCGAGGAACTAATGATTCCCGGATAATAACAGCAACTCCTCCACCCCTTCTCTGGTGTCATAGCTGGTGGAGCACCTGAAACCCTTCTGGGCACATTTCTGAGAGGGGAACTCCTCCCTCATGACCCAACCAGGTTTCAGTAATACATGCCAGGTCTGCCACCTCGTCTAATAGTAAGTCCCGGACGAGGGGAGCTTTATGGACCACAGACCCGGCATTTAGCAACAGCAGCCTGAGACCAGGGCCCTGATTTCCCATGTCACCTGGTTCCCGAGTTGAGCTATCAGGGCCGGAACAAAGGATCGCTGTGACGTAGTGAACCCTCCTTCCCGGTAATGGCTAACCCTGAAGCTCCCGTTGTACCTTCACCTCCCAGTCATTAATGTAATGCTCCGGCCCGCCCCCATGCCCGTAGACCCTCCTTTATCTCTTGGAATTGTGCAAGTAGATCGTTGGTCCATAGGATGGCGACACACTCAGGTCAATAGTAGGGGGCTGCAGAGGAAATAGTTTGTCTTCTCTCCCAGACAGTGTGGTAGAGGGAGGCAGAGGTCTGGGCGGCAGAGATGGTGTCCTTAGAGTAGTAGTAGGCGGTAATAGTCGGGACAGGGAGACAGGATCGAAAAAATCTGGAAATCCAGGAGTCCAAAGTCCAGGGTCCAAAGTCCATAAGCAGTCCAAAGTCCATAAGCATAAGCAGAGGCAGGGAGAGCCAGGTGGTAAAAATAATAAGATGGAAAAGCTCTGCAGCCACAACAAGGGCGGAGAAGAAGCCACAGCATGGAGAAAGTCCGTTCGAATGGAGTGGGGAAGGGGGGGACGCCCAGAGGGATCGTAACGATGATACATAGAAACAGCTGTCCCCTCCATCCAGCGCCACACAAGACAACCAACCCATTCCGAGGAAACAGATGGTGGACTGATGTAACTCTGAAAACTCCAAGGGCTCTCCCAATCGCAGAGGACAAGGACAGAGGCCGCCAGGACGCCGCAAGCCAAAATACGATGAAGAACGAGGGGGGGGGCTGGGAAGGCCATGGCGGCGGTAGCAAGGCCAGCCGCTTGATCCCACTCGGTGCCATCTAGACCGGCCACCCCCTCGTTGGTAGGACAGTGAAGAACCCAAGGGTTCTTCAGAATTTGTCAAGTCCAAAAGTAAAGTCCCACGTCCAGAAATAGAGCCGAAAAGCGCCGGTGTTATTAAAAACCGCCAGGGACGGTGCTGTCAATGCGGTGCTGCCATCTTCACTGCCAGAATGAGAGAAGACGCTACAGCAACCAAGCAGGCTAGAAACCAGTCAAAGGAGGCTGATTCATCCAGCTGATCATCTGGCCGAGACCACCAGCTCATAATCTACCGTATGGATCCTTTCTTGCGGGGCTCACCGCCAGAGACCAGGATGTTTTCGGGCGTTTCTTCCGTCCATCCCGCTGTAGCACGGAGGCTTCCGGCCATTCCGAAACTCGCACATGCACACAATTGTAGTAGAACTTTGTAGAACTTTGTAGTGAAGGTTGCCGACAGTGTGGTAGCACATCAGCTTCCTCAGTACCTGGGTGAAGCTGCCTACCTGGATCCGTTTTAGTCGGGTTTCAAGCCCAGGTACAGCACAGAGATGGCATTGGTTGCGTTGGTTGATGATCTCTGGCGGGCCTGGGACAGGAGCTGCTCCTCTGTCCTGGTCCTATTAGACCTCTCGGCGGCTTTCGATACCATTGACCATGGTATCCTACTGTGACGACTCGGGGGGTTGGGAGTGGGGGGCACCGTTTTACGGTGGTTCTTTTCCTACCTGTCGGATCGGTTGCAGTTCATGTTGACTGGAGGGCAGGGTTCGACCCCGAGGCGCATCACTTGTGGAGTGCCCCAGGGGTCAGTTCTCACACCCTTCCTGTTCAACATATATATGAAACCACTAGGCGAGATCTTCTGTGGTTTTGGGGTACAGTATCATCAATATGCTGATGATACACAACTTTTCATGTCTACCCCAAACCACCCAAACGATGCCCTCGACGTGATGTCCCGATGCCTGGAGGCTGTGCGGATTTGGATGGGGAGGAATAGGCTCAAGCTCAATTCCTCCAAGACTGAGTGGCTGTGGTTTCCATCATCCCGATTTGTGCATCTTGTTCCATCTTCGATGATAGGGAGAGAAATTTTACCCCCCTCAGAGAGGGCCCGCAATCTGAGAGTCGTCCTGGATACTCGGCTTAGTTTAGAAGAACACCTGACGGCCGTGACCAGGGGGGCCTTTTACGAGGTTCGCCTGGTACGTCAGTTGCTCCCCTTCCTGGATCGGGATGCTCTGTGCACAGTCACTCATGCCCTAGTCTTTTCTCACCTGGACTATTGCAACGCTCTCTACATGGGGCTGCCCTTGAAGAGCACCTGGAGGATTCAGCTGATCCAGAATGTGGCTGCACGGGTTATCATGGGGGTACCTATGTGCTCCCATGTTATACCCCTTTTAGGTGGCCTGCACTGGTTGCCGGTTGTTTTCCGGGTGCGATTCAAGGTACTAATTATGACCTTTAAAGCGCTCCATGGCTTAGGCCCAGGGTACCTGCGAGACCACCTACTGCCACCAGTAGCCTCCCACCGTCCAGTGCGATCCCACAGAGTTGGTCTTCTCAGGGTGCCGACGGCCAGACAGTGTCAGCTAGCGACCCCCAGGGAGAGAGCCTTCTCTGTGGGAGCACCTTCTTTCTGGAATGAGCTGCCCCTGGAGCTTTGCATAATCCCCGACCTCCGGTCCGTCCGACACACCCTAAAAAGTTGGCTTTTTCCAGCAAGCCGGCCTGGCCTGAACAGAATAAAATAAATGATTAATTTAATTGTTAATTTTAATCTATTTTTTTAAATTTTATTGTTAATATTAATTGGGTTTGTTTTTGGATACTTTATTTAATTTCCTTTTTAACTTTTGTAATATGTTTTTTTTTATGTTCCAAAGGTTTTATTTCTTTTAAAAAACACAAATATTTCATCATTCGTCAATCATTAAAACATTGAAGTACAGTTTTTTTTGTATGCCCCTCCCTCCCTCCACCCCCCAACCCCCCTCCTCCTTCCCCCCCCGACTTCCCAGAACCCGTACACGGTATGGATTTTTAACTAACAGTCTAAAATCTATTGAGAAAAAAGAAATAAAGAAATCAATGACATTCTATATTGACCTTAGCTTCTTCTTGCTGAACTAACTTTTAACAGTTTAAATCATTTCTGATCTTAAGCATAGGCTAACTGGAATTTCTTGGTCCCGTATTTATTTTGTATATAGTCAATCCATTTTTTCCAGTCTCGTTTATATCTCTCATTTGAGTGATCTTTAAGATATGCCGATATTTTAGCCATCTCGGCTAAGTTTGTGACTTTCAATGTCCATTCTTGGATTGTAGGCAAGTCTTCCTTCTTCCAGTATTGCGCCACCAACAGCCTTGCTGCTGTTATTAGGTGCAGAATCAAGTTAGTCTCTACCACTGTAAAATCAGTACATATACCTAGTAAAAATAACTGAGGAGTAAACTTTATCCTTCTTTTAAAGATATTTTGCATAGCCCACCCTATTTTTATCCAGAATTCCTTAACCTTTTGGCAGGTCCACCATATATGATAATATGTAGCATCGAGAGAACCACACCTCCAACATTTAGGCTGTACATTCGGATACATAGAAGCCAACTTTTTAGGATCTAAATGCCATCTATAGAACATCTTGTAAAAATTTTCTCTCAGATTTTGAGCTTGTGTAAATTTCACATTTCTTACCCAGATTCTTTCCCATGTCTCCAACATTATTGGTTCTTCAATATTTTGAGCCCATTTTATCATACAATCTTTAACTAATTCTGTTTCCGGATCCATCTGTATTAATACATTATATATCCTCTTTATATGCATTAAGCTTTGATCTCTTATTTGTTTAAACAAATTATCCTCAACTTGGATAAAACCCATTTTTTGATCTATTTTCCACCTAGCCTGTAATTGCCCATACTGGAACCATATTTGAACTACCTTCTCCTCTTTTAATACCTCTAAGGATTTTAATTGTTCCGAGGTAAGAAGCTGTCTGTAAGTAATTCTGTCCTGTTTTTGTGCTATATTCATATTTTCAATTGCATGTCTAGGAATTGCCCACATGGGTATCTTGTCATTTAATTTATATTGGTATTTTTTCCAGACCCGCAGTAAAGCATTTCTTAAGATATGACTTTTAAAATTCTTATCCAATTTTTTGTTGAATAACAGGTAAGCATGCCAACCATATACCAGATCGTGTCCCTCAATATTCAATATTCTATCATTGGTTAAATGAGTCCAATCACTAATTACAGATAATGCCACTGCATCATAATATAGTTTTAAATTAGGTAGTTTCAATCCTCCTCTCTCACGTACATCTTGCATTATTTTCATCTTTACCCTCGGCTTCTTTCCTGCCCATACAAATTTGTTGATACCCTTCTGCCATTCTAAAAGATTCGCATCTTTTTTAAGTATAGGTAACATTTGGAAAAGAAATAAAAATTTTGGTAAAATGTTCATTTTCACTGCCGCTATTCTTTTTTTTTTTTTAATGTACGCCACCCTGAGTCCTTTGGGAGAAGGGCGGCATATAAATCCAATAAACAAACAAACAAACGTGTGTATTGCTAGAATCTCCAATTCATTTTAGGTGGTTAATGTGTGCAATGGAGAAACACAACCCCAGAAAAATCTCAAGTTCAATAGATGTGGTTTAGATTTTGAGTTTGTTTTTTTTAACGTCATTCCATGTCAAGTGGTCTGATTTCAGAAAAGTGCCACACTCAACCATCACAGATTTCATTATATTTCATTACATTTTGTGTGAACATGCACACATGTCTCCAATGAACATTGGTAAAGTGTTACGTGTGCCAATGCAATACTTGCAGAGATATAGTCATTTGTTTGACTCCATACCACAGCCTTCTACAGTATGACTCTGAGGTTCCAGCAACTTTGAGACATAATATCTCTGGCAATATTCTGTTGAGAGAAACAAAACTTGGCCATCTCGTACAACTTTTTTTACTCTATTAAACAAAATAATAAAAATGTGCATGTTCAAACAAAATTTCATTGAAATCCGTGATGGTCGAGCAGGGACCCCTAGGCCACTTGACATGGATGACACATAAAATACAGATAGTCCTTGATTTGCGACCAAACTCTGTTGTTAAAGTGAGACATTTGTTCAGTGAGTTATGCCCCATTTTACGACCTGAATTGCCACAGTTAAGTGAATCACTGTGGTTGATTAATTAAGTGAATCTGACCTCCCCATTGAATTTGCTTGTCAGAAGGTCACAAAAGGCGATCACATGACCCTGGGACACTACAACTATCATAAATATGAATCAGTTGCCAAGCATCTGAAATTTTATCACATGATCATCGGTGTGCTGCAAAGGTTGTTAACTATGAAAAAAATGTCATATGCCACTTTTTTCCATTGCGTTGTAACTTTGAACAGTCACTAAAATGAACTGTTGTAAGTTGAGGACTACCTTTACTACCCCTTCATATTTAACATTAAAAAAAGTTTTAAGGTTTTCAAAGATAATGTTCATAAATATGAAATATACACGTTACCAAAAGGTTAACTGGCATAATGGGTAGGTCCAGTCATAAAACAGCTAATTCTCAGAAGAAAATGCAAAAAGAAAAAGAATTTACTCCAAATTGTATGTACAAGTTGGAATCCAACTTTTAAAACCCAGTCATTTTTATTTCTGTCACTTCTAGACCTGTAATATGTTATTTCCTTCCTTATTTAGCAGGCTTCAAAATGAAATTACCAACCATCTCTGTTCAAACACTGCTTAATGGGGTCAAGGAAATTTTGTAAACATAGAAAAAAAACATTGATTTGAAAGTTGGAACTTTATTTTGAAGCATGCTAAATAAGGATTTACAATTAAAAAAATTAAAAATTAAGTGAAAAAGTAGACTTCTGAGCAGCTAGCAAAAGATATGTTGATACCTGAGCATGACATTCACCTAATTAATAAAGGGGATTAATTAGGAGGAGTAGGTAGAATGGCCATATAGATGATTTACTAGCAAAAAGCAAAATTTGGATATACTGTATCCAAAAACCTATGCAACTTAAAATTTTATACAACCAGAAAGCATAAATGTGGATGTAATGTTGCTTGTAATTATAGATGTCCAGTAAATGTTGTGGAATGTGATACTTGCTTTCATCTTGGTTTTATTTATTTTTCTGTTATTGTTTTGTTCTTTACTAAGTGCTTTTCTTGTCAAGTATGGAATTTTGAATTTATCATGTTTATTTTATTAACAAGACTATTTTCTGAAGCAAATAAGTTTTCTTCACCTTACAAATTGTAAAACATTGGACTGATTTTGTGATTGCAGCTTTTATCATGAATAAAATATTTTATTCTGACAGAGAATAAATGTAGGTGTTTATGTCCTTATTTAATACTTCTGTGATACAGCACGTGCAATCAAGTGGTTGAAGAGCTGTAATGAGATGCATCTTCCTATGCATCTCATTGAATACATAGCTGAAATTTTATGTTCACTATTAAATATTTAAAAACAGCGCAAGCAAGGGTTGTATTTAATCAAAAATTTTAATGAAAATAAAAAATAATATTTCTTCATTGGGAAAACTAGTTTAGGTAGGGGGTTAGTAGAACCACATTTGCTTATTTAAATCTACCTGTAATCACTTTAGTTGTGCAGAGTTTTACATTCTCCCAGCCTAACAATCTGAAAGAAAACAATCTGTTGAAAAAAGTGGCATTTTTATTAAATTTCTGACACATAAATATGCAATATTAGAAAAATTCATGTTGATTACTGATCTACAGTGATCTTAACATATTTTTTTTAAGTTCACTTTAAAAAGTACCAAATTTGTTATATTTTGAACCCCCAATAATCAAGTTATTTAAAAACCTGCCAGTAAAAAATTAAAATAGGTATGAATATATAAGAAAGTAAGATAATGGTTCCTAAATTTTGTAGGAAAATAAACATGTTCTCACTTGTATAGAAACGTTTGTGATAAAGCTGCTCTTTCCTTTTACGTTATTGTCAAATTAATCTCCCCCTCTCTCTCTCTCTCCCTCCCTCCCTCTCTCTCTCTCTCTCTCTCTCTGACAGAGTCTGTGACAGAGTTCCTGCTTTTTTATTTATGGAAATCATAAAGTGGCTAATTTTATCATATTAACCTTTAAATAAAACATCTGTTTATATTTAAGCTATATCAAAACTATATATAGTTGTTCATTCAACTATCTTTTTTAATGTTTATTTCCTGTTGTAAAGGGAGAAAGGTGTGTGTGTGTGTGTGTGTGTGTGTGAGAGAGAGAGAGAGAGAGACAGAGAGACAGAGAGACAGACAGAGACAGAGAAAGACTGACTATGATAGAATGGAGCAATGCAGATTCATCCCCACCCCCACTTTATCCAATTTCCAAAGAACAGCATATATTGGTCAGCTTGAATTTGTCTGCGTGAACCCAAAATGCTAATGCCAATGAAATGTCTGGGAAGAAAACATGGAGGTGGAGAAGAGAAAAAAGCAGGGGTAATGTAATATTCACTGTCTGAAGCCCTCCATCCATTCACTGCCCAGATCTGTCCTAGTTTATACATTAGTGGATTTATATTTTCTATTTTTAAAACCTATACATAAATTTTGAGTTTTGGTCTTATACATCTTCCATTAGCCTTCAATTTAAACCTGAGAAATAACTTTAGGAAAAAAAACTTCCAAACCTGCTTTTCTGCTGTTTATCTGCCTGCCTGAGCATTTTGATTCTCTGCTCAATTTTAAGCCTATAACATCTTCATAGAATTATTTGCAGAAGGCCATATATACATCGCAGCTAGACATCATTTTTCCTCCCAACCCAGTGTTTCCTATTAAAAAATATTGTTAGAATTGTTAACAGCTTAAGTATTATTCTTAAATAAGAGTATATCTGATCATGATTTTCAAAAATTATGCTGAAAGTTATGCTGTCTTTTCTGAATTCCCATCCATTGATGGGAATGAAAAACTGTTAGGCTGCTGCAGAACGGAGGACATTGTGCTATCACTTAGTGAATGAAGATATCTGCATGTCACTCAACGAGCTATGAGATTTCTGAATGCATTTCAATTTTCTTTTTTGTTTGAGAAGACAGTTTGATCAGAGTCTTTTTTAACATTCTGGGAACGATGAATGATTTTTGAACATCCAGACCAACTTTGGCTGCATTTCTGGCTTGCAGCATTAGCATGGATTACTGTGCTGTGTGATCAACATAATCTAATTATTGTGAGCTTGCAATACATGTACAATAGTAAACTACACTGCTGGATTCCTCTTCTCAGCATCAGGCACACACACTTAGCCCATGTTAAGGGCCTAATAATATTACAGTAGAGTTTAGTTTTTATTCTGTAGGAGTCAATATGAAGGAAACCTGTAAGACACAAAATTGCACTTTTTTAGCTATAGCACCTTCCAAAATTAACATAAGAACCCAAAATGATGTTCATTTTGGAATTTGTATGATCAGGATTATATTTAAAATGTTTTCTTTTTCTTTTATGGCTTGAGATTGGTATCATGGCACCCATATCTGGCTGCAGTAAACTCTTACATTTGTCTTTTGATTTCTATAAGTACATTTTCATCATTATACATAGTTAAAAGTAGATTCTAAGTCTGAATCAGGATTTTTTAAAGTTAATACTGTGCTTTATCTTTTTTACCCACATTTCTTCCTGTGTTTTAATTTGAAATAAAGCAAAGATCAACAGGGAAAAAGATTATGTGCTAGATTACATGTCCCAGTAATAGTCTCTAATTCTGGTTTGTACAGGGTCTTATTTTCTTTTAACCCCCAAAATAAGTGCTTGGCCTTATTTTCAGGGAGGTCTTATTATTTTTGAGGTGCAGGGGCCTTAGGACTGCTGCTGTGTTGCAATATTTTTGGAGAGGGCTTATTTTAACACATGCGTGCAAAAGCCCCATTTGGGCTTATTATCCGGGGAGGGCTTATTTTCAGGGAAATAGATTAGGGAGCATAAAAATTCAGAGAACAGTGTAGGTACATAAATAAAAACATAAAAGGAAAGTGAATTAGGATTAGTGGGTTATTTTTGTTTGCTGATTTTGAGCAGAGGTTGGGAAGACCTTAATTTTGGCTGCTGGAGTAGAAGTCACAATTCTAAAATAATAAATAATGTTTTTAGGAAATTTGTAATATGAAAAGTCATTTTATTCTTGCTAATTTAGGATATTTGACCCTATTGGCTTATAGAAAATTAAGAATGTTTTCTACACTGGAAGTTTCCATTTGGGAATTGGGAAACAACTTATTTTGGAAAAATTGCACTCTTCCTAAAAGGCCAAATCTATAATTTAGTAGTTTTGATTATATCCAATCTTTGGTTTTTAAGGTTGTAACAGGAGCAAAGAATGGATTTGTATACTTTTGTTTCAGAGCTGATTTAGTAACAATTATCCATGACCTATTTATATTTAGAATATTGCAACATCCTCCAGCTAAAGTTATTTTTAAGAATGCCAGGAAGCTTTGAAAAGTGTGAAATGGCAAATAGATTGTTAATGAATGGGTTTTGCAGGTGTACAATCTGCACTCCTGAGGGTTTTTTTGAGAACGTTAGTCCCACCTCAGTCTCTGCTGATTTATGTTAAATTTAGTAATTTTAAGACTGGATAAGGTGAGAGAAGATGGATTGGTGAGAGAATCTGTTTAAGAAAAACAAGTCAATTTAAGGAAATCATGATTCTTATTTCTGTTTTGATTGCATCTGTTTTTCTCTTGTCTTAATCACGTACATCTCTTGATACAGTCTATTAAACTGCTACTTAGTCTGAGAAAGGTTCAAGCTTTCAACAGTGTTAAAAGAAATGCATGGTTGCCAGTTGTTTTCTGGGCTCAGTTCAAGATACTTGTTTTGAGCTACAAGTCATAAACAACATGTATCCAAGCAATTGTTCAACCAGTTTTCTGTAGGAGAATTATTTTTGAGGGCATACCCGTTCATAGAATAGGTTTGCTTGTTGGGCTTATATGAAATAAGTTTTTGATGTGTTACTCTCAAAGTGGAATTTATTCCAAGGTATTAAAATATGTCTTTTTAACTTTATTTTTTAAATTATTTTTAGGATGATTGCTCTTAATTTTAATGTTTTTATTATTTATATTTGTATCATGTACTATTTCTATTTCGTATTTTATTGTATATTATTTTGGCATAGAAAAATACTGCAATAAAAAGAGCAAATTGGTTAAATAATAAAGTATTCAAGCTCACATTGATAAATTCACTTCATTATTCTTTTGTGTGACCCACATATGACGTCTAAGTTGTTTTGGAACATTTAATTCTGTTCTGTAACTTCCCTTTTTGGGATGAATTTGCAATATCCTTTGCAGGAACAGTTTCTTATTTGAATGTGGATTTTTTAATGGTATATTTAGGTAAGAATGAAGGCATACAGATTAAATGCTGGGAAAACACAAGTTGCTTTTTTGCTCAACTTTAGGACTTCCTGGAAGATGACCCTCATTAAAAGTTAAGAGATTTGTACTGCAGTCCAGCAGAGTGTTTGCACTCACTTGAATGTCATAATTTGCTGAATTGTGGAACTTCAGAAGGAAATGACTTTGCTTTGCATCCTGAATAATGAGAAGTAGATCAAGTTGTCCTATATACCGTATACCGTATATACGGTAATTCAAATATACCTAAGCACTTTTAAAATGTAATACATGTGCAGAGATACTGTACAATAGAGAATTTTTCATCTTTGTAAGGATTTGGAAGAGAGGAAGGAAAAAGAAATATCCTGAGATCTTATTGATAGAAAAACACACTTAATATTTACAGTAATTTTCAAGTTCAAAACTGACTATAACACTGTTAACATTATTTAGTGGTAAAACAGTTATTTCTATTTAATTGAAAGCAAGGACAGAACTTGTTAGAAGTGCCAGACTGATCTGAAAAAGCTTAGCAGGATCCATTAGTATTTAGTTAGGAGACCACCAGGAAATCCCAGAGCCGGGGGCTAGTGAAAAAAACATCCCAGAACAATGCAGTATGGTAAGCCATACTGTTCATAAAGCACCTAATCCGAGAATTGGTTATCTCAAGAGAATATTTGCCTTTATCTTAAGAAAAAATTTACATAATTAGCAATGATATTTGCGAAATGCCGAACCCTGAGATATTAAGGACTTGATTTAGCAGAAGGTTGCAGTTCAGATTGAATAACTTATTTAGAGGCTATTGATTGAAGTGTAATAAACATTGTATTCGAAGTGTTACACATACTTACCCATATTTTTCGGAGTATAAGATGCTCCGGAGTATAAGATGCACCAAGGTTTTGAGGAGGCAAATTTTTTTTAAAAAGTTTTTGCACTCTGCAAACCTCCCAAAAATGGCCCGTTTTTCATGAAAACAGGCCCGGTTTCCCCCTCCCTCCAAAAAAAGCATGAATAGCCTTTAGGTGGCTTGCAGAGTGCTCCTCGGGGGTGGGGGGCAAACAGAGCAAAAATGGCCTGTTTTTTTTGTGAAAACGGGCCCATTTTTCCTAATAAAAAAAGGGCATGGATAGCCTCTAGGAAGCTTATAGAGTGCTCCTAAGGACTGGGGGGGGGGGGTTTAAAATTGAGCAAAAATCAGGCTATTTTTTTGCTCATTTCTGCCCTCCCCAGGCTTCAGGAGCTCTCTGAAAGCTTCCTAGAGGCTATGCGTGGCATTTTGGTGAAGGGGGTGCGGTTTCAGGAGGCAAAAATGCTGTATTCAGTGTATAAGACGCACCCAGATTTTCAGCCTCTTTTTTGAGGGAAAAAGGTGCGTCTTATACTCCGAAAAATATGGTATATAAAAGTTAGGAAAATTTCCCAACCTTAATTCCATTCTGAAACTCTGTAGGGTCCCAATCCTCTATCATGGCATTTTCTGCTCTTGCTTATTATACTAGTGTTAGAAGAGGGGTTGTACATTTTCTACAATGTGAAGCAAATTGGGAAAAAATATTTAGAAATGTAACTTCACAGCAGTCCTCTCTGGATCACAGAAAGTACTAGATAACATCTGACTTTTGAATCATTGTTTCAGAGATATTGCCTTACCAGATTCCTCAATGTCTTCAACAATGGCAGAACTTCTATGCTTGAGTTCTTAAAAATTCAGGAGATATTCAGAGAATTAGCTGCCTTGAAAGTAGCCCATACTGTATTGTATAGCGGCTTTCCCTACCTTTCAGGTTTTGTGGCTCAGAGGGGGAGGAGGGGGTGATGTGCAGTTCCATTTGCACAAGCGATAGGCACGCTCCCCCACCGCTTTCACAGCCTGGGGATTGGGGACCCCTGTTGTATAGCACAGTTTATACAGTTAACTCCTTTAAGGTACCTTGGTTTTCCCCTATGGTGCACCATTTCACACAGATTACAGATGAAAGAGTTTTAGTAGTATATACTGTAGATGGAAATAACTTTATAAAATATTCTTATAGGTGGTTATGATTGCCTTGTATTCAAGGGCAGAGAAGTGCTTCAGAATGCATAGTAGTGGAAATATCTGCTAATCCTAAAACCAAATTTGGGTTTTCCTTATTTGAATTGCAGCTACAGAGGGTAGATTATACAATTCTGTAAAAGCAATAACTGCTTTAAGGAATTTCTTTCAAATACACTTTTTATATACCCATTTATTTCAAAATCTGAAGATAAACTTACTGGTTGCAGCTGCACAATCACAAAGGTTTTGATGATCTTTTGGCTAGAGAATCTAAATTCACATTCACAAGAACCATCTTATATTGCATATATAATGCTAACCCAATTCATAGGTGCTGGGTATGAACCTTCAGCAGCATTTTTAGTTTATAAAAGTGGGGTTCTTTTGCACAACTGTGGCCCTTTCTTGAAATAATATTTTCATGGTCCTGGGTGGTCCTGGTTTGAGGAAGCACATGAAAGTACATTATTTCATAGTAATGATCAAAGCCTATATAACTTCTATTTTTCAACATCCATTACTTGATCAGAAGGTTTTCTTAGACACTTATTTGGAATGTTAGCAGGGCACCATAAAACAATAAGAATTATTGCTAGAATTGCAATAAGAAGTTTGCAAAATGTTTAAATGCACAGTTGTTCTCTTCTTGGTAGGTTGAACTTTGAAGTGCAAAATGCAGAAGTACAAAGTCAAATTCCTAACACTTAGCTGACTCAATACCAAATTTAAGAATTGTTCCTGTAAAATTATTTTTGTTAAGCAATTTCAGCAAATCTTTCAGAAATTCATTAACCATATAAATATTTTCTTAATTACTTTTTTGTTTTTGTTAAATGCCTAACTGCTTTATCATTTTTCTGTTCTGACAGACACAAAAGCTTATATTGGATGTTTCTTTATAATAAAATGATTAAAAGAAACCCTCGACTTGCAACCTTTTACTTAGTGACTGTTTGAAGTTACAACGGCACTGAAAAAAGTGACACCACCATTTTTCACACTTACAACCATTGCAGCATCCCCATAGTCACTTAATCAAAATTCAGATGCTTGGCAACTGGTTCATATGTATGACAGTTGCAGTGTATTGTGGTCATCTTTTGTGACCTTCTGATAAGCAAAGTTAATTAGAAAGCCAGATTTACTTTACAACTGTGCTACTAACTTAACAATGGCAATGGTTCATTTAACAACACTGGCAAGAAAGGCTGTAAAATGAAGTAAAATTCACTTAACAGATGTCTCACTTAGCAACAGAAATTTTGGACTCAATTATGGTTATAAATCAAGGACTATTTATATTAAAGTTGTCAATTTCATATTCTAATACATATTTTGTAGATATTTTCAGTATAAGTCCATGCATTTTATAGATAGTACTTTAACTAATTTATTATTGTATACATGTTCGGAATGTTACCTCTTGTTTGGAATGGTGGTAAGACTTCTGCTCCAGATAAAAAGCAGCAGTGAAATTTTACAGAGTACTTTATTAATTCAGAGTGGGCTAGTTGCTACTAGGTGAGGTCTAGCTGCCATGCTGCCACTTCAAAAATTATTAAATCATTTGAAGATTTTTAATGTTTACCTTATTTCATTTTTTGTATAGTAGAAGAGTTAAGATTGTATATACTTGCATAGTGAAGACAAATATAATAGAGACACTTTAGAGTGAAGGTCCAATCCTTTTGCAATGGGAAATCCATAAAGCAATGGCCTTTATTTTTTATCTCGGTAGTAAAAAACTTGTTTTAGCAGAGCCAGGCTGGAACAACTTACAACAACCTAGTGGACAACCATTTAAATATGAGCCAGCAGTGTGCAGCAGCTGCCAAAAAAGCCAACACAGTTCTAGGCTACATAAACAGAGGGATTGAATCAAGATCACGTGAAGTGTTAATACCACTTTATAATGCCTTGGTAAGGCCACACTTGGAGTACTGTATTCAGTTTTGGTCGCCACGATGTAGAAAAGATGTGGAGGCTCTAGAAAGAGTGCAGAGAAGAGCAACAAAGATGATTAGGGGACTGGAGGCTAAAACATATGAAAAACGGTTGCAGGAACTGGGTATGTCTAGTTTAATGAAAAGAAGGACTAGGGGATACATGATAGCAGTGTTCCAATATCTCAGGGGTTGCCACAAAGAAGAGGCAAACTATTCTCCAAGGCACCTGACAGTAGAACAAGAAGCAATGGGTGGAAACTAATCAAGGAGAGAAGCAACTTAGAACTGAGGAGAAATTTCCTGATAGAACAATTAATCAGTGGAACAGCTTGCCTCCAGAAGTTGTGAATGCTGGAAGTTTTTAAGAAGATGTTGGATAGCCATCTGTCTGAAACGGTATAGAGTTTCCTGCCTAGGCAGGGGGTTGGACTAGAAAACCTCCAAGATCCCTTCCAACTCTGCTATTGTATTGTATTAATTAAGTTTAACTTGTAAAAACTGTTTTGCCTCATAAAATATATTTATTATCAGATTTGGAAAGTATAATTTATTTAAGTCTTAGCAGGATTTATTTTCTTTATTTCTTTTTTCTTTTTTTTTTGCTCACAAATTTTTTATTTTCATTTTCATTTTCATACACTCACATGTATACTGTACATAGCCAACACCATACAGCATTAAACAATAATTGCATCAATTCCTCTTGTCAACAAGGCCCTAGAAAATAGAAACCCAATATAACTCTTCCGCTCTCCATACACCTCTTTCTTCCACTACCCACCAACTTTCTATCTTCCCTCCATCATCCCTTTCTACCCTACTTCCCCTCCCCCTCTACCACTCCTCTCTCCACATCCACTCCCCCCCTTCCTTCTCACCTTTCCCTCCCACCCTCTATCCCATCCCTCTCTGCCCATCTTTCTTCTTTCCCACTCCTCCGCTCCTTGGTGTATTTCCGCTACATATCAATATACTTGGCCTATCCTATTTTTAAAGAAAAATTAAAAAGGAACAGTATGCATGTGAAGTCACATTTCATTGAGATTTAACACATCTTGTCTAATTAATATATTCCCTCCCCCCACCCGACCCCAACCCCCCACATCCTTCCCCCCCCCTGACTTCCCAGAACCCGTACACGGTATAGATTTTTAACAAACACGGTCTAAAATATATTGAAAAGAAAAGAATAAGAAATTAACAACATCTCTACCTTGAGCTTAGCTCCTTCTTGCTAAGCTATCTTTAAACAATTTAAATCATTCCTGATCTTAAGCATAGGCTATCTGGAATTTCTTAGTCCCATATTTATTTTGTATATAATCAATCCATTTTTTCCAGTCTCGTTTATATCTCTCATTTGAGTGGTCTTTAAGATATGCAGATATTTTAGCCATCTCGGCTAAATTTGTGACTTTCAATGTCCATTCTTGAATTGTACGCAAGTCTTCCTTCTTCCAATATTCCGCCACCAACAGTCTTGATGCCGTTATTAAATGCAAAATCAAGTTAATCTCTACCACTGTAAAGTCAGTACTTATACCTAACAAAAATAACTGTGGGGTAAACTTTATCCTTCTTTTAAAAATATTTTGCATAATCCACCATATTTTTATCCAAAATGCCTTAACCTTTTGGCAAGTCCACCATATGTAGCGTCAAGAGAACCACATCTCCAACATTTGGGTTGTAAATTCGGATACATAGAAGCCAACTTTTTAGGATCTAAATGCCATCTATAGAGCATCTTGTAAAAATTTTCTCGCAAGTTTTGAGCTTGTGTAAATTTCACATTTCTTACCCAAATTCTTTCCCAGGTATCCAACATTATTGGTTCTTCAATATTTTGAGCCCACTTTACCATACAATCTTTAACTAATTCTGTTTCCGAATGTTGATATTTTTTCCAGACCCGCAATAAAGCATTTCTTGAAATATGACTTTTAAAGTTTTTGTCCAGTTTTTTGTTGAATAACAGGTAAGCGTGCCAGCCATATAGCAGATCATGTCCCTCAATATTCAATATCCTATCATTGGTTAAATCGATCCAATCACTAATTACGGATAATACCACTGCATCGTAATATAGTTTTAGATTGGGTAGTTTCAAACCTCCTCTCTCGCGTGCATCTTGCATTATTTTCAGCTTTACTCTCGGCTTCTTTCCTGCCCATACAAATTTATTGATACCCTTCTGCCATTCTAAAAGATTTGCATCTTTTTTGAGTATAGGTAACATTTGGAAAAGAAATAAAAATTTGGTAAGATATTCATTTTCACTGCCGCTATTCTTCCCAGCAAAGATAAGTGCAACTTCTCCCATTTTTTCATCTCTATCTGTATACTATGCCAGAGTGGTTCATAATTATACTTAAATAATTTCCCATTTGAGATTGAAATATCAACTCCAAGATACTTGACCTTTTTGACTACCTCACATCCTAACATTCCTCCTAATTCTTCCTTTTGTTTAGTATTCATATTTATGGCTAATATTTTTGTTTTCCCTAAGTTAATTTTAAAACCAGACACTTGACCATATTGATTAATCACATTCATTAAAGCCATACTGGATTCCTGCGGTTGTTCCAATATTATGACCAAATCATCCGCAAAAGCACGCACTCTGTATTCTTGCTGCCTAATCTTAATTCCTTTTAGATCATCCAAGCCCTGTATTTTATTCAACAATACTTCCAAAGTTATAATAAACAATAGTGGGGACAAAGGACAGCCCTGTCTTGTACCTTTTCCAATTTGAAAAGAGTCTGTTAAACTTCCATTGACTATGATTTGAGCTGTTTGCTGTTGATATATTGCTTTAATTGACTGTATCTGCATTTTTTGCAATATCTTCAACAGAAATTGCCAATTAACTCGATCAAAAGCTTTCTCAGCATCCAAAAATATGAACGCAACAGGAATTTGATTGTTCTTTCTCAAGTATTCTAGTGCATTAATAACTAATCTTTTCATTTGTCTCCCTTGTATAAAACCTGTCTGGTCAGCGTGTATCAATTGTTGAATAACCAGCATTAACCTATTTGCTAATATTTTAGTAAAAATTTTATAATCTACATTAAGTAATGAGATAGGTCTATATTTTTTGGGTTGAGTAGTATCTTCATCTTCTTTGGGTATCAAAGATATAAAAGCTGTCTTCCAGGATGGAGGTACCTTACCTTCCATTTGAATCTTATTAAATAATTCTCTAAGAGGTTCTACCATTTTTAATTGTAAGTTTTTATAGTAAGCCGCTGTCAAGCCATCTGTGCCTGGTGCCTTCCCTGACTTTAACTGCTTAATTACCTGTAAAATTTCCCCTGAGGTTATTGGTTGATTCAAATTTTGCCTGTGCTTTGCTTTAACTAAGGGTATTTTGTCTTTATCTAAATATTTGTCTATATCTAAACCATTAATTTTATCCCCCTTATACAATTCTGTAAAAAATTCCCGAAATGCCTTTTGAATCTCATCCTGTTGAAACACCTCCTTCCCTCTATAAGTCAATTTAGATATATTTCGAGATTTCCTTTTTTTCCTAATCTGATAAACTAACCATCTGCCAGGTTTGTTTGCATTGCAGAAAGTATTGTGTTTTGTGTATAACAAACTAGTGGCTACCTGGTCAGAAATCAACATGTCAAATTGAGATTTTAATATGGCAATTGCTTCCTTGACCTTTGTATCGCCTGGGTTTAATGTTAACTCCAGCTCTTTCCTCTTAATTTCCTCTTCCAATTCTGTTCGTTTTACCCCTTGTTTATGTCTATGTGCTTTGTTTATATTTATCAGTATTCCTCTCATATACGCTTTGCTTGCATCCCATACGAATTCCATGGGTGTACCCTTATTCATATTAAAAACAAAGTATTCGGTTAGCAATTTTTTACAATCATTGATATACTTTTCATATCTAAATAAGTTTTCATTCACTCTCCAAGACCTTCTTGCCTGTACCACCCCTCCCAATTCCATCCAAACTGGGTTATGATCTGAAAGGACCCTAGCCGCAATCTTCGTCTTTTGACCCTAGAAAGCAAATAATTAGTGATTAATATGAAATCAATCCTAGAAAAGGATTGATGTCTATCAGAAAAGAAGGTAAAATCATATTCCTCTGCATTTCGTTCTCGCCAGATATCTCTCAGTTCAAAGTCATCCATAATGTCAAAAAAGGATTTAGGTAGCTTTGCTCGCATCTTAGTATTTGGGTGATTAATCTTCTTGTCTCTCTTGGTATCTATAATGCCATTCCAGTCACCCAATAATATACAAGACCTATAATCCCACTGTAGTAATTTAGCATGAAGATTTCTATAGAATCCTTCTTGCTGTTGATTAGGAGCATAAATTCCCAGAAGCAATGTCTTTTTCCCTTCTAGGGTTAGATCTAACGCGATGTATCTTCCATAGGGATCTGCTTCAATTAATTCAGCTTTCATATCTTTTCTTAAGTATACAACTATACCATTTTTCTTTTCCATAGCAGAAGTTACAAAGTGTTGACCAAGTTTTGGGTTAATCAGATATTTTTGATCGGTTGATTTAATATGAGTTTCTTTTTTCTTTTTTAAATTTTTTATTGAAGGTTATAAAAAAGGCAAGATTTACAAAATACAAAAAAAAAGAAATAGAACTCATTGCATATTTACAGCGCAAACGGCAAAAATTCATACATATGTATACATAGTTCATCTCACCTTGCCTAGTATAAAACTAGGTTACTAATTCTATGCAGGTATTCATAACTGATATTTCCTATCAGATCATCAAAGTTTTTTCAACACTGTAGTCTATTGATATTACTTGTTGGTGAATTCTCACCTCTAATACATTTCTTATCTCATTTGTTACTTAGTCTTGTATATTGTATATTTAAATTGTTACTTAAGTTATTTTAAGTTAATAAAATATCTCATTTTATATCTTAATTCTCATTGTCTTTCTTATCAAACCATTTGTATAATTTCTCCCAGACTTTGTAGAAGTCTGTGTCTTCTTTTTCGTTAATCAGCATTGTCAATCTATTCATTTCCGCTATTTCTAAAATTTTATTCATAACCATTGTACTAGTGGGGGCATTTTCTTTCTTCCAGCACTGCGCATATGCGATTCTTGCCGCCGTCAAGATATGGACGAGTAAATATTGATTAGTTTTAATTATTTTTGGATCTATTATCCCTAATAGAAACATTTCTGGATTGAGGTTTTATTTAGTTGACATAATTTCATTTCGCCACCTTAGTATTCGCTTCCAATATGTCTTAACCACTGGACACGTCCACCACATGTGGTAGTATGTGCCCAGTGTTATTTTGCATTTCCAGCATTTGGCCGATGATTTTGTGGAAATTTTTGCCAGTCTTGTCGGAGAGAGATGCCAGCGGTAGAACATTTTATATACATTTTCTTTGTAGGCCGTCGACATCGTTAATTTCAGGTTCCACTCCCATACCCTTTCCCACTCATCTAACTTAATTGTGTGGCCAATATTCTGGGCCCAGGTTACCATAACTTCTTTCACTCTTTCTGTTTCCATTTTTCAAATTAGCAAACAGTTATATATTTTCGAGATTAATTTCTCGTCTGGTCCTATTAAAATTTTATCCAATTCCTGGTCTTTGTCCTGAAAGCCAAATTGTGCTAGATCTGATTTATACTTATTTTGTATTTGAAAGTATGGCCACCAATCAATATTTATTCCCATTTTAGCCAAGTTTTCCCTGGAGTTTAATCTATTTTGGTTGTCTAACAATTGTTTATAAATAACATTTTTGTCGAAGTTTATCAGATTTGGGTATATCAGGGCTTCCGTCGGGAATATCCATTTGGGTAGTTGGATATAGAATTTCCTTCTAATTTCAAGCCAATCATTTATCAGTACCCCTCTTAGATGATGTCTTTTAAAGTAGTTGAGTTTCTTGCAAACAAATTATGTCATTCTTAAACTGTTTAGGATAGTGAAATATTTTCTTTCTCTTCTGTGGAGAATTCAATCCATTGACATTCCATGTTAAAATCTTAGTTGTCATCTTTGGTTACCTGAAGCTTTTTTAGAGCCTCCTGCATGGCCTGTTTAACCTTTGGCCTAGCTCCTCCCACGGCTTCTGGACTTGTTGCTGTAGCTCCTTGATCGATGGCCGGTGATTGTTGAGGTTGTTGCCTTTTAGCTTGTTTCTCCATTCGTCTAGTAGTCATACGGCTAGGTCTTTGTTCCATAACAGCTTGCGCTTCTAGGGGAGAGAGATGATCCATCTTATCTGGTAGTTGGGTGGTTTGCTGTCTGTCTTGTCCTTCTTGTGGTCTTTCTCCGGGTCTAGATGGTGCAGGGTGTCCAGCCTTCAAAATATTATGATAAAAATCTTGGGCTTTCCATACGGAGTTGAGACGATATCTTTGCCTATCAAATGTAAGTATAATGACAAATGGTGCGTTCCATTTTTACTGTATCTGACGATTTCTAAGTTCTTCAACTAAAGCATAATCTCTCCTGGCTCTTAGCATTTGAGGTGGTATCTCTTTCAAAACAGTCAGGTCTTGACCCCCAATTTGGAGCTTAGTGTTATAAGACTCTTGTAATATCGTGTTTCTGAGCTCTCTTGTAGTGAAATATATAACAATGTCTCGAGGAAGCTGCTTCTGTTTTGCCACCCAAGAGTTAACGCGATAAACTTTATCGATTTGCCAGTCAAACTTAGCCTCCGGTCTTCCCACCAGACAATCAAAAGCTTCTGAAAGAATCTGTTTCAGGTTCTCCTGTTTTTCTTCACGCAACCCCCTTACTCTTAATGCCAGCTCCATTTGCGTGTACTGTATCTGTCAGGACCTCTCCATTAGATAATTAGGAAAGAAGACCACGAGACTCCATGTGTAGAAATCAAGTGTACTTTTACTAATTATAAATGATTAAAGGCATAGCGTAGCGAAGTCTGATTATTTAGGCGTGAAAGCGATTCATATATAGAATAGCCTATTCCCCACCCCTTGGCATCACAGTTACAGTCCAATCATAATTCTCTCAAGTGTCAGGTGTGAGATAACTTCAAAAGGCATCACGAAGATGGAATGTCGGTGCCGTTAGTCCTGGCGGGAATCTCCCATGCATGCGTAGTCCGACAGGCAGCTGAACTCCAGAACCTTCCTCCAGCACAATGAGTAACCCCTCCCAAATACCATGCCCCCCCTCCCTGTTTCATGGCAGCCGAAGCAACAGCAAAGCAGAGGCTGACAGTATCATAATAATTTCTTTTTCAGCATTTTCAACTTTTTGTTGCACCACCTGTGTTTTCGATGTCAAGTTGGTATTAGCTTCATTAAGATCCTCTAGACTATCTTCAATTCCGGAAACATGTTCTGTCAGTACAGTTACCCGCCCCAGCATATCATCTCTAATTTTAACAACCCTGGCATCAATTTTATCATACAACTCTTCTTTAAGTTATTTTATCTCCTCTTTTATCTCCTCTTTTATCTCCTGTTTAAAGTCTTTAAGTTTGTCTTCCACTTTAATTGTCTCGGTGTTGAGAGCCTCTTTTAATTCCCTCAAGAAGAATTCTTTCGTTAACAAATCTCCAGCAGGGGGCATGGAGAGCGGAGGCTGCGGCTTTGTACTAGGTATTGGAGATGTGCTTCTGGAGGCTGAAGGGGGGGGGTTTCAAATTAGGATTTGGTTTTGAGGCCATTCCAAGTTTTATCTTCAAGCAATTAATAAAACTCTATTGACCCACTGTACAGTTATGGAAAGAGGTACTGAATCTCCCCCTTTATTTTGAAGTTTTTGAGGCTTGGTAGGACTTTGCAAAAGGTTTCAGGAAATAAGCATTGTAACGAGATAGTTCAGCATATTCATCGCCATTTTAAGTGTCTCTAAATTAGCAGAATTAATGGAAGAAAGAAAGTCTTGTAAAAGTGAAACTGATTAGTAAAACTCTGCTAGCCGGCTGTGAGGCAGAGTAATAAATCACTCCTTTCCTTTGAAGTTTTAAAGCTCTGTAGAATTTAACAAGGAGATTAAGAAAATAATCATTGTTACGGAGGAATTCCGCAGGATCGTTGCCATTTTAAATGCCTCTTTAAGTAGATAAATTAACGGAAGAAGATCTTGTAAAAAAATGAAGCTAGGATTTGGATAAACAATTAGTCCTCGCATGCGAGCTCAGCTCGTGTTAAAATCAAATAATTCAAACTTTGATCTGAGTGGAAGGATGCTTACTTCGTACTGCACAAAGCAGTTGGAGATTCCCAGCACAGATGCCGTTCTGCCTTCGGCTGTCCCCCCTCTTTCCGCAGACACAGAAGCTGCAAAAATCAAAGGGCATTTGCACAGCAGAACTAATCTTCTTCCCTTCTTGCCCGAAGAGTAAGAAACCTGTTAGACGTCTGATAGACGATCATCTAAACAGATAACGCGACCAGGAACTCGGGAGCAGCTATGTTAATAGCAATAGCAATAGCAATAGCAGTTAGACTTATATACCGCTTCATAGGGCTTTCAGCCCTCTCTAAGCGGTTTACAGAGTCAGCATATTGCCCCCAACAACAATCCGGGTCCTCATTTTACCCACCTCGGAAGGATGGAAGGCTGAGTCAACCCTGAGCCGGTGAGATTTGAACAGCCGAACTGCAGAACTGCAGAACTGCAATCAGCTGAAGTAGCCTGCAGTGCTGCATTTAACCACTGCAAGTTAAGCTGCTTCCATCAGTAAGCTCCGCCCAGGAAGTCCTATCCTTTTTCTTTTCTAATACCAATTTCTCATCTACCTACTAGCAATATATTTGGAAAAATAGAATAAACAATATTGTTACAACATGAAACAATCTTCTCAAGGACTTTGCATTATATCTTTTTTCCCCTGGAAAGTAAAAGATTAAAGCTTTATAATGTTTATAAGAGGAGGTAGACTCTATCTGTACATAAGCATCTTGTTGAACTAACAGTTGGAAGTGGTAATGTAAATAAATATTTTATTTTGAAGAAGCAGCATTGAGGGGGCAGCCTATATTTCTATTCAGTATCACTTTTTCAAATTATATCCTTTGACAGTGTTTCAAACAGTTGCCACAAGCCACTATATATGTAGTGCCAGGCTTCACAGTTTACGAACATTTTTAGACGAATGGCTCAGTTGCAAAGAAGAACATCAAAGGTGAACAAGATTATTGTTCTGGACTGATCACTTTTCATTAAAAGTATGTATAATATGTTAACCTTGGCTGCATTCCCAGTATTTGGAATCAATCAAGACATAATTTTGGATTGCTCAGGCCTGAGGGATTGGCTAAATGAATTATACAGCATTGGAAGGAGAAATCTACATCTGATTTGAATCAACGGAGTATCAATATGTTTCAGTTATTACTATTTGAATTAGAGTTCATTGTTTAGAAAGGCTCAAAGATTTTTAATCAACATTAATTTGTATGTATATTACTACACAAACTGGTAAGAATAAATACATATAACATTTTATTAATCAATTAAAATTAATCTTAGCAGTTAAAAAAAATAAAAAACCCTTGATTTCTTTTTAAGTTTCTTTGTTTACAGTATAATTTTCAGATCTTTTTCCTCCTCTTTTTATTAAATTTACCAATCTGGATATTATATCAATTATAATTTACATGCAATATTGTATACCTTAGTTCAATTATTTTGAACTAAGAGTACAATATTGTCTCTTAGTTCAAAATAATTGAAAAGAAGCCAAAATAATATGTGTTGAGCAAGATTACTGTTTTTAAATTCTCAGTATTTTATGTTTTTGTTCTCAGTTACAACCATTGATTAATGACGATTCTCAGTTACAATCATTGTTTAATTAGGACTCAAAATTACAGCTGCCTTGGTGAAAGTGACTTACAACCCATACTGAAAGTTGTGACCATAACACCACCCCTGTGATTACATGATCACAATTCAGGTGCTTGGTGATCGTCTTGCATTTGTGACAGTGGAAGTGCTTTGAGGTCACATGATCATGATTTGCAACCCTCCTATTTGGTTTCTGACAAGCAAAGTCAATTGAGGAAGCTATAGTCACTCAGCAACTTTGTGATTCACTTAAGGACCACATGATTCATTTAACAACTGTCAAATGGTCATAAAATTGGGGTCTGGTCACATGATGATATTTAATCATTGCATTGCTTAGTGAGCAAAATTCTGGTACCAATTGTGGTACTAAGTAAAAAACTGTGTGTACTATATATATGGATTCCTGCTGCTACCTTCAAAATATTTAGATATGAAGTCTAGTTTATTATAACCTTCTTTCATAAAATTGTCGTTCCCCCTGCTCTTGGAAAACATCTGCAGTACTTTGGTTTCTAAGACATTCCACTCAGCTAGAAGGTAAGAGCTGGAAGAGAATAGTAGCTTAAATACTGATTTGCACATCAAACTTTGTCACTTCCCCAGTTTGTTCCAGCCAAACTTCCAAAACAATGTAATCTGCAGTATGGAGTTCAAAATTAAAATATATTTAAAGCATTACTAATAAGCTTATACTAATGCGTGTGAACTATTTTGGATATTTGAAAGATCAAAGATCAAATTGTTGCTAATGGTTAGTATAATGGCACTTTGTTATAACTCATAGAAGTCTGTGTGCTTAATTTACGTGTATGTTTTGTGTGCTTAATTTACTTTAATTTATTTTCCTGGCATAAATGTGCTAAGAATTTGAAAATATTTTATACAAATGTATTGTAAGATGATAAACAGTGGATTTCATTCTTGGTTGTGTTCTAGTAAGTGATTTTGGTACTTTTATTCTGAAAAATATCCTGGAAAATGGAAAAAAAAGAAATTTTCTTTACAGTTTTCATTACTTGAAGAAAAATTGTTTTATATTTTCCTTTGATTCCACTCCCAAACATTTGTACTGATTTTCATTCAAAATAGTGTTTTGGTCAAATCTCATCAACACATATTCTTAGCAAAACCACACTGACTTAAAACTAAAAACATTTAAGGAAATTATAATGGTGGCTGCATTCATATAGAGATAATTAACTTGTCCTCATGTGGTAAGGCATTAAGATACCCTTTCTGTGATAATGCATTATAGCATTAAAATTCTAACCACATCTCAAAGATCGGTAAATACCGTTTTGAAGAAATGGGGTGGTGGCTTAAATACAAATTTAATCTGATGATCTTTAATCTGATTTATGTGCTACTGCATTAAGATTAATTTTCTCTATCTACTAAACTGTTATATAGAATTAATACATAGTAACATTGGAATGAAGAAAAACATTTTGTTCATAACTGATAACATGGAACACAGAAGCTTCCTGCCATTGAGTTTGGCTAACTACGAATGTAAAGATGCAGTTTATGAGAGCATGTTCTAGTAGCAGTGCAGTGCACCTGACTTTAAGTAAAGCAGGGTTACTGATGTCGTGAGTGAATTATAATGTAATTCATTACATTACATAAAACAACATGAGATACATAATATAACTGAAGCTGCAATCCTGAATATGTGTGCTGCTATGGAGCAAAATTAATCAGAGTAATATTCTATAAAAAATACAGGATTCTAATTTCCCACCATTAGTCATGCATTCCCCAAAGCCTTTGTTGAAGGTTGAGGATATCTCCAAAGTAAATTTGTGTTGTGTTAATGGAAGACGATGGGAAATCTCTTGCACAGGTTGAAGTCAGCCTGTATAATATTTAAATAAAGTTAGTGAAAACATGTTGGGAAAGACCACTTTCTATTTTCCACTCATAGTTTTTGTGATCAATTGTAATCATGAATAACTATTCAATATACCGTACAATATTTTTGCGGCCTCTTTAACTGTTTGTTGCCCCTTAAAATAATTTAGTAGTTCACACGCAGCAAATAGCTCTGGTGTTGATGTTGTCAGTGTATTGACTGCATTAGATGTGAAATACTTAATTATTGGACTGATATGAGACAATTTTTTCTACATGTAATCTAAAAAGCAAATTTCTGGGTGGGATGAATGATAGCACTGTATATAAAATATAAAAAGTCAAAATTGCTTTTATATTTAGTTGTTTATCATGTTTATCATGGACTGATTGAGACAAAGTTTTCTTTCTACCCATGCCTGGGTTTTATCATTAAAATTTTTGACTGTTGCTTTTACGTGGTTTTATTCTTTGAAGAAAACAGGTATTACCTATAACCTATAACTATAACACAGATAGTTAAAAATGAGAAGTTGGGTGTGTCTCAATTTTCTTCCTTATTTTGCATCTTCTAAGATCTTCACAAATACTAGGGTTAACATTCATTCAGATTTTCCCAGGCATGTTCAATTCCTCTTATCATTTTGTTCCACCTATCTGAGAGATTCCAAGATATATCCTCGTTTGGCTGGCAGTCTGGGAAAAATGCACCTTTTTTTTTTTTTTTGCTTCCTTTGCTGCCAATAATAGAAGAGTCATCTCCAGCAAGCAAATATATTAAGATGTTGCTCACCAGAAGAAGAAAGGGTTGCTTCTCTTTTTGCCAGAAACATGAACAGAGAAAGAGGTTTTGGAGCGTATCCTCATAATTCAGTTAGCCCCTAAGGAATCAGAGGGATTTTTTTCCAGTAAAAAGCATCCCTACAACTATTTATATATGCAATAATTGTTCATATCAGGAATATATGGTTTAGTGAAATTATCAATCTGTTGTTTATTTACCATATTATACTGAGTATAAGACGCACTGGAGTATAAGACACACATCAGTTTTTGGGGAGGAATATAGGGGGGAAATTCTGCATACCAGGTATTCATATGGCTAGTGTCCTTAGTCTGGTCAGATTCAGGACATAAGTTTGCTGGTTTTGAGTGGGCACACGTTCACGCTTTTTATCCCCTAGTTGGGGATAAAAAACAGCTTCTAATTCACAGCTGATCAGAGAAGCAATGAGAAAGGCATGGGAAGCCCAGAAGATCGCTTCACTCGTTAGTGCCTCATTAGGGCTGAAAAAAAGCTTCAAAAAAGCTACATTCAGAGTATAAGACGTACCCAAATTTTCATCCTCTTTTAGGGAGGGGAGGTGCATCTTATACTTTGAAAATACGGTAGTGATGTTGGTGCTCTCCATACTACCTGTCAAAAACAGCTTCTTTCAATTGTTGCATGTTCAGCTTTGCATCAGATTTGATGTTATCCAGCCAACATGTTCTTTAATTTAATTTAATTTAATTGATTTATACAGCCACCCATCTCAGGCAAGTGACTCTGGATAGTTTATAGGATTAAAACGCAAACTCACCAGACATACCCCTGCAGGGCCTATGGCTAAACAGTGACCCCACTCACCATCAATAGTCGCAAAAATCATCCACCCGTCTAACCCAAATGCCTGGGAAAATAGAAGAGCATTAGAATCATAGTGTAAAATTTAAGATTTATTTAGTCAATAAACTCAGTAGTGTTGTGTCTGTTTATTGTTAAGCATTATTGTACCATGGTCAAATTACATATTGAAATGTCAAATCTGAAGACAAATATATCAAACATTTTAGTATATGATCAATTGTTTCATTTATTATCTGCAATAGAATACCTCAGTTTTGCCCATAGTATAATGCTATCAAAGGAATTATAATTCCTTATAATTCTTTTGATAGCATTATACTATGAGCAAAACTGAGACATTGTCATATTGAATTATGTTTGTAGCTGTCCATTTTTAAAAAAAGAATAAAACAAAATTGGACCCAGGTGGTTTGTAACAAGTTCTATTACAAAGAATTCATACCTTGGAGCCCCCCTTCCCCCCAATGTTAAAATGTGGAGAGATAAGGGTTTTTTAAAGCATTTAATGAGAAAAATATTTGATAATATAAATAGGAAAATATGAAATATAGGTCTATGAGGGTGTTATTGATAACATTAATTAATCATTTACTGTGATTTTATATTGTATTGACTTTTTCTCTATTTGTGAAGAAATGTTAACCTGCCATTGGCATGGGAAATGAATGAGTAAACCATATATGTAGTTCCCCCCCCCCCCCCCAGAAAAAAAGGAGTCCTGAAAAAGAGGAAATGTTAGAAACTCAAGATGGCTGCGCTTTGGCATAAAAAGGGATAGAGAAAAATTCTGTCAGGCTTTCAAGATTCTGTTACTGTATTCAATAACAATAAAAAGCAAGCCTACAGAACTTGTAGAGTTCTGCTACATTTATCTTCTTTTTTTTAAGCTCAATTAAAAATAATTGCAGACTGCAAAGGAATACCTGGCATGTTGATCAGCTGTTCAGTGGCTGCTATTTAGAAAGGCAGCAGCACCAGAACTAGCAATAGTAGGGAAGCCTGAAGGTGCTCAGCAGTGTTTATTTCAGAGTGGCAGCGAGTTTATTGGGCTTTTTAAAAAGCCAGCAGGCCACCCAGGGCTGCTTGGCAGGCAGCATTGCAGCATGCCTGATAACAAATTTTCATAGAATTGCTGCTATGCCTGTTTCTTAACCTTGCCTATCCCAAAAATGGTTGATTATGGGTGTACTCTTTGTATGATTTTGGAATTAGTTTTCTATTTTTTCTGAGAACCATAAATCAATAGAAAAGGTCAAACTAAAGTAGTTGGGAAGGATTGTGCAGTTTGAAGGTAAGGATAAGAGCCTGGAAGGATCATAAACTTTGTGAGCTCTGTAAAAATATGAAGTGTGCAGACCCTTTGCTGTCTGTTTAAGCAGTAATTCCTGCATAAACACTAATGATACTAGAAACAAAATGTTTTTATATTCAAATTAAATGTGGAAAAACTTTCATTAAAGACTTTAGTATGCAAAAGGAAGGGACTGCCCAAATGACTAAGAAAAGCAAAACAAGTTATTTCCACAGAATGAAATTGGGGTTGAAAGAAAAAAAAAGTTAGAATAGTTTCTAGGAACAGAATAGAAACTCTTGAAAAAATGAGGAAATAAACTGTACTGAAGCCTTGCCCAACCTGAGCAGCCTCTAGATATATAGACTGCCACTCCCAGTTCTCACAAAAATAGCCATATTACCTTGGAATTCTGGGTGTTGAGTATAGTCCACAGGTGGGTGCTTAGGTGGTGTAGAAGGTTACTGTAGAATATTAAGGGAAGATATGTTTTTTTCATAGCAAGTGGAGTATATTAGAGAGTCTAGTTGTAAAGAAAGATAATAAAAAGAGCCCAGTGGTGGAGGGAGTTCCAAAAACAAACTACATAAATAAATAGGGTAACTAATGTAGAATAATTCTTTAATAGCCATGTCATAAGGTTGTCTTCTTTCCTCTGTTCTATAATTTAGAAGGGCCCTGGTATATTTAGTTAGAAATTTAAGAATCGACAGCAGAACATATTATTGAAAAGGCAAGCAAGTTGAATCATTATGCCTCATTCAATTCATGTGTTTTCATGCAAAGAAAAGTCATTTCAAATTTTTTGAAGCATGGCAGGAACTTGATATTACTTTCAAGAAAGATGTGTGAAGCTAAACAAATTTCTGATGTGGTACGGTTAACAGTTTGAAATATCAGGTTACCTCATGATAATATTTGTCATTTGGAAATAAAATTGGTAGCGGCATTAATTTACCTGTACATGTATAAATGCCAAAGGTTAACACTATTACTTCTACAAGTGTATTAATGAAACAAATGAAGAAGGTTTTCAAGGATGTTTGCCACTTACTACATGTAATCAATAGACAATGCAGCATAAAGAGACCATAGTACAGAAGAACCCAGCAGATTTTTTTTTTGGCTTTTTGGTTATAGATCTCTGTTTAAAAATATGTGGTGATTATTAGTTATTTATGTATTTATGGCATTTCAAACGGCTTAGCACTCTTTCCTGTGGGAAGGACCTAGAATATTTGGGTTTTTTAGCTTGGAAAAATAGTGACTGGACAAAGGGTACAATACCACTAAATAAGAGTTGCAGGAGATTAGGGTTGGGGCAAGAGTATTTCCTTGTCTCATTCTTACAAGCATCCCTAAGGCATCTTTTTGACCAGTATGAGAAACAAGTAGGCTAGACTAAGGCAGTCCTTAACCTAATCTAGCAGGGTTATTCTTAATTCCTAATGACTCCATTTTCTTCATGATAATCTGCCCCTAAACTGTTCCTTCAGGTCTCTAATCATAGATATACCCAGTTAATTGAGTTTACTGGGTGTACATACCATGAAGTATGCTAACCACAGAAACTGGTTTTCACAACATAGTAAATTAAAATATAATGACTATTTTGTGGTTGAGCATGTTGTATGAAAATAGTCTCCAATTTCTATTCCCCAGGATAATGGCTTGTAACAGTCATATCTTCTGCTTGTTAAAATAATTGTATGTCCAAATTGGTGGCTGCAAAATTTTAGATAAACTTTTCTTTAAATAATTATGGAAAAGGGCTGAATTGCACATATAATATTCATCTAATGGCTTTTAGGGTATGAATAATGACTTTGGAAGGGAATTATTAAAAGTGAATTTGGAATTATGGATATATTCCATTTATTTTCATGTTCGTAATTTCCCTTCTGAACTGACTTTTCTTGGTAAAGAAAGAACTATTATTATACTTATGAATAAGTGTAATATGAGTCATGGTGGCCCAATGGTTAGAATGCAGTATTGCAGGCTAAGTGCCCAAAGTTGATTCAGCCGTCCATCTTTCCATGGTCAGTAAAATGAACACTGTATTGAACAGCATATTGTTGGGAGCAATATGCTGACATTTCAAACCACTCAGAGAGTAAAGCACTATAGGATAGTATATAAGTCTGAGTGCTATTGCTAAATTGTTTAACATCTTAATTTGATACACTGCTTCTTGTTATATTCTTAACATCTGTGCAGAACATTATGCATGGTTGCTGTTCAGAAATGTTGGCCTGCAGCTGCCATAATTCCATATACAGTTTAATTAACTGTATTAATTAAAGTCATGGACCCAATGGATCTAAAATGTTACAGGATATCATGTTAGTGAAATTTCCTGAAGAACATTTATGTATGGAATATTAAGAATAGATACTACTCTTAATGTCAAAATTCCAGATAATTGCTAGATGGCAGGAAATACAATTTTCTCTCTTTGCTCCCATCTAATGGTGGCCTAGGCCAGTGTTTTTCAACCTTTTTTGTGCAAAGGCACACTTTTTTCATGAAAAAAATCACGAGGCACACCACCATTAGAAAATGTTAAAAAAAATTAACTCTGTGCCTATATTGACTATATATAAAGTGTTTTTCCCACGGCACACCTTACACTATGTCACGGCACACTAGTGTGCCGCGGCACAGTGGTTGAAAAACACTGGCCTAGTCTACTATTAAGCATATTTGGAATGTTTAAGTTGTATTTATTTTCAAATTTCACTGGTTTAAAGACATTATTTGCATAATTTGCATAATCTGTGACAGAATGTATATTCACAAAATTATCATCATCATCTGCTTATCCCAGCCCCCCCCCCCGAAAGGACTCAGTAGGTAGGTAAAAATGTCAAATCCTGTCTGATTGACAGTACAATGAACTGTAATAATACAGTTATTATTACAGTGACTCACAACAATCAAAGAAATCACAATGAAATCAACAAAACATAAAAGCTAACAAAACCCACGATGAAGCAAGGGGTTATACCCTGTCTTGCCAAAGGCCTGGTTGATAGAATAATGATAGAATGTTACAATTAATAGCTGAAAGAGACCTTGTGTTAAGTTCAAAGATGGAGTTGTAGGCCTGCAGAGAAACTCTTATGTTAAATAATTATTTTACTGGTGTAAATAATTAGGAGTCAATAGATAATTAGGAAGAGATTCCATGAAACCTGAATTATCATATGAGTCATGGTGTGGCAGTGGTTAGATTTGTCAGCTTTAATCCTGTTCCAAGTTGCTAATTATACCTTCGAACCTTTTTGTTATCATTTCTAATCCTGCCTCTTCCAGTGGTCCATAGATTTAGCTTCTGCTTTCTAATTCTACTGGTATATTTAGTATTTCATTCATTGCAACCAATTTGGGTATTAACTTAATCAGAGTAAGAGTAAGTGGGCAGGAAAAGCTCTCAGTGTGATCTTGGAATGATAAGGTGTAAATAAAAAGGAAATCATTTTATCAAAGGGAAGTTTGCATGAAGCTAGAATCAAGTTCTTGGAAGGAAGTCCCACTTAGGTAATCTACGTAATAATAATAAGATTATTGAAGGCACTCCTGCTTGATAAGCCCTCACAGAAGATTTTTTTTTGAAATTCTAATTTATCTACTGCTCTGAATAAAGGAGTAAAACTTGTTTCAGTGTATGTATTAAACAGGTGAAAAGAAATTAACTCTTTTTTTAAAAAATCAGAACTTCTTTGTTTCTCTTTCATTTTCCAATTTCCAAAGAATTTTTTTTATTTCTTACATATTGATGAGGAAGTCCCACTGCAATAATATATGAACCTTGATTTCTAAAACCAATGGTGATCATTTGTGATTTGTAATTTTATACTATAATTATTTGCACTACAAATGAAATGTTTTGAAATGATACAATTTGTGTAAAGTCTGTCAATTGCTTTCCAAAGGTGAGCTAAAAGCATGGAGGTTTAAAAAAAAAACCAGGAACCCAATCAACATAACTTCGATTTTCTTGATGGAATTATTCTTCCTTGAAAAGAGGAAGTTTATAGTCTAAGCATGCAGTTGGGTATTTAGGAGTTCAACATCAGTTCATCCTGTCATAGTCACAAAGGTTTTAGTAATCCATTTTGATTGGATTGTATAATGAGATTTACACAAGGACTATCTTTGAAGGTTCAATTGCTATAAATACTACTAGAATGTTCTCAGATGGGAGATCACTTAAAACAAATAAAAAGCACATTTAAATGAATAATTCTTTATTATTATTATGTTGACTACTGCTCAGTTTCTTAATATAAGCTCATTATAAAAAACTTTTTTTTACTTTCCCTATATAAATTTCCTCATCTACTGTGCTCATTTTCACTTTTCATAACTTCCAAATATAATCAGCACATAAAATAACTTTTTTTGCTATGGCATGAAAAATGTAAATATTCCTTGGTTTAAAAGTTAAGACTATTTTCTGACAAAGGCTCTTGGCAAAACCATTTTTGGTCAGTTACCCTTCAAATAATTAAGTTTACCAGTAAGCTTATGATTACTGGAAATGACTGTAGTTTAATAATAATGGTTGTCATGTTCTAGATCAGTATTTAAGGATAGCGGGAAAACCTGTGGAATCTTAGTTGGACATTTATAATAAGTTAGCCTTACACAACCTTGGTACAGTAGCTACAATGATTGTAATTCAGCAAAGTGGAAAGACACTGGTTACTCCTTAACTTATGACCACAATTGAGCCCAAAATTTATTTTGTTAAGTAAGACAACCGTTAAATGAGTTTTGCCCCATTTTATAACCTTTCTTGCCACAATTGTTAAGTGAATCACTGTAGTGATTAAATTAGTAACATGGTTGTTAAATGAATCTGGCTTCCCCTTTGACTTTGCTTCTCAGAATGTCACAAATGTGATTATATGACCTGGGGTCACTGCAATCCTCATAAACATGAGTCAGTTGCCAAGCATCTGAATTTTGATCATGTGATGATGGGGATGTTGCAATCGTCGTAAGTGTGAAAAACTGTGATAAGTCACTTTTTCAGTTACATTGTAACTTTGGACAGTCACTAAAGGAACTGTTGTAAATTGAAGACTACTATTTCTGAACTATGTAGGTTCAGTTGTTCGGGATAAGGTCTATTTCTATGATTTTTCTTTAGTAATGATTCTCATTGCTTAGTTAGCTACCGTATTTTGGGTGTTGCTTATGTTACATACTACCAATATTTTTTTAACTATTATTAATGTCACTTTTGAACCAGAAAGGTGGACTTTATTTCCTTTAGCAAATAAATAAAATATAGCTGCATTGGTCACGTTGAGTCCTCACATTCTGGATATATGGTGATGAATTTTTTTGTTTCCATGATTGTAAATCTTTATTGGTTAGTTACATTAATTCATTAGCTTCTTTAAATAGATGTTTTTTTTTCTATCTTGACAATTTCTCCTCAGATTTCAGAATATTCATCAGATGATGACAATTTTGAAGGAAGCAATGTAGAAACAGAAGCTACTAATTTAGCATTTCCTAAAAAGTTCCAGTTCTGTTTTGGAGTAGGGTTTGAAACAGACACAGGAAGATCAGCCACTGACTGGCTAAAATCTGCTCAGACCTTTCTACAAACTCCTAAGAAAAAAATAGAAAAAAGTTTGAAGACTCCAGAAGATTCTGCAAAAAAAAGAAAATTGCTGAGGTATGCATCAGTTGTTTAAAGTAACTACATTAATTTTAGAGTTACCATATTTTTCGGACTATAAGATGCACCAGAGTATAAGATGCACCAGAGTATAAGATGCACTAAGATTTTGAAGATGTAAATTAAAAAAAAAGTTTTTGCCCTCCCCAGCCCCCAGAGCACTCTGCAGGCCTCCCAAGTCCTCTGCACACCCCTTTTTTTTTTTGCAAAAAACAGGTCATGCAGAGAGTTTGGAAGGCCTGCAGAGTGCTCCTGGGGGCTTGGGAGGGTAAAAACATCCCCATTTTTGTGAAACATGGTTCTGTTTTCACTCATTTTTGCCCTCCCCAGGAGCATTCTACAGGCCTCCCAAATCTTCTGCATGCCTCATTTTTTTTTTTTGCAAAACAGGGCATGTATTTTGTTCATTTTTGCCTTCCCCAGTCCTCGGGAGCACTTTGCAGGCCTCTCAAACCCTCTGCATGTCCATTTTTGCAAAAAAATGGGATGCAGGCTTTTGGGAGACCAAAAATGCTGTATTCAGTGTATAAGACGCACCTGGATTTTCATTCTCTTTTTTTTTTGGGGGGGGGAAGGTGCGTCTTACACTCTGAAAAATACAGTATATTTTTGAAACCTTAAAATTTAAAAATGTGAAAATCTTAATATTTTCCCCTAATGTTTGCAACTTTGCAATTCCAATCTCCAATCATGAGCAGCACATCTTACTTGTATGTCGATTTCAAACTGTACTTAATCATAGAAATCAACATTCTCTTCTTCTTTTGCATTGGTAGTTAGAGCATAAACTTGAAACGTTGTCTTAATAAAAATACTCCAGAACTTATAATACAATATTTCACTTAAATATGACAATCAAGCAAAAGCCTTTAATGTGGCTTCAATACAGATTTTTCTTCACAAATGTAATTTAAAATAGGATCACAGCTGAAAATTGATGTTTAAGAAGTGAATTATTAGTTATTAAATCATGCAACTGACTGAGAGCAATTCTTGTTCTTAGCTTCGAGAGTATTGAATATTATTTGCAAATAAGTAAGTTTCAGAATTGCTTTTAATAACATTGTTTTGAAGGCTGTTCCCTTCACAAATACGGAACTTTTTCAGCTATGGACAATTTTCGGACTACAGAAAGTGCACACTTGACCTAGCTTATGAAATGAATCATGAGGTCAAGTATGCACAAGGAGTATTTTGGGACACATTCCTTACCAGTGGTCACTTGTCTTCCAGTAATATGCTGTAGGGCAATGGTCAAAAATACACTTGTGTTGATTGAAATTACACTCTTCAGGTGCAACATTATTCTGACCCAAAGAGTATTCTTGTATTCTTATTATTTTTATTCCAGGAATTTAAAGAACTGTATATTGAAACTGCTTATATTAAATGTAGGATTGATTACACACACTCTCTATGAATCTATTCACATATCTATTTTTGCAATATTCTTCTGTTGCTAAGAACTCCAGAAATTGTGTGTTGCATTTATTTAACAAAGCCTTGAGAAAATCAGTGAATTTTGAGAATTTGAAAAGTAATTTCTTTTGTCTCTAGGAGGGGGCTAGCAGAGAGATTGAATAGACTTCAAAATAGAAAGAGATCCGCAGTAAACTTTTGGAGGTATCAATATACCTCTCACCATGATATAGTTTCAGGTAAGAACTATAATATTTTACTATGATTTGGAAGAATATAATTTTTAAACAATTTTTAATTATATTGATATGACTTTGTAACTGTACGATTTCAAGGCTTGAGGATCATAATATGCTTATCACCCAGAGTCCTCTATGAGGGAGATAGGTGTTTAAGAAGTTTGATATATAAATATTTTGTGTTACCTCTTAAAGGAAAAAACATGAAGATCTTATATTTATTTACACTCAGTGATGTCTTTGCAACATATATGTTTGGTGGCTTTTAAATGTTAATTGTAAACATTACTAATTATCCTAAGTCTCTTAGAATACAGTGCAAAAATAGATTAAATGGCAAGTATATGAACCTGAGTATATCCAACATGCTACTTTGGAGCTACAGAGTCATGGGAATTTGCTATAATGCCTTGCCCAAAATGTGTTGGCCATTGCTGTAATGAATTCAAGTGTAATCTGGATCAGTTACAATCTACCTTTTCCAGAGTTGCCTTGATACCCTGGGTTGAACCTTCTATCTTTGTGTTCCCATGTAACTTTATGACAAACAAACTGGATCTATTATGCAAATATGTGCAAACCATCTCAGCCAGGATTTTTTGTTTCATCAGTTATTGTTGACTGGTTGCAATATTGTTAACACATGGTTTCTTTTTCACGATGATCTACCACTATACTGCCAAATACTCCTAGAAGATTTCCAGTTTTTAATCTCTGGTTACAGAAGCATTCGTGATTTAGCCTAATATAGCAGGACTGATAATACTACTGACTGAAACATTTTCAATCTTGTGTTTTAATACTTTAAAAAAAATTGTGGTCACTGACCAGAATTACAAACAAACACATTTTACAAATAAAAGTAAAAATCAAACAAGATAAAACATTATAATTGGTGGTAGCTTTGTCAGTGGATAATCAAAGTGTGCCTGATTTTACAGGCAGTATAATAAATTTTTGCTATGTTCAAGGAGACTAAATCTGATGTGAAACTGTATCAGATCAGATCGGAATTTCTCAGGTGTTTTACCAGATAAGGAATTATAAGGTCCGTTCTTGAGTCTTTGTAAAGTGTTGCAGTACAACAGGACACGAACTGAAGTTTCAACAGTCCCTTGTCCACAGGCGACTGTGGTACAGTCTCAGCTCATAGTTTTTTTTCGTGACCCGTCAAAACCCGATTAAACCGCGTCGCTGACGTCATCAACAGGGCGACAACAGCCAGCACGGAGAAAGAAGGGCGCTTTAAATAGCGCTTTGAAAGCAAGCCGATTCAACTTAAGGTAAGGGTTAGGTTTAGGGTTAGCTTTAGGGTTAGGTTTAGGGTTAGGTTAAGGGTTAGGGTTAGGGTTAGGGTTAGGTTAAGGGTTAGGGTTAGGGTTAGGGTTAGGATTAGGTTTAGGGTTAGGTTAAGGGTTAGGTTTAGGGTTAGGTTTAGGGTTAGGTTTAGGGTTAGGTTTAGGATTAGGTTTAGGGGGGTTGGGTTTAGGTTTAGAGGTTAATTTTAGGTTTAGGGTTTACAGCGTGCTTCTGTCTCCGTGCTGTTGTCGCCCTGTTGATGACGTCAGCGACGCAGTTTAGTCGGACGCCGTTTAGTCGAGCGCAGTTTTGTGGTGGCACCGTTTTTTTTTTCATCAGCCCCCTAAAACTGATGTGTAGAGAGCATTGAAATATGCTAAAGTTAGTACTTTTCAGAATTTGGAATGAATTATGTGATGCAAATAACTTGTTGGTTTGTAAAAAAAAAAAGGTTTAACTGTGCAGAAAAATGTTCTTAGATAGACCATACTGATCCTGTTGGGCTTTCTGGTCTTTGAAATGTTGTTTAAATGCTCTGAGTGCAAACTCTTGAGTTTATTACTCTTCATTAGGAATGCATTGGAAAAGCTGAGATGCTGAAGTGTTTGTGAAATTTGTCCTGAACAATATTGGTTTGTAATTGTCCTCATTACGGAAATAACTCAGTCCTGTGGTAAATAACAATAACTTCAAACAATATGCCATGAATCAGATCCCTGAATCAATGGTTGCCTTCCCTTCCTCCTTCCTTAATACTACATGTAGGAAGCAAGTGGTTACCCGAAATATATCCCTTAGGAATATATACTGCTCAAAAAAATAAAGGGAACACTTAAACAACACAATGTAACGCTAAGTCAATCACACATCTGTGAAATCAAACTGTCCAGTTAGGTATCAACACTGATTGACAATCAATTTCACATGCTGTTGTGCACATGGAATAGACAACAGGTGGAAAATATAGGCAGTTAGCAAGACATCCCCAATAAAGGAATGGATCTGCAGGTGGTGACCACAGACCACTTCTCAGTTCCTATGCTTTCTGGCTGATGCTTTGGTCACTTTTGAATGCTGGCAGTGCTTTCACTCCAGTGGTAGTGTGAGACGGAGTCTACAACCCACACAAGTGGCTCAGATAGTGCAGCTCATCCAGGATGGCACATCAATGCGAGCTGTGGCAAGAAGGTTTGCTGTGTCTGTCAGCGTAGTGTCCAGAGCATGGAGGCGCTACAAGGAGACAGGCCAGTACATCAGATGTGGAGGAGGCCGTAGGAGGGCAACATCCCAGCATTAGGACTGCCTTTGTGCAAGGAGGGACAGGAGGAGCACTGCCAGAGCCCTGCAAAATGACCTCCAGTGGGCCACAAATGTGCATGTGGCTACTCAAACACTCAGAAGCAGATTCCATGAGGGTGGTATGAGGGCCCGACGTCCACAGGGGGGGTTGTGCTTACAGCCCAACACCGTGCAGGACGTTTGGCATTTGCCAGACAACATCAAGATTGGGAAATTCGTCACTGGTGCCCTGTGCTCTTCACAGATGAAAGCAGGTCCACACTGAGCACATGTGACAGACGTGACAGGGTCTGGAGACGCCGTGGAGAACGTTCTGCTGCCTGCAACATCCTCCAGCAAGACCGGTTTGGCAATGGGTCAGTAATGGTGTGTGGTGGCATTTCTTTAGGGGGCCGCACAGCTCTCCATGTGCTCGCCAGAGATAGCATGACTGCCATTATGTACTGAGATGAGATCCTCAGACCCCTTGTGAGACCATATGCTGGTGTGGTTGGCCCTGGGTTCCTCCTCATGCAAGACAATGCTAGACCTCATGTGGCTGGAGTGTGTCAGCGGTTCCTACAAGACGAAGGCATTGATGCTATGGACTGGCCCGCCCCATCCACAGACCTGAATCCAATTGAGCACATCTGGGACATCATGTCTCGCTCCATCCACCAACGCCATGTTGCACCACAGACTGTCCAGGAGTTGGGAGATGCTTTAGTCCAGGTGTGGGAGGAGACCATCTGCCACCTCATCAGGAGCATGCCCAGGCATTGTAGGGAGGTCATACAGGCACGTGGAGGCCACACACACCACTGAGCCTCATTTTGACTTCTTTTAAGGACATTACATCAAAGTTGGATCAGCCTGTAGTGTTTTTGTCCACTTTAATTTTGAGTGTAACTCCAAATACAGACCTCCATGGGTTGCTAAACTTGATTTCCATTGATAATTTTTGTGTGATTTTGTTGTCAGCACATTCAACTATGTAATGAACAAAGTATTTAATAAGAATATTTCATTCATTCAGATCTAGGATGTCTTATTTTTGTGTTCCCTTTATTTTTTTGAGCAGAGTAGAAATGGGCACTTTCAAGAGCACTATGAAGTATAAGGTCATAGCTGGGTACCAAAAAGTAGTTGTGCACAAGTCTTAGCTGAATATAATTTCAGTGCTTCTGGGATTTATTGTGTTCCTCTGGTGAAGTGAAAAGACTGAATAATGGCTGCTATTTTGAAATAATGGAAAAAATTTGTTGCTCAGATTTTAGATTTTGGCAGTGGTTTGCTCTCCAACTAAATTGTTTCAATTTAGTTTCTGAATGTTTTGTTACCAGACTAGGTAACATTATCAGCAGGATTGTCTTGTCCTATTCTCCTTAGCTTATAAATGTCTTGTGTGCCAGTGTGTTCAATTGGTTGTTTGGTTGTTTGGTTGTTTGGAGCTATATTTAAATTCTGAGCAATGGATTGATTCTTTTGTTGATTGGTTGTTTGAATGGTCTGGTTCTTATATATGCTGGATCTGGGCCAATATGTTTGTTAATTTTGCTCCTTTGGTAAAATACCAGGCCTCAACAAAGTAATGTGCATGGTGTGAAAACAAAGGCAAGACCCTTATTTCTCAAGTAAGTTCGGTATACTTGCTTGTGAAATCTCTTACACTCTTCTTGAATGGGATGGCAGCTTCAGTAATCTTTACAAATCATTGTTGATACTCCCCATGATCTGCTGCTGGATAAAACGTGGAGCAAACCAAACAGCCCTACTTGCTCCCAGCTTCCTCCCTCTACTGAAGAGGTAGCAAAAAAGAGATAATATTAACCTTTTGCCATAAGCAGTAGATGAGTAAATAAAAACATTGGTGACAGCACCAATGTCCTCTCCCCCCCTCCCCATGGTGCTTATTGCAATAGTGAAATATCATAGATATCAAAAACTATCTTGATCTTCATGAGCCAGATTTTCTCCTTTTTTTTTGTATTTAGAGTTGGATGGTCTACGCGGTATTTTAATGACTATGGACAGCAGTTTTTGTAGCTGGCTTCTTTGCTAAAGATGGAGATTAGGATTGCTTGCTTTGTGAATGTGATATTGTCTTGCTTCCATGTGCTTGGTATTTGTTCTGAAGTACAGAACAACTGAATTAGGAAGTGCAATTGTCATAATAAAGAGTCATCTTAAGACTTCAGTGCTTCTGCTATGATCTCATCACATCCAACAATTTTGTTTTACTTAAATAGTAGTATATCTGCTTTGATGTCCACAGTTTTGGAAGCTCCTCTGGTACTAGTTCATCAAGAAGGTGTAACCCTAACCCATGAAAGAAGATTAGAAATCCTTTTGGATTATATACAAAAGTTAATAAAAAAGTATTAAGTTAGATACAGTTAAGTTTTGATTATTGGGGTAAAATGTTATGAAACGGGATATAGTCAAATAAAGGAGGGATAATGATGACAACACACAGACACACATATATGTATATGTATAATATAAGGAAACTAGATGAAAATTGCTAACAGCGATTTGGAAAGGAGGATTAGAAAAGTCTGTTATTAAATATTATGGATGTTTAGCTGGAATAGGACATAAGGATTCAGTGTTATTGGAGGATTTTAGAAATATTAAATGAAATGCCAGTATGTGGTTATGTATTAAATTTCAGTATATTTTATGATGAAGGCCGTTTAAATAATTATAGTCAAATATAAATGCAAGTATAAGGGTAACGTATAAATATTTGAGTTAAAATACTTGAGTTAATATGAATTATGCTTGATGACTGTGGAAGAGATGCACGAAAACCTTTTGTAACCAACTGATATACTTTCTACAGTATGTAAAGAAGGAAGATTTTATGTGTTGTGTTTGTTTTGAAAATAAAAAAAATAAATTAAAAAAAAAAAGAGAAGGTGTAAGTTGTGGAGTGGTTCTACAGGTGGGTATATCAGATTCTTTGTGATTATATAGCTGGTGGAAATGTTCGTTCCATCATTTCAAACTTCAGTAATGCAACTTCAGAAAGGTATCATGGGCATTGTGAATGTGGCCACTGATATGCATACAATCCCAAAGATGTCACAACAAGATAGGTATTGTCCAGCAACATGTCCATTGATTGGTAACTTTTTGCTGTTCTGCAACAGCATTATCACAGTACCTTATTTGTTCCAATTGCAGATGATGGCAGATGGCATGGTGGACTTGTTGGTATTATCAAATATATTACATATTTACATTTGATTAACAGAAGAAGAAAATATGGGAGGAGGGATGGGCCAGAGGATAGTCAATGGGCAAAAGAGTATAAGTTTCTAGGTTAGCTATCACATTTTTAAAAAAATTCTGGATTTTCTTCTCCCTCTCAAAAAAGAGTAAAAATGTAGATTTACGTTGTACTCCCATATTAATGATAGGATATAAGACTGATCTACAATTCCTTAAACCAGAATTTTCTTCTTTCTGAAATTATCTGTACTTTAAGAAGTTTCAGATAGTCGTGTCTTTGAGTTCTATGAAGTTCTTTTTTATTTGTGAATCTGATACGTTGCACAGGCTTTCTCTGTATGACCAAGATCCAACTCTGAAATGTGCATGCTCTTTGTTTAAAGAAGTACAAAAAGGACAATGCCATTTGGCTGCTTCTTTTGCATGAAAGCCTGCATTTTAGAGGTGCAATAATTCCCATACTCCATTTAGATTATTTTTATTGATGACTATTTAATTGCCTCCCTCCAATATCTTAATAACATGATATTTTATAATTGCTGTCAATTTCAGTGAATGCTAGAAGTAAATAGTTTAGAGTTCCAGAGAATGGCAGATTTCCAGTGTTCCTTTCGTAACCTCTGATCACCTCATTTTTTTTGTCATTTAGAAAAATTATACTTTGTCTCTTTCTGTGTAAGGCACATACAAACACATTTGTTAATTAGAAGCCCTTACAATAGTCCAAGAGATGTGTTTAAAAGAAGCTAGAAAATACGTATCAATATCTTTATCTTAAATCATAGACTTCCAAATAGGATTATATGCCTGTGGTTTTTTTTCACATTTGAAAAAGTTTTTTTCCACATCTTATTTGGGGAAAGTAAAGTGCTAGTTAAGTAAAAGTAAACATTTTTCAAGTCTAAGCTTTTATGATTAGGCTTGAAGTAGCACTTACTTAAGTTTGTACAATGTGTGTACACTCCCCTTTTTTCTCTCTGGTTTGAGTCATTGGTTTTATGTTTAAAAAGCTTCTCTTGCCAGATGTCTTCTGGCTTAGTTGGTACACCTGTGCACAAGTATCTGTAACCTCCTTCAACAGAAAATAAGAACAATGAAAGAATGTTGTTATATAATTGATAAGCTTTGCAGACTTAACAGGATTATATTTTTGGAAAGAAACCATCCTAAATGTTCAGCATAGAAAAGTTCTAAGGAACAATTTCTATAGGGAAGATAATTTAAGAAGTACCCACATTTTTTTCCTGCTGGGCTTTTCTTGGGACTTTCCCAAATATTGACCTTTTGGTCATCTGGCTTTCCCAAAGGTTCCTTCATTCTCCCAGGGAAAGAAGTGTGTGCAGAACAAGAGAAAGAATAAAATAGACAATGACATTATGACATTTAAAATCACATACTTTCACAAATGCAACATTTGTTGTTTCAACTTGATGCATATTTCTTTTTTGTGTTCTTGTGGAAATGGAATAATATCAAATCTAATGAAGTTTTTTTAAAGGAAAAGGAAAAGAAAAACAACATCAGAAATGAGGGAGAAATCCATAGAGGTGAAGAGGGATAAAAATGATGAGTGAATAAGGAAACAAATCAGAACATTGGAGAAAAACAAAACCACCAGATAAAGATTATATGAAGGCATCACTGAAATGGACAGTGGTTTTGATGGAATCACTGTAAATGATATGGGAATGTCCTCTCTTTTAATTTTAAAAATCTATTTCTTTGACTATGAAAAGGCCTTCAGTTATGTCAGTCATTCAAGTTATAATGCCTTTAGAAAATAGGAATTCCAGAATATCTCATTATCCTCATACACATCTGCCATTCTCTGGAACACTAAATTATTTACTTCTAGCTTCCACTGAATTAATAATATCTATATATCCATTGATCATGGGCAGTGAGCATTCCATTCATTGAAAATGGACATTGCTTTTTTTTTTTTTTGCCAAGATCTAAATCTGCTCTGAAGAAGCCAACAGCACAATTAGTCATGTCAAGTCATGTTCATTGTCTCATATTGTATTGTCTGGAAGTGATTTGATGAATTTCAGGTCTTTATAAAATTAATTAACATAATTCCTGTTTCGTTTGAATGATAGAATTTAACATAATGAAATTATTTCAAATGGTAAGTGGCATTGTAGTTATTTATACTGTTTCATTTTTAGAGATATGACTTTGAGATTAAGTAACATGTGAAACAAAAGAACTGTGCATTTGTTATACTGGGGAACAACATCCAATTGTTTAAAATCAGATTGTATATTTTTGATTTGATTTTTTAATAATTGGTAGATAATTTGCTTTATTAAAAACTTGAAGTGAATTAATAAATGAACTGTAATTCAAACTAAAATATCCACAGATAAATACATTTTGTCAGAATTCAGGTACATAATCTGGCTGAGAGAATATCTATAATATAATACTATGTAGGATAACTCTGGTTGTACAGGTAGTCCTCGATTTACAACAGTTCATTTAGTGACTGTTCGAAGTTACAATGGCACTGAAAAAAGTGACTTATGACCATTTTCACACTTATGACCATTGCGGCATTCCCCATGGTCATATGATCAAAATTCAGATGTTTGGCAAGTGACTCATATTTATGATGGTTGCACTGCCTCTAGGGTCATGTGATCACTTTTGTAACCACCTGGCAAGCAAAGTCAATGTAGAAGCCAAATTCACTTAACAACCGTGTTACTAACTTAACAACAACAGTAATTCACTCAACAACTGTGACAAGAAAGGTTGTAAAATGGGGTAAAACTTAACAAATGTTTCACTTAGCAACAGAAATCTTGGGCTTCAGAAGAAAGGTTTCTGATGGTTCCTTTTTATGTATTTGGAGAAATTGAAGATAAAAGAATTTGAGCTTCTTTCCGAAGAGGAGCAGCAAATCGATGCCATATTCATCGAGTTTATGTTAAAGCTCTATAATGACCCACTCTGAACCCAATAAGGGCTCTGAATGTCATTTTCAGAGTGAAAGAAAGACCTCCAAAATGCTTGCCAAGATTAGAAGCCAAGAATTTGTCATCAGTCAGATCATCTGATTGATAATCACAACATGAGGAACTAGAGGGTAAGCTGTTCTGAATCCTCAGTTGCTCTCTAGAACCTTTAGTTGCTAGAACAGGGAAACATTTGATAGCTTACATCAGTTGAATCTTCCTTCTTTCCTTCCTTCCCTCCCTCCGTCTCTCCCCTTCTCTTACATTGATTCTTACCTCAAAATCTAATAGAATCCAGGTCTACTCATTCAGCAGTATAATAAAACTAGCTCTCAACTATACATATAGGGCCAAAACAATATGTGTCTATAAAATATAGCTTATAGTGAGAGGAGAAAATTCCATTCATTTCTTTTCATTGGAAAGAGCAATGTCTTGTATTTCAGCTTAAATATCACTTTTCGCTAGAAAGGCAGCAGTTCCTTATAAAACACCATCTATTAGTTAAGTTCTCTGGTTCCCAATTATGGAGGATACTTTGCCTTTCTCAGTCATTTCTGTTATGAATGCACATAGTTGTTTGATTGCAAGAACCCTGGCTCATAGTTATTAAAAAAAATACCAAGATGACAGTAGCTGGCCATTTTTTCTGGCTGCTTTTGATACCACAACAATTTCTCATTAGAGCATATGTCAACTTCTCAGAGGATATAATTTAGAAGTCCAGAATGTTATTGCTGCAGTTATTTGGCAATAGCATGTCCTTCCTCAGAGGTGCAAAGACAGATGCTCACTTCCTGCATTCGGAAAGGGAAAAAAATACTATATGGATGATGTAAAACTAATAGTAAACATAGTAGAATAAGGGAGAAGGGGCAGAGTTAAGAGCTCTATTTTGGATTCTTCTTTTATAGCAGATTGGTGAAATATGTATGAGAGTTTCTGAGCCAAATAGGATCAAGTACAACAAATCTTTCTGAATGGATCAGATTCATACCAATTTGCTAATGGAAGTGTCAATTTTAGTTATTATTTCTAGGTTTCTCCATGGAAATTAGCTTTGTGTATGTTTCTTTGCTTCAATCTTTTGTCTGCTTGATATGGCTGGCACCATAGTACTTATAAGAGCTCTTTGATGTGTTGATTGTGAGGTACTGATTAGATGTTGTGCTGATTATAGCCATTTCTCTGTTTTTAATGCTGCTTTTTATTGATTTTTATATGTTTGTTATTTGGGTATTGTTTTAATTGCTGTGAGCTGCTAAGTGTCATTGACAGGAGATAAGCAGCTATCCAAAAATATGAATAAATTGAATAAATAAATTTAGCTAAATTGGATCATTTGACTGTACCTTGTCTGCATTCACCTGTTCATTATAATGTTTTCACCTGCCTTATCATCTGGATTTTGAGGATAAGACCTAAGGAATGGGAATATATATATATAGGAGAGAATGTTAGAATAGCTAAATGCAGCCTGAACCTGACATATATTCAAAATCAAGCAACTGCTGACTGCGGACTTAATTTAGAATGGTCTGCCTTTATATGTGCATACACACCCAAGCATACTTTTCCTGAAAGCTCTTAAGTCAATCAAGATATGAAATGTAAGCTGCCTCTGAGAAGGTAGAAACTAACTTGCAACTGCCAGTAAAACTGAGTTTGAGGTATAATTAATGTATGAATTTCTAAAAAAAAGTCTAGATGCTAAAAATTACTAGTCCCCAGTTTGCTATAATCTATTTTCCATAACTAATTAATTGTACCATTCAGTGCTATTCAACCAGAAGAGGAGTAGAGGACTGGACTGGACTCGATTCTAGAAATGAAGAAAACTTACTTCAAATCTAGTCATACAAACTGCCCTGTTTATCTTTTACTAGATATTTGAAAGATTGCTAATTCTTGTTTCTTGGAATGTGTACAAACCACAGAATTAGTGTTATTTTCAACTTAAAACAAAAACAGGAAATTTGGTTGAAGAGGAATCTTAAAACAGGAATCTTATGGGATATGTAAGGGAAGGCTGAATATGTTTTACCATCTCTCTCCCTTTGTCTTTCATGTGGGCTGCAGGTTAACCTACCAAATAATCTCTGCAGAGCCCTTAAAAAATGCCTTCAAGTCAGGTGGTTTGTTTTTTTAAACTTTGGCAACAAGTGTTTGCAGTTTCCCTGGCAGCATTTTCAGAAGGGATTTGCCATTATCTCTTTCCTGGGACTGAGATATAGTGACTGACCCAAGGTCATCAGCTGCTTTCATGCCTAAGGGCAGGATTAGAACTCAGAGTCTCACAGAGACTCTAGCCTGATGCCTTAACCACTACACCAAAATGTTAATCTCCACTTACTTGCTACAAATGGCCCTATCTTTTTCTTTAATCACTCCTGCCTGGATAAGGTGACCAGATATTCAGATTGGTTTGAGTGGGGGGGGGGGCTTGATTAAAAATTTTATACGGAGCAACAAAATTTTTCATACAATGCAAAAATAGTATTGTAATATTTTTTTATTTCAACATAACTACAATTTACAAATATAAATTGTAACTGTTGCCAAACATCAAAATTTTGATGACGTGACCATGAAAATGCTGCAATGATTGCTAAGTGTGAAAATGGTCACTAAGTGTGAAAAATGGTAATCAGTCACTTTTTTCAATGCCATTGTAACTTTGGTCACTATACCACCTTTCTTGCCACAGTTCTTAAGTGAATAACTGCAGGTGATAAGTTAGTAGCATAAGTGAATCTGGTTTCCTAATTTGACTTTTTCAAAAGGTGATTATATGACCCCAGGACACTGAAACTATCATAAATATGAATCTGTTGCCAAACATCACCATTTTGATCGCGTGACCATGAGGATGCTGCAACGGTCGCTAAGTGTGAAAATGATCGCTAAGTGTGAAAATGGTCATCAGTCACTTTTTTCAATGCCATTGTAACTTTGGTCACTATACCACCTTTCTTGCCACAGTTTTTAAGTGAATAACTGCAGCTGGTATTTTGTATTTTGGATAGAATCTTTTTTTAAATAGTCTAAGACAATTTAAAAAAAGAATCCACACAGAATAAATTGAAATAAAACATTTCAAAGTATTGTGCACAGAATTTATTTTGGATAGAATCTTTTTTAAATAGTCTAAGACAATTTAAAAAAAGAATCCACACAGAATAAATTGAAGTAAAACATTTCAAAGTATTGTGCATAGAATTTATTTTGGATAGAATCTTTTTTTAAATAGTCTAAGACAATTTAAAAAAAGAATCCACACAGAATAAAAATATTTTAAAAAATCCTATGCACAATAAATAAAATATTATTTTAAAATACATTAAAAAATAAAAGAAAAAAACCCAGTTCACTTACCAGTAGGCACAAGTGAGCATTCCAAGTCAATCCAGAATGATGTAGATACAAAGAACTGAGCAACTTAAAATGGTGAAATTAGTCAGGGAAATATTTTTCAAAGAAACTTTGCCACCATTTTTTCCGACCTCCAACCTCCGTGCCCCTCCCCTCTGGAAAATCCAGGAAGTAACACTCGTGGCTTCTCTAGCCAAGCATTTCCTGGAGCTCTATGGTACTTGGTCATTTTTTCTTATAAAATGAGGTAAAAGGGGCGCGGGTGGTGGTGGTCCGTTTTCTTGCTTTAATGTTTTAATATCTTCAATGAAAGTACTGAGACAGAGAGAGAGGTTAGTTAGGCAGAGTGTCTTTTGTCTTGCCCCGGTTAGGATTTCTTAAGCAAATCCACTGGGCTTTCAACATGAAGCCAGAAAATCGGGACTTTTTAAAAACGCAGCGGGACACGGGACAAATTGTTATAAAGCGTGACTGTCCCGCTGAAATCGGGACATCTGGTCACCTTATGCCTGGAACATGTTTTATATCTATCCCTAGTTCAAATATGTTTGATGGCACAGGCCAGCTGAAATTGACTGATTTCTGTGCATAATATTTTGCACATCCTTGCTTATTTTTTATTTTTCTAAATATAAGTTTAGACTTATTTTCAGATATGTATTATCTAGTGCTAAAAACAATGTGAGGGCTCAAATAAGCATATATGTATCCATGAAATGAACAGTATGCCAAGTATTTACATTCATTTTTCAAGTTAGTCATTCATACTTCACTTACTTAACTTCTTTAAATTGAAATCAGTTGTGGGGCTAATTGGAATTCTACCACTATAAATAAAGATTTGTATGCATATGTGTTTCCTTTATGTCTTACTTTTCATCCAAGAGCTCAAAGGTAACATAAATGTTCTCAATTTCCTCATTTTCTCCTCATAGCAAATTTGTAAAGGTTGTGGTGGTCTGTGTGTGTGTGAGTGAGTGAGTGTGTGTGTATGTGTGTGTGTGTGTGTGTGTTTGTGTGTGTGTGTGTGTGTGTGTGTGAGAGAGAGAGAGAGAGAGAGAGAGAAGGAAGCAGTGTTCAATGCTCAATATAGATGAGTGCAGACTTGCTTTGGTGAGCAGATGAGTTGCTCTGACCGTTTTGAATTTTTTGCAATACAAGTAAGATACAACAATCAGATTAGAAATGAGTAAGTAACATCAGGTGGATTTTTAAGTTTTAGATAGAGCTTTCTTCTATTCCATAGTGTATTTCTAGGTTTTACAATATTTCTCCCTCCACATTTGCCATGTAACCTTTTTTTTAATTCTAGGCAAGTATGTGAAAAGAATTGCCTTCCAGGCAAGAACTTAGCCTTGTGAGTTCCATGTAGAACCTAACTGATAGGGCAGCTGCAGTTTCAGGAACAGGTTTTCTTTGATGTTATGCTTTAAGCCCCTTCTTGGCTGTACTTTCTAGTTACTTAGAAATCCTGGTACACCGTATTCAAACATCACAGAAGATCTTCTCCAATGCTTTAATATTTAAAAGTGTCAAATGTGTTTTCTTGTTTTTCCTTTGTTGGACAGCTTTTTAAAATAAATATCTTCATTATGTTTCATACACAAATATTAAAATACAATCTAATATAAGGGGGAGAAAGGAGGGGAATAACAGGATACAGCTTTTAAATAAGAGCAAGCAAATACATTTTGTTGTCCATAGAAACTGTAGTCTGTTCTTCATATGATCAAGCAACTCACTAAAGTTGGTGTTTATAATAGTTCATGAAATATTCACAATGGATAAAATTATAGTGACACACTAGCTTTCCCTTGCTTTGGGATTTTATTGCATGATTTATGCAGTATTTTCTTTATTAGAAAATTTTCTTTCTACAAGGTAAGTAAGGATAACATCTTAGATGCTAACTTTTTTTGTAAGTGAGATTATGAGGCCTGCCGATTTAGCCTCAGTCTTTTGAGGAGTCTTGTTGTGATAGAAATACAGGAAATTGCCTCATAACTGCAAAAACTATGAGCCTATGAAAGTCTCTAGCACATGTTTTTCGTGCCAGTTTCTAACAAGCCAAATAATTGGAAATGTTTGGATAGCATTGTCTTAAATATAATTCCATTTTGTTATGACATTATTTAAAGTTTATTAAAAAGCACAAGAATAAACTGTTCTGTAACAGATAAAAGTTTTGTTTTACTGAAGAAACAAAGTGCAATTAGAAGAAGTCCATGCAAACTCATTTCTGATTTCTTATTTGTAGCTGAGAAGTTTTAGAAAATTTTCTTTTCATATGTTTTCATCAATTCTTAATTGTGTTTTATTGCTTAACTTCTAGGTGGCAAACCTGATGTATTAATTGTGAAGATCTTAGAAATGCATGAAGAATGCACTCTTTGCATAGCTATCTGTCATCAGTTGGGACGAATTTGTGATGATGGTTCTATCATAAAAGAAATTGTTGACATTCAACCAAAACTTAAAGTTCTTTTTGCAAAAGAAACAACAGCTCATTTGAAGGCAGTACCACAGGACGTCATATATATTCATCCTCCTTGGTAAGTACATAAAACATTCTCAACCAGTCATACCTTCAACCAATCATATCATAGCCAGTTTGGTCTAGTGATTAGGGTACCAGACTAGAAAGCAAGAGACTGAGTTCAAGTTCCGCCTTGGTCATGAAAGCCAACTGAGTGACCTTGGGCCAGTCATTCTCTCTCAGCCCAACTCACCTCACAGGGTTGTTGTTGTGAGAAAAATAGGAGGAAGAATATATGTTGAATATGTTCACCATGTTCTTTGTAAAAAAAAATAAAGATGGGATATAAAATAAATAAAAATACCTAAGGTTCCTTTAGTGTAGCTCTCTTTTAGAGGAGACCCAAATTTAAGTTAGGTTTTATTTATTTTTTATTCTAGTAATAATGTGGTTGCCTTTGTTGTCTCTTTCTTATGTTCCTGCATTTCGCTAAACGCTAATATACAGGAATGATTCAACCGTTAACATGTTTAATTTGCATTTGATTAAATGCATATAAGAGATTCTTGCAGGAAAAGAGCTTCACTATTATAGTGTTTTTGCTGATAATCATGCAGGATTAATGCTATATGCTAAAGACATTTATTCTTCATCTCATTTTATTCTGGTATGAGATGAACAGTACCTTGTTTTCCCCAATAAAAGGGAGGGGGGAGTTCCAAACAAAAGAAATCAAAGGAATTCTGTTGCCATTGTTTTTATAGAGCCCTTTGATATCTTCTATGCATTTTGAAAAGTTATAGGTATTTAAGCAGACAGTACAGATAAAAAAATATAAACATCCAAATCCCTACCATCAAAAAGAAAGTAAGTCCTTTTTACATTCCTGCTTTGAAGATTTTGTAAAAACAGAAAAAGTAAAAAGCTCTGATAAGGGAAAGATACTGAGCCATCCTACAATAAAATTCAACAAAATTCAAAGTCAGTTATGGCAGAAGCACTGCTGGAAAAAAGATGTAATAGGACAATCTGTAGATGATTACCCCTTTAAAGAACTGGAGATAATAAACTATTTTATATAGAGAAAAATGGAACAGCTTGCTTAGCTTCTGCCTAATATCATCATTCAAAATAAGATTTGACGTCCAAAGGTCTTATTTTAAAGCCGTTGTTTTTCCTCTACTTGAATTGGGAGCAATAATCAAATTAATCTTTTATCAAATATTTCATATTTATTGTAGTACTTGCTTGATAATCAAATCTTTAGAAATTTGGAGATTTAGAATTTTTTGGTATGGATGCTACTCAGAAACAAAGTCATTTCCTAACTTTTTAAAGCTTTTTTTTTTTTACCATAATATTGTTTTAAATGTTCATGTGACTTTATATATGATTTGTGCTTCATACCCTTTTCAGTATGGATTCAATCAATCAATCAATCAGTCAGTCAATCAATCAATCAATCAATCAATCAATCATAATAGAGCTGGAAAGGACCTTGGAGGTCTTCTAGTGTCTAGTCCAACCCCCTCCCAAGGATGGTCCAGACATTCCATCTCTTAGCCTGGGGGGTGAAATTATACGCCCCTCAGAGAGGGTCCGCAATTTGGGGGTCCTCCTGGATCCTCAGCTGACGTTAGAACATCATCTGTCGGCAGTGACCAGGGGGGCCTTTGCCCAGGTTCGACTGGTGCACCAGTTGCGACCCTATCTGGATCGGGAGGCCCTTCGGATGGTCACTCACACCCTCGTCACCTCAAGACTGGATTACTGTAATGCGCTCTACATGGGGCTGCCCCTGAAGAGTGTTCGAAGACTGCAGTTGGTCCAGAATGCAACCGCGTGAGCGATAATGGGTGTACCTAGGTCAATGTCGGCTGGTCAATGTCGGTTGGCGGCTCCCCGGGGTAGGACCTTCTCTGTTGCTGCCCCGGCCCTATGGAATGATCTCCCCATAGAGATCTGGACCCTTACTACTCTTCCGGCCTTCCGTAAAGCTACAAAGACCTGGCTGTTCCGGCAGGCCTCGGGCTGTTGATTATTATCCAGCCCCAATCTAAGCAGTATGCATGATGTGTAATTTTTAAGAATTGTATTTATTTTTAATTTTATATGCCCCTTGTCTTCTCTGTAAGCCGCCCAGAGTCCCTAGGGAGTGGGTGGCATACAAATGTCAATAAACCTAAACCTAAACCCCTGGTCAAGCAGGAGACCCTGCCTACACCATTTCAGATAGGTGGTTGTTCAGTCTTTCCTTAGAAATGATGAGGCATGTACAACTTTTGAAGGCAAGCTGTTCCACTGGATAATTGTCCTAACCGTTAGGAAGTTTCTCCTTAATTCCAAATTGCTTCTCTCCTTGATTAGTTTCCATCCATTGTTTCTTGTCTTGCCTTCTGGTGCTTTGGAAAATAAGTTAACCCCCTCTTCTTTCTGGTAGCTCTTTGCATAGCCAAACCCCACATTTAATAATGAAGTAGTAGCTAAAATTTAGCCCTATTAAAATATAAAATAATAAACACTTTGAATTAATTTGGCTAAGGGTAAATGTATAAATAATTATTGGCTTTTAATTTCCCACAGTAATGAATAATTATCTTCTACCTGTAATAATCCTTCATTTAAAAAGGCAAGTTTTCTATTTACAATGAATGTAACAATAAATGAAAACAGTTTTGGAGTTAAATGGGTTTAGAATAGATGCTAACTACAGAGAAAATAACATGACATTTTTATTAAAGGCAATATATTTTGGTACAAACTAGAAGAATCCCCCAGAGACTAGTTTGGGGCATTTGTTTTAAATTATCAGTAAATTTGGGGAGGAAATAAGGAATTAGCTGATTGCATTTGCTACTAATAATATGCTGGTGTGTTTTAATGTAGCTCAAAATCTACAGCAGTGGTTCCCAAAGTGGGCGGTACCGTCCCCTGGGGGTGGGTAGAATGGCTTAGGGGGTGCTAAGGGGCAAGGGGGGCGGCAGGGGGGCACTAAGAGGCAAGGGGGCGGCAGCGTAGTGCTGGAGGTGGCCCCATCTAGCGAGCCATTTAGAACCAGTTCGCTCACTTACCCCCGCTCATCCAGAAGCTGCTCGATCGCTCGCTCCCCCTCGCCCATCCGCACTGTGCTAGCCCTGCCCACCGCTCACTGATTGGCTGGCTCACCAATGGCCCTGCCCGCCTCTAAGAGCCCTATCTAAACCCAGCAGTGATGTGCAGTTAGGTGAGGCAGGTGAGGCAGAGCCTCACTGCTCTCATGAAAAGAAAAAAAATGTAAAAGGGAAAAGGCGAGTGTTGATGTGAGGCTAGCTAGCTGCTGCCTCACTGTGAATGACTGCCTAACGGTTTAAAAAAAGCCTCTTAAAAAGCACCCTCTACTATGAGGCAGGAGAACTGCATGCCTCATCTAGTCTGACTTTTTAGGTGTTTTATGATCGCTCAAACAGAGTTAAGCAAGGCTTAAAAGCCTAAAAAGTCCTGAGGTAGGTGAGGTACGGAATTCTCCTACCTCATAGTAGAGGGCACTCATTCTTCCTGTGACTCAACGCTACCCCTCTTCCCTTTTTCTTCCCTTCTCGCTTGCAATACAGTGACAATAAAGGGGGAGCGCAGAGATGTACCTTCATCTCTTCATTGATTTCCCTTTTTATGGGATGAGCCGGCTTCCTGCTTCTTTTATTTTCTGGAGGTCTCACTTCTTTCTCCATTTCTGCCATTTTTAATTTAATTTAATTTTTTTGTTTGGTGTGCGTCCGTGTGTGTGGGGGGGGGGGCACGCATGTATGTGTGTATATATCTACTTTGGTGGAGATGAAATGGCTGCTGGTATTATTTGGGAAAAAGCTTTCGGGGGAAGGTTGTGGAAAGGAAGGGCGGGAGGACGGGGGTGGCTTTTAGCGCTGATTTCTTTTTCCAGTGGAAGAGAGGGAGTGGTCACGTATGGGTATTCTCAAAGCCTGATTGGTCCAAAGACTGAGAGCAAACTTCTTAAATACTGCTGCCTTCCATTCTAGCCCAGTTTCCTCTCAGTCTTCTTGGTCCAAGTACTGTTGAGAATTGTTCTAGGTAGGAATTCTATTTGTTCCAATCTGATCTATTATTTGGTTTAATTGGGTATTTTAAAACATCCTAAATTCTAAATTCACAGCTGTGGCCCCAAGGGACAGTCCTCTGCCTCTGGCAGTCGGGGAGGACCCTGTGGGGCATCTAGCCTCCCCCCCGTGGGCCCGGAGCCTCAGCCCTGTCCCCGGGATTGCGGGGGGTGCCAGCTCCAGATTCAGCTGCAGGAGAGGCAGCTTTCCTTTGAGCGGACGGCAAGAGAAGCAGCTCCGGTGCCACGAGGTGCGCACGAGCTGCCCGCGGAGCCGCTGCTTGATCCGGGCGGCTGCTGCGTTTCTTTAACTGTTTGTAGCTGCTGCGAGGGGGCTTCTTGGGGGGGAGTGCATGCCTGGGTGCCGCATGCCCCCCCGACATTGCCTGAAGCGGCGTGGGCTCCTGGTAGCCCGGCAGGGCTGCTCGTGGCTGCCCTTGACCTCATTTCTTCTGCACAGAGTTCCGGCGGCCATTTTGTCTGCTGCCATGTGTGCAAGGCCCTTGCTCCGTTCTACATTGATTCGGGAGGCCGGGCCGGGGGCGTTTTTGGCCTAGTCCCTCCACACGAGTCCTCAATCCCAGGTTCCAGCGGGGCCTACAGAGGCTTGGAATCCTTCCTTCTTCATTTGGACATGTGAGTGGGGTAATGGAGAAAGGGTCGGAAATTCCCCAGGTCAGGTGATGGGCCCGGCGAGGGGTGAGGATGGTCTATTGCAGGGAGTCAAGCCAGGGGTTCCCCCCTAAGGCCTTTTGCTGCCCAGCACCCATCTAGGTCGTCCACAAGGGAGGAGGCCAGGTGGCACAAGGCCATTGAAAAGACCTTTGCCAGGGCATAAAGGTAGGCCAAGTCGGCCGGGCCTACATCCAGAGGCAGGGCCTGGTCACCGATCAGGCCCCTTTCTGTACACTCTTCACTTAGGGGGTTCAGCCCTTCTCCCTTGGCCTCCCCGGACAGGTCCCACTCCTATTCCAGGTGGAGGGGGTCTCCCTCTGCCTCTCCTTCGGTCTCTCCAGGTTTAACTAGGAGGAGTTCTGCAGATCCTTTGGAGGGTTCGTCCAGGGGACCTTGCCCTTTGCACAGGTTGGCTCCTCAGAGGCCTAGCTCTCCTTATGGAGACATGGAGGATTTGGAGCGTCTTCCTGAAGGTATCAAAAGACTTATTTCTGCAGCCATTTCGCAGGGCATCGCCCAGCAGGATAGAAGCTCCCACTCTTCTAGGCAAGGCGGTATGGGCCGTGCCCAGTATAGGGCATCTTCTCCATCCATGGTTAGCAAAGCTTTGGTCATGGGAGAGAAAAACCTGCAAGACATCGGTTTTTCGGAGGACGAGGATGCGGCTCCCCCCGATGCTCCCTCTTCTTCGGGTCTCTTTTCCCCAGCCATGTTCAAGACCCTCCTGAACAAGGCGAGGAAGACCACCAAGGTTGGGGATCCATTGGTGCCCCCGCCTAGGGATCCTGACATGGCCATGTTTTCGAACACGGCCATGAACAAGGAGGAGATTCCTGTTCCTCCTTTGTTTATGGAGGTCTTGACTAACCAATGGACCCGACCCTCCAATTTCTCAACCCTGGGAATAATGACCACCGCTTCTACAATGTGGAGCAGGCCTTTGCCCAGGACATTCAGTTGCCCGCCACTGACACCCCGGTGACTACTCTGGTTTCTTCCTCGCCGGTGGTGTCGGGTGATGCGGCAGATAAATTGAAGCTGGAGGATAAGTGCGCTGAGCTTACCTTGAGAAAGAATTTCAAAGCCATTGCATGGGCTTTTAAGTCCGCGGCCTCAGCTTCTTATTTCAACCGCGCCATGGTCATGTGGTTTCGCCAGCTCCAGGAGCGCATTCCTATCCAGGATGAGCGGCTCCACCAGGATCTGATTAAGATCATGGCGGCCTCCCAATTTTCTGCTGATGCGACCCTGGACATGATTAAGTTTGCGTCCAGCGCCTTGGCCACTTCGGTTACTTCCCAACGGCTCTTATGGCTGCGTAACTGGCAGATGGATAACAAGGCCAAGTGGAATCTGGCGGCTGCCCCGTTCAAGGGTCCTAATCTTTTTTGGGAGGCTCTCGACCCCATTCTGGTCAAGAACAAAGACAAAAAGAAGGTTCTCCCATCTAACGCTAAAAAGCCCGAGGCTAGGTCTCATCCTAATCGTAGACAGTCGTATAGGGCGCCGGACTATGACCATAACCAGCATTTTTCCACTTTCAGATCTGACAGGCAGTTCCCCAGATCGTCCTTTCAGGACAGAAACCGATTTCAGCACCAGTCCCGACAGCCCTTTCATGGCGGAGGAGGTCGTCCCTACGGCAGAGGGAAGTGACTCGAACCCGAGTCGTCCCATAGGCGGCCTCCTGTCCCTCTATGCGGATCAAAGGGACGAGATCACATCAGACGCTTGGGTCAGGTCCACGGTACGACACGGTCTCAGGTTAGAATTTCTCTCCACCCCTCTGAATCTCTTCAGGTCGTTCCCTCTATCACGGAGTCTGAAGCGTCGCTGCCTGATGGATCAGGCAATAGCTCACCTTCTTGACATTCAGGCGGTGGAGGCAGTTCCCCTGGGGGAATGGGGCCTGGCCCACTACTTCAACCTGTTTGTGGTTCCGAAGAGCTCAGGGGGCTGGAGGGCAATTCTGGACCTCAAGCGCCTGAACTGTTTTCTGGTGTACAGGCACTTCAAGATGTCCTCCCTCAAGTCTATCCTTCAGGGCATCCGAAAGGGGGGACTTCTTGGCTTCAGTAGACCTTACAGAGGCCTACCTACACATCCCAATTCTACTAGCTCATCGCAGGTTTATGAGATTCTCGTACGGGACCTGCCACTACCAGTACAAGGCTCTTCCCTTCGGGCTGGCCTCACCCCCCCCCGGGCATTTATGAAGGTACTGGCGGCGTTGGTGGCTCATCTGCGTTCCATTGTGGTGAGGCTCCAATGTTACTTAGACAATATCCTAGTTCAGGTGGGGGCCCTTCCTCAGGCAGTCTCAGACCTTCATCTCACCATCCGGAGTCTTAAAGCTCTGGGGGTTTCAGTAAACTTCCCCAAGAGCCATCTCCCCCTCCACGCACATCCTTCACCTAGGGACAGTCATAGACTCTGTGTCAGGGGTGGTCCGTCTGTCCCAGGAGCGTCAGAAGAGTCTGCGCCAGCTCGCAGTTCACAAAAGTCGGTTAGTTTTGGTCCTCACGTTGTCACAGTTGTTAGGCAAGATGGTCTCTTGTATAGGGATAGTTCCATGGGCCAGACTCCACCTCCGGCCCCTCCAGTGGGAGCTCTTCCCCTTCCAGAAGGGAAGGATGATCAACTCTCTTCGGACTCTCCGCTTCCCGGCGGGGGTCCAGTCCTCTCTCAGGTGGTGGCTCTCCCCGGCCATTTGGCGGGGCTGCTACTTCTGGGAGCAGGACAGGGTGACCATCACCACAGATGCAAGTCTGTTCGCTTGGGGAGCCCTGGTGGGCTCTCGGTCGACTCAGAGCAGGTGGACGCCTTCAGATCTCCGTCACAATATAAATTGGTTGGAGCTGAAGGCGGCCCGCCTGGCCCTGCAGCACTTTTGGACCTCTGTGGAGGGACGTCACATGCTCCTCCTGACGGACAATGTGGCCACCAAGGCCCACATAAATCGTTAAGGGGGGACTCATTCTCTGGCTCTCTGGCTGGAGGCTCTGAGACTGGGCGCCTGGGCGGAGAGGCACCTGTTGTCTTTGGTGTCGGAACACATCTCCGGTCTTTCCAACCACCATGCGGACTGGCTGAGTCAGGCGACTCTGGACAATGGCGAGTGGCAACTCCACCCGTTGTTGTTTCAGGGGATCTGTCGGATGTTTGGCACTCCACTGGTGGATCTCTTCGCCTCGCCGACGAACTCACAACTCCCACGGTTTTTCACCTGCTTTCAGTCCCGATCTGCAGAGGGCATGGACGCTCTCTGCAGCAAGTGGCCTCCGGGCCTTCTGTATGCCTTCCCTCCCATTCCCCTCATTCCGGGGACCCTCAGGAAGGTGGTAGTAGAGGGGGCGCTAGTCATAGTCGTGGCTCCTTATTGGCCCAGGAGGCCCTGGTTCGCGGATCTTGTCCAGTTGTTGGTGGCTCCTCCGTGGAGGATTCCGCAGGAGGAGGTGGTCTTACGGCAGGGGGTTCTGATTCACCCGGAGCCCCAGTGGCTCCATCTGACCGCTGGGCTCTTGAACGGCGGCTCCTGAGGGGGGCTAACCTGTCCTCCGGAGTCATTCGCAGGGGTCTAGGCATCTGTCGACAACCCAGATTTATAACTCCACCTGGGCGGCCTTTGTCCGGTGGTTCTCCCCTCTTGACATTTCCCCCACCAGGGCCACTATTCCCAATGTCTTGGACTTTCTGCAGAAGGGCCTGGACGATGGGCTGTCACATAATACTCTGCGCCGTCAGGTGGCGGCTCTGTCTTCGGTCTTGGGGTGTGTGGGATCATCCTCCCTCTCTCACGTTCCCCTGATCAAGCGTTTCCTGAAGGGGGCGGCTAATCTCAGGCCTCGTCCTATCCACAGGTTCCCTATGTGGGATCTTCCCCTAGTTCTCAGGGCCTTGATGGGGCCTCCGTTCGAGCCCCTCCGGTCAGTCCATCTGCGGTTTTTGTCCCTCAAGGTGGCTTTTCTGGTGGCGGTTACCTCCGCCCGGTGTATTTCGGAGCTGGGCGCTCTGTCATCCAAGGATGACCTCTGCCATTTTTATCAGGATAGGGTGGTTCTTCGCCTTGATCCTACCTTCATCCCGAAGGTGAACACTCCTTTCCATAGGATGCAGGAGATCGTCCTGCCCGATTTTTGTCCGGGTCCATCCAATGATAGGGAGAGGCTCTGGCACCGTTTGTTTGTTTCTTTCCAACTGGGAACGTTGGGGGCCAGGTTGTCTTCGGCCACCATTGGCCGTTGGCTGCATCAGGCCATCGTGGAGGCCTGTGGGGCGGCAGGTCATCCTATTCCATTGGGGATAATTGCCCATTCCACCAGGAGTGCCGCGACCACGGCGGCTTGGGCCATTAGGGCTCCCTTTGAAGACATCTGCCGGGCCGCTACTTGGGCATCTCTGATGCTGTTCATCCTACATTATCATTGGATCCGTTCGCCTCAGCGGATGCCTCCTTTGGCCGGAGGGTTCTGCAGAGGGTGGCTGCAGATACTCCCCTTGGGCCTTAGTTGTTGGGTTTTGTTATCCCTCCCTGGGACTAAGCTTGGATATGTCCCACACGTGACCACTCCCTCTCTTCCACTGGAAAAAGAATGTTGGTCTTACCTGAACGTTTCTTTTCAGGGGAAGAGAGGGAGTGGTCACGACCCACCCTGATGTAATTTCAGGGCCAAGGGGAGAGCCGGGTGGTTCCCGGGGTGTTGTTGGTGGTTTTGTTGTTTCAGTTCTACCGTTCGCCTTCAAGGAAACAAATTAGAGAGAGAAGGGGGGAGGAGAGAGAAATGAAAGAGAGCTGAATGGAGAGAATGAGAGAGAAAAGAGAGGGAAACAAATCAGGGGGAAAGAAAGAAAGAGAAAAGAAAGAAAGAAAAGAAAGTAACTTTCTCAGACCTATGGCGAAAGCAATGGCAAGCTAGATCTCTTGCCAAGAAAACTGTAGTTTGCCAGAAAGCACAAATTGGAAGCAAGTCTGATTTTTTAAAAAGAAAATAACAGAGATGGCAAAAAATGCATCCGAAAATAAGATTTATATTTGGATAACGTATTATATTGTCAAACTCAAAAGGTTTTTGATACTTAATTGTCATCATCGTCATCATCATCATCATCTCTCTCTCTCTCTCACTCCTCCCCTCCCCTCAGTGGAAAACACAACAAGGAACTCCTCGGCTCCTTGCTCCCCCCCCAATCTCTTTTTTTGTTGTTGGCCACTGGTGGTCACCGCATATGGTCCTCGGCAATACGCTCTTGCGCGTCACCTCTTCGAAACGCGCAGGGACGGGACAAAATGGCGTGGATCCTTTTATTAAAACCCCCTGTATTACAAAGGCATTTTAATAAAAAGATTGTGATGACGTCAGTGCCTCCCCAGCTATAAACCTCACCGCATGTCACTGAAACCCAGTTACCTTTTTTCTGCTTGGCTTTCTATAGATAGGGCTCTTAGAGGTGGGCGGGGTGATTGGTGAGCCAGCCAATCAGTGAACGGTGGGCAGGGCTAGCATAGTGCAGGCGGGAGGGGGGGAGCGATCGATCAAAGGGAGGCCCCTTCGCCTTCCTTCGCTCCCACTTTATCTTGATGAGATTGCCGCAGCTGCCAGGCATAGACGGATGGAGGTAGCCAGAGCGGTTGGGTAGCCCGGGCAGGCGGGCAAGTGAGCGAGCTGCCTGATCTTCCATTGCTCGCCCGCCCGCCCAGACCACTCTGGCTACCTCTGTCTGTCCGCGCCCGGCAGCTGCAGCAACCTCATCAAGACAAAGTGTGAGCAAAGGGAGGTGAAGGGGCCTCGATGCCCTGCCTGATCCTCCTTCTCTCGCTTGCTATTTTGCCTGCATGGCGCGCCTCGGCGGAAGCCCTTTACTGGTAGCCAGACCTCTCCTCCCTGGGGCGACGGGCGATAGTTTGTGCGATGTGGCCAGCACCTAGGCGGTAAGCTCCCGCCGCTGTCCCCACCCCCGTGCCCATGCTTGCAGGCAGCCATGCAGCCCTGTGCTATAAGCAAGCCAGGGATCCTTGCAAGGCTGCTGAATCCTAAGGGAGATGTGAATGGGACCAAAATTTGAAAAACAGGTGAAATTCTTTCTGGAGACCAGAAGCAAACACACACACACACACACACACACAGAGCAAAAGTGTCTGGTTTTGAATATAATTCTCCCTAGTGCTTGGGGAAAAAATAGAGGAACATTTGGATATACATTTTGAATTAACTTGGGAAGAAAATTGCTAAAATCACTTTTAGCTGTTCTGCATTAAGGATTCATGGAGTAGCATTTCTTGTTGAATAAGCAGAGTAATATTTACAACAGCCAGCTAAGATAGTTTTATCTGTCTTATAATGTGCCTGGGTAGAGGACTTAGGCATAAGTGCAATGTTTGCCTGTGATTATATAATAAATTCACAGCTTATACATTTGAATTAGATGTTTTTCAATTCATGTTTAACCTATACTTGTATTCAATACATAAGGTGTTAATTATGTCAATGGAAGAGATAAGAAACTGCATTAGTGATATATATGTCAATGTGTTTATTTGTATTAAAAATGTTTAGCTTAAAGAAGTTATAAGGAATCACAAATATGAGTGTGGAAAATGTAGTTGTGGATGACCCTTGCATGAGTTGTATTGGGAAAAATAAAATAATAATAATAATTAAAAAAAGAAAATGATTCCCCAAAGGCTACATTTTGCTAGAGTTATTCTTTGCTTCCAAACTGTTGAGGAAGGGGATTGGACTCCATTGTCTATATTTCCCTTTCCATCCCCATGGTTCTTTAGTGAAAATTATAACCCAAGGACATATAGATCTGTTAAAATGTTCCCATTTTCACTTTCCATATTGGGAATCCCTAGGTACCATGCAATAATCTCATCAAATAATTCAAGCAAATGTTGGTGACATTGAGCTGAAGCCAAAGTTCAAGAAATCATACCAAGAGTTTTGGTTACAGAAAGAAATTTCTGATCGCTATCCTGCACTATGGACAGTGGTTAAGAAGCTACTCATTGCATTTCCAACATCATATTTGGTGGAACGTGGCTTCAGTGTGGTCATCCAACTTCTCTCCAAGCAAAGAAATCGACTCCAGATTACTGAATGTGGTGATTTAAGACTCCTGCTAAGTGACTTAAAACCAGACATTGGGAAACTGGTATCACTTCATCAAGCCCATTCATCATATTAAGAATTTACTGAACAGTGAAGTAGTTACTAAATTTTACTAAGTTACTAGTTACTAAGGTTCTTGATAAATGACTATCAGACTTTGAAAATCTGGTATCACTGGATCATGTTCAACAATTTTGTTGAATTAGCACTAACTACAAAGGTTTTTAAATTGGATTTTGAATAAATATGCAATTGTTACAGTTTTAAATTTTACTGTTACTATCTTCCTTCCATCGTGCAAACTGCCCAGTCACATGACTCCCCCAGCCACATCCACCAAGCCACGCCCACAGAAACGGTTGTAAAAAATTTGAATTCCACCACTGGAGGGGGGGCACCAAGGATCAGTTTGTAGCACCAAGGGGGCGGTGGACTGAAAAAGTTTGGGAACCACTGATCTACAGTATGTTAAATGAAATATTCTCTTAAATTGAAATAATAAATATTAATGAAATTGTATACAGCAGTAAAACAAAAGTCATATATTTGTGACCTGTAAATATGAAGTTAAATTGCTGACTGGGAGCTGCCCAGAGCTTGATATAGATGGGTCGCTATATAAATTTTAATAAATAAGACAGATTTAAGATTCTTGGCTTAGTAATTTCATTACTGAATGTAGATTATAAAAATTTTACTAAAATATTAGCAAATAGGTTAATGTTGGTTATTCAACAATTGATACATACGGACCAAACAGGTTTTATACAGGTGAGACAGATGAAAAGTAATGTCAGATTAATTATTAATGCATTAGAATATTTGGGAAAGAACAACCAGATCCCTGCTGCGTTTATATTTTTGGATGCTGAGAAGGCCTTTGATCGAGTTAACTGGCAATTTCTGCTGAAGATATTGCAAAAAATGCAGATAGGAGATAATTTTTTACAGTCAATTAAAGCAATATACCAACAGCAAACAGCACAAATCATAGTCAATGGAAGTTTAACAGACTCTTTTCAAATTGGAAAAGGTACAAGACAGGGCTGTCCTTTGTCCCCATTATTGTTTATTATAACTTTGGAAGTATTGTTGAATAAAATACGGGGCTTGGATGGTTTAAAAGGGATCAAGATTAGGCAGCAAGAATATAGAGTCCGCGCTTTTGCGGATGATTTGGTCATAATATTGGAACAACCGCAGGAATCCAGTATGGTTTTAATGAATACGATTAATCAATATGGTCAAGTGTCTGGCTTTAAAATAAATTTAGGAAAAACCAAAATATTAGCTATAAATATGAATATTAAACAAAAGGAAGAATTAGGAGTGATGCTAGGATGTGAGGTAGTTAAAAAAGTCAAATATCTTGGAGTTAACATTTTAACTTCAAATGGGAAATTATATAAGCATAATTATGAACCACTTTGGCATAGCATACAGACAGAGATGAAAAAATGGGAGAAATTGCACTTATCTTTGCTGGGTAGGATAGCGGCAGTGAAAATGAACATTTTACCAAAATTTTTATTTCTTTTCCAAATGTTACCTATACTTAAAAAAGATGCGAACCTTTTAGAATGGCAGAAGGGTATCAACAAATTTGTGTGGGCAGGAAAGAAGCCGAGGGTAAAGATGAAAATAATGCAAGATGTACGTGAGAGAGGAGGATTGAAACTACCTAATTTAAAACTATATTATGATGCAGTGGCATTATCTGTAATTAGTGATTGGACTCATTTAACCAATGATAGAATATTGAATATTGAGGGACACGATCTGGTATTTGGCTGGCATGCTTACCTGTTATTCAACAAAAAATTGGATAAGAATTTTAAAAGTCATATTTTAAGAAATGCTTTATTGCGGGTTTGGAAGAAATACCAATATAAATTAAATGACAAGATACCCATGTGGGCAATTCCTAGACACGCAATTGAAAATATGAATACAGCACAAAAACAGGACAGAATTACTTACAGACAGCTTCTTACCTCGGAAAGGGGGGTATTACAATTAAAATCTTTAGAGGTATTAAAAGAGGAGAAGGTAGTTCAAACATGGTTCCAGTATGGGCAATTACAGGCTAGGTGGAAAATAGATCAAAAAATGGGTTTTATCCAAGTTGAGGATAATCTGTTTAAACAAATAAGAGATCAAAGCTTAATGCATATAAAGAGGATATATAATGTATTAATACAGATGGATTCGGAAACAGAATTAGTTAAAGATTGTATGATAAAATGGGCTCAAAATATTGAGGAACCAATAATGTTGGATACATGGGAAAGAATCTGGGTAAGAAATGTGAAATGTACACAAGCTCAAAATCTGAGAGAAAATTTTTACAAGATGTTCTATAGATGGCATTTAGATCCTAAAAAGTTGGCTTCTATGTATCCGAATGTACAGCCTAAATGTTGGAGGTGTGGTTCTCTCGATGCTACATATTATCATATATGGTGGACCTGCCAAAAGGTTAAGGCATTCTGGATAAAAATATGGTGGGTCATGCAAAATATTTTTAAAAGAAGGATAAAGTTTATTCCTCAGTTATTTTTACTAGGTATATGTACTGACTTTACAGTGGTAGAGACTAATTTGATTCTGCACCTAATAACTGCAGCAAGACTGTTGGTGGCGCAATATTGGAAGAAGGAAGACTTGCCTACAATCCAAGAATGGACATTGAAAGTGACAAACTTAGCCGAGATGGCTAAAATATCGGCATATCTTAAAGATCATTCAAATGAGAGATATAAACGAGACTGGAAAAAATGGATTGACTATATACAAAATAAATACGGGACCAAGAAATTCCAGTTAGCCTATGCTTAAGATCAGAAATGATTTAAACTGTTAAAAGTTAGTTCAGTAAGAAGAAGCTAAGGTCAATGTAGAATGTCATTAATTTCTTTATTTCTTTTTTCTCAATAGATTTTAGACTGTGTTAGTTAAAAATCTATACCGTGTACGCGTTCTGGGAAGTCGGGGGGGGGGAGGAGGAGGGGGGTTGGGGGGGGTGGAGGGAGGGAGGGGCACACAAAAAATTGTACTTCAATGTCTTAATGATTGACAAATGATGAAATATTTGTGTGTTGTTTTTTTTAAAGAAATAAAATAAATATTTGACAAGAAAAAAAAAGATTCTTGGCTTAGGTAAGAAGATTATTGGGGAAGTAATCAGATGCAATCAACCAGAAATCTATGAATAGGTCAAAATAGTTACTTTATCGCTGATCAATTATATTATAAGAATCTCCTTAAAGTGAGACTGTCTCCATTTCTATGGGAACCAACAGATAATGTTTTCCAGTCTGGTCTATGATGCTTCTTTCTCCAGAGTGATTCCATCCTGGCACTCCTTTTGACTCCCATCTCCCATTCAGCCTGTGATTCCACCACAGGAATGGAGGTTTTGTTGCCCTTATGCTGAATGTACCAAAAGGCAGCCCTATTTATTATCAAAATAAATTAACTTTTCTTCTATAAGTATTCCTTAACATACAACTATAATTAGACCCAGAATCTCAGTTGTTGAGCAAATTGGTCATTAAGTGAGATGTCATGTGATTGCTTTGCTTAATGACCATACACTCTGCTTACCTAATTGTGGTTGTTAAACAATTGCACAGGTCACTAAGCAGAGTGTGGAGGTGCCTTGAGTTGGGGGAGGTCCTGGGAGGCCCAGGGCACAGCAGCATCAGAAATGTTCTTCAGGCTAGGAGGCATTGGCAGGCTCCAGAGCTTTCCGGCATGCACAAGGCTGCAGCAGCCCTGGATGGCTTTGGTCTGCTTCCCACCTAGTTATGCCCAGGTGCCCTCAATTAACTCAAGGGTGTACCAGTGCATCTGAATCCTCCATTGACCTAGAGGCCTTTAGCCCGCTCCCCACCCAGCTATATGTGGAAGCCCTTGGCCAGCTCTAGAGCCTAGCACCTCAGAATTTACTTTTCTGTTTTTCTGTAGTTTCTGATGCACCCAGGCAAAGTAAGGCATGGCCTTTCTACAAAGGCTGCCTTCTGCCAGTCTGCAAGTGGGGGCTCTTCTTGCTATCTTTAAGGAGGCTCCTTTTTAAGAATTACATAATTTTTGGGGTGCTTGGCAACCAGTTATAAATACAGAGAGGTTGCCAAGCACCCAAAATGCAGTAATTTGGCTGCTGGGGGAGTGGTGTGATATTTTAGACTGGTTGAAAATGTTTTGCAGACAATAAAGCATACATCATTGTAACTATGAACAGTTGTTAAATGACCTGTTGTAAGTCAAATATTATCTATAAACGGTCCTTACCCAATTGACACAAGACCTTTGAACATTCTTAAATACAGTAACATTTTTTTCTTAAAGAAAATAATTAATAAAATATATTATGGTTGGCTAATGGGGCCTGATTTCTGTACATCTCAGACACAGTGGAATTTGACCTACATTTGGGATAATATATATAAGTCCAACATTTATTAACTAAAACCCCAATAAAATACATTTTGCTTGCTATATATATATGAAAAATAATACATTTATACACAACTTCAGTCAAGTTGATCTTCACTCAGTTTACTTTCCCAGTGTGCATCTATAATAAAATAGTTGCATGAAAGTATTTGAATAATTCTAATCTTTTTAGTAGCTGTTATGCAAATGGAATGATATAATGATGGAATGATTTTATTTCTTGCTTTTGCTACCATCATAATACTAGTTCAATCAATCTCTATTAACAGTCAATGGAAATGCTTGTGCACAAATACAAAAACGCTGTCCCAACTGATCACGTTGTTTATTTTACTTGTCATATTTCTATAGTAATTAAAAAACAATTATTCCTATGTACATGGAAATCAATTGCATGTTTATAGGAATAAAGAATTATCTGAAGAATGTGTAAAACATATAATATCTGGATAAAAACAGTCCTTATAAGCCTAGAAATAAAACAAATTTATCAAATAAATTGAAACAAAACAAACATGGAAGGTAGCAGATTTTGCTAAACTGATTCCAACAATTTCTGTCTTTAACTTTAGAGTTGGCAAGGGATATTAGCACTAGAACATATAATAATAAAAAGGTTTGCAATTTGTTTGAAAATACAATAAATTACAGCAATAAATTTAACATCAGAATCCTATTATACTCTAGTGTTAGAAGTACACATCTGCTTTTATTTTAGTTTTAAAATGTCCACTTACCAAACAAATTAGATTAAAGAAATCTGCAAATAAAATGGTTGCTTACTTCAATAAAATGGTTGAATTTATTTCTTTGTTAACATTCTTTGGTAGAATTAATCTAACATTTGTTTAATATAGAAATGTCTCCAAATTATTTTTAATCAATGGTGAAAAGTTTACATTGATAAAATATTTACCTGCTTAGTAGTTACTTTCACATAAAATTTAGGTTTAAATATTTATTCATCTGAAATATTAACTTTGTACTAAACAACATATGGGAAGAAAAATCATAACTTGGTAATAGGTACTGTAGTTGTCTGTCTTCAGTAGTCATTGAATGCAGAAGGAAAATAAATTTTTGGAGGAGAAATTAAGTGTGATGAAGATAGAGATGCAATTCTGTTGGAAATTCTGCATGGCACAGTGTAGTCAATCTTTTTAGAGATCGGCAGCTGCATATTTTTTGCGGCTGTGGGCGAAGGACTACAGGGGTTGGGCCACATGACCCATATGGGCTGAGTCAAAACTTTTTTTATCTAAAGTTGTATTAGGAATTGTAACTAGCATATTTGCATAAGGACGCCTACTTATTTCCCAGTAGATGGCTTTCAGAGACCGCCACTCTACCATCAAGTAATAGTTATTGATCCTTGTGTCTTCCATACATTGGTCTAGGTCTGCTGGTAGCCTAGCTGGTAGTTAGCATCACATCTCTTAGTAGAATTTCAGTTTAGTAGGTAAAAAAGAAGCAGATGCCCTGATATTTGTTAGGTATTTGAAAAGATTGAAATCCTGGCAGCACTTGACTGGGCTAAGAAATTAAAAAGTATGGGTCCATAGTGGCTACTATGTGGATGGGAGAATATAAAGAAATAAGAGGACTGTAGACTAGAATGCAAGTCAATAAAATACTTTGGAAGACTTCCATGGCAAGCTGCTGCAGTCATGAACTGCATGTCGATGAACTAAGAGTTGAGTTTGGCTTGAACCTGTATGGCATATATCGGTCATGTTTAAAGTTGTGATTGCTCCTAAGACTAGCATTTCTTTCAATAGCTAAACATTTAAGGTATGGCAGTGTATAAGAAACCAAGATATAACAAAAATACCATGTTTTGTGTGGAATTTGTTTCTATTCCTTTTTTTTTTCCATTTTGGACTTTCTAAGCTTTCTCTGTTAATCTCTGAAATATGTCGTTTTGTTTCTGAAGTTAAAATTGTGATGATCCAGGTTGATAAATTATGTTTTCTTAATTTAAATATATTTATTTCAAGGAATCTGTGAGTTTGCAGTTGCATTCCAGAAGCTTCCATTAATGATTTAAAAAGAATCAAATTTCTCACCGAATTTGGACCAGGGAATGTTGGATATGACTTCATGACCACAACTCTCTGGAAATGGAGCTTAGGAGGGTCATGGGATTTTGAGGCATATTTGAACAACTTTCTTTCCTTTAAGATACTCTTGGAAAGTTTTGCTGTGATAAATAGTTTAGCCTAACTATGCATTCCTTTCCAATTCTTCCTTCCTGCAAGCTGGCTCCTTTGGCTAATAGAAATTGTCCCCCCCCCCCCCCATCCAATAACTGAAACTACTGTTAAAAATAGAATCGGAGGAATAATAACACAATCAATGCTTTTAAAATAACATAAAATGAAAGATGAAATCTACGTGTGTTCCTTTTGTAATCCCAACTCACCCATACATATTAAAAAAAAAAGCATGGCATGGAATAAACAGATTTTTTTAAAAGTTAAATCTGTGATTAATTATTTTTTCTGGGAATCAAAAAAAAAAGGTTAATGGTGTTTGTTTCTTAGGAATTCAAAATAACTGAAAGGCACAATAACCCTTACATGTGCAGCATATTATAAGAATGAGTATTTTATTATGTAAAACTCTACATACAATAAATAAATAGTTTAAAGATTATTCTAAATCAGAGTAAGGAATAATGTAGTCTAAGGAATATCAGTAATTCGTATAGGGCATTGATGGCTAAACTTTTTGGCATGGTGTGCTGAAAGCACGCACACACCCATAATGCAATGCGTGTGTTACACCCCCACACACACACATGTGCGCATGATCCCCTGCATGTGCTCTGCCCCTGCACATGCACACATGACCCCCACATGCACTCTGCCCCTCGCACATGCGCACACATCTCCCACATGCATGGCAGAGACCCAAAAACCAGCTGGCTGGTGGGAGGTGTGCATGCATTCATGGTGGTGCTGAACTGGGATGACATTTGTTTAGTGACTGTTTGAAGTTACAATGGCACTAGGAAAAGGGACTTATGACTGTTTTGATCACATGACCATGGGGTTGCTGCAACAGTTTTAAAACTGTTGCAGCAACCCCATGGTCATGTGATCAAAATTCAGACGCTTGGCATCTGGTTCATATTTATGACCATGTGGTAAGTATGACCACCTTTTGGTCACATAATCACCTTTTGTGACCTTTCGACAAACAAAATCAATGAGGAAGTCAGATTCACTTAACATCCATGTTAGTAATTTATCAACTGCAGTGATTCACTTAATAACTATGGCAAGAAAGGTCATAACACGGGGCAAAATTCAACAACTGTCTCAACTAGGAACATAAATTTTGGGCTCAATTATGGTCATACATTGAGGACAGCCAGTAGAGGACTGAGCAGAGCCAGAAATTGGCATCTGCTTCATCATTTGTGTCTCCACTCATGCATATGTACATGAATTGGTAGCATTTCTCTGAATAAACAATCTGGAGGCAAATATGAACCTGCAGCATGTGGATAATTCTAGGAAGTACACAAGATTTACAATTTAGATCCTTAATGTATATGTGCATAAGAAAATATGCATGTGTACATATATACACATGCATACTGTTCATTTGAAAGCCACATATGTGATAGGGATTGTGAATATTTCTTCAGGCTGTGTAGTGGATGAATTCTAGATACCTGTATTAAACATAGTTTGTTATTTTCATCACTCTAAGGAAGTGTGTCTTCTCTGTCACAGCCCCAAAACTAAACCCTAACAACAGTCTCCCCTCACCCAGTTAAAGGAAAGCATTAAAGACTATGTCCTAGAGTTCCAGAAATCTCTGAAAACCTGACTTCAGTCCCAGGCTTAATGTTTGTTTAGGGTCCTTGTCTTGTTTGACTTTTGTTGCCTGAGGGATTGTATAAGTCTTAAGATGTTCATTTGGTTTAATGTTTTTATTTGTTTTTATGGCTTTTTTTCTAGTTTTGTATGCTGCTCAGACTTCATTAGAGGTGGGTAGCTTATACATTGGAATAAACTAAATATATACATAAAATGTGCAAATAACAAGTTTCCACCAGTTTTAGATTCTAAATCTAACTGTAGATTATCTACATACATAATGATGATGATAATGCTGTGGCACCTTTCATACCATCAAACAATTATCTGCCTATCCCAGGTCCTTAAAAAGGATTCATAGGTTGATAAATATGCCAGCTCAAATCTAAATATCTGGTTTGACTGTGTAACAAGCTATAATAACAAAAAATAATAATAATGCCCCATCCCGTGATATGGTACCGCCTCTAGGAAGGCAGTACCTTGATGTGGTTATGGGCTTGAAGATGAAAGTCATAGTTCGACCATACTACACAATCTCATTAGAGGAGCAGGATGAGGAGCGTCTCTCCCATAAACAGTATGGTAAAATGTAATTTACAGTAACACATACCAGATCAGTCATCGCCTCAGTCAACAACAGGAGTCTATACTTGGTGTTAGAGTTCCTGGACATCTATGACAAATGGGCTAGAGAACTCAGGACTGTTGGCTGAGCACAACCAGGCCAAGCAGGTGTAGAAAAGTTGTTTACCTGTCATAAATACACAAAGAAACAAAGAATAATCTATTATTACAAATCAAATCAAATGAAAAGATATTATTTGAAAAGAATGTATCAGTTCTGGAAAGAACAACATTTATTTAGTTATAAAATTTATTTATTTATTTATTATTTATTTATTTATAAAACTTATATGCCGCCCAATCCCGAAGGACTCCGGGCGGCTTACAAAAAAGAGAAAGAAAAAAAAGATACATAACGAACACATAACCAAAAAAAAAAAGGTTTAAAATAACAACACCTCATATGTTCATTCTAATCAGGGCTGGACCTCAACAGTGAGGTCAACAGCCCCAGGCCTGCCGGAACAGCCAAGTTTTTACAGCTTTCTTGAAGGCCATGAGAATGGGTATGGTCCGGATCTCTGGGGGTAGCTGATTCCAAAGAGTCGGAGCAGCCACAGAAAAGGCTCTCCTCCAGGGGCCGGCCAGCTGACACTGTCTGGCTGACGGCGTCTGAAGGAGGCCCAATCTATGGGATCTTACTGGCCGCTGGGAGGTATGTGGCAGTAGGCGGTCTCGAAGGTACCCTGGCCCTAAGTCATGTAGGGCTTTAAAGGTAATAACCAACACCTTGAATTGCATCCGGAGACCAATTGGTAGCCAGTGCAGCTCGCGGAGGACAGGTGTAACGTGGGTGTACCTAGGTGCACCCAATATCGCTTGCGCAGCCACATTCTGGACTAACTGTAGTCTCCGAATGCTTTTCAAGGGTAGCTCCATGTAGAGCGCATTGCAATAATCCAGCCTTGAAGTGACAAGGGCGTGAGTAACCGTTTGAAGTGCCTCCTGATCCAAATAGGGCCGCAATTGGTGCACCAGACGAACCCGGGCAAAGGCCCCCCTGGTCACAGCCGATAGATGATGTTCCAGTTTCAGCTGCGAATCCAGGAGGACCCCCAAATTGTGGACACTCTCTGAGGGGCGTACATTTTCACCTCCCCAGGGTTAAGGATGGACTGTCTAAGCTGTTTTATTTATTTTTTATTTATAAAATTTATATGCCGCCTAATCCCGAAGGACTCCAAAATCAGAAATTACAGAATGGAAACTAGTGGATCAACACTGATTTTACAAAATAAAATATTCACAGAAGCAGACTTGGAAGAACTGCAAAGGGCAGATAAATCAAAATATTGCCAGAAGTAGCTTAGACTATAGAGGCAAACCAGGGGAAGTTTGCAATAGCATAGCTATTGAATTATTTCATTCCCAAACTGGGACTGCTCTCCTCTACCTTCTCATAAGAACAAAGCCTTTCAATTTTTAAAAAAATGAATGGAAACAAAGAATAACTTGGCATATAAACCAATAGAAAAACAACAGAATAAGATTGCCCACCTTGAAGTTTGTTCCAATGAAACAGCTAGCACCAGCATTAAAAGATGTCAATACTCTATAATATGAAATATAAGCAGCAGCTCATTGCAAGACACAGCCAATTAATGGTCAGCATGGCTGCAGTTATAACTGAATACCTTGGATATAAAAAGAAAAAAAAAACCAATCAGTGCACCACCAAAATGGAAGATCAGCCTGCTAAGCTCAGGTGAAAACAAACTAGAACAAAAAAAGGTGAAGAACAAGAAAACCAAAGAATACCAGATCAAGAAGTATCACCTAGAAATAAGGAACACTAAGGAAGCACTTAAATAATAATAATGCAGCAAATAACATATCTAGTCAAGCATTGCATAATTATGGGCAGTATCTCAAATTTCAGCTGAATCAGAAATGTTTCTACCAATCCATCAAAGGAGACACTACATTGATCACAACATGATAAAGAAAAGACAGGGCAGTTCTGGGCACAGCTACAGGGCAATCCAAAGAAATATATCAGAAATGTAGCTTGGATAAAGGATGTGGACAAGAGTAAAAAAGAAACCTGTAATGAAAGAATTTTTTAAAAAAGATTTTTATTAACAAACATGTAAAATACACACACACACAAATTAGACGTACACCACATTTATGCAATACAGTGCGAACAGGAACTTCCTGTTTTTTATATTAGCAATCATCAATCGATATTGCTCACCTTATATTATTTCCCCTTCTATTGTATTTCATTTAGATTTCACCATTCTTAACCCTCTTATTTTACTCATAACTATTATTTTTGAGTGTTGTTATATTCTTGTAATGAAATAATTTAACAGCATAAATGATGGAGAAAAGGGCAAGAAGATCATGGATATATCAAGACCAGGTGAAGATGAACTGCATAATATTTTGTTGAAACATCTGATTGGTCTGTACCCACTCAATGTCAAGCAATTTAATAACATACTGCAAGGAGATAAAATTAAACATTGGTTAATATCTGGCAAGACCTACCAGAATGAAAGATCCAACAAAAAGGGCAGCACCAGGCAAGTACAGGCCAATTACCTGCTTACCAACAATTTTCAAATTGCTAAAAGGTGTGGTAGTGATGCAGTCCAACATTGAAAACAAGCTTTTTCCACCTGAACAGAAAGGAAACTGCCCAAGTAGCAGAGGAACAAAAGACCTCGGATCCTAATTGACAAGATGATTTTGAAAAAACACAGTTAAAGGAAGACCAACTTGAATGTAGTTTTGGATTCATTACAAGGAGGCATTTAATTCTCTATTACATGACTGGATAATCTAGTGCCTAAGCAAGAATCAGTAGAAATATCAGAAGCTTTATGAAAAAATCAATGGCAGAATGGAAGACACAATTGCTGGTCAATGGTAATAGTTTGGGACAAATTAATATTAAGAGATAAATCTTTCAAGGAGATTGACTTTCACTACTACTGTTTGCTATTGTTCTGATTCCTCTTTTAACAATATTGAACAAGTCAGGCCATGGTTATCAAACATCAAAAACAACTGCCAGGTTTTCACACACCCTTTCGACATATGTAAACTCTGAAACTGCATGGAAAAACACTCCCTGAAATAGAATTCCTGCTGAACACTGTCCACATATTCAGCCAAGATATTGCAGTGGAGTTTGGGTTGGCCAGATGTGCCACCCTTAACATCCAGAGAGGCAACATACTGAAAACTGAAGGAATCAAGATGCCCTGTGGAAATAACATCAAGTGTCTCTCAGCCTCTGTTTTGCTTGCTACGCTTGCTTGCTATCGGATGCCCTAGGAACAGGGGGGGGGAGGGAGTTGGGGGTGCATGGTGTTAGGGAAGGGGATTATATTGTACTGGAGGAGTCTTGTTCTCACCATCTTCTGTGCATGCTGGTGACTGATGTCTGGACTTGGTCATGGCCAACCGTTCTGCATACCAACTTGATGAGGCTGTTTGAAGATGCACCCCACACAACACCTTAGGGAGTTGCAGATTGGACAATGGGTTGGGGAATTGGGGGGAGGGTGCTGGGTAAACGTTTGATATGTATATGTTCCCGCCTTTCTGGCTCAGATCTTGCTTTCCTTTAGCTGTTTTCACTTCATATCTAGTAAAAATACTTTATCTCTATTAAAATGGAGTTGAGGTTTTCCTTTCTTGGATATTGAAGGAGGCATGCTTGACATTAAGCAAGAAACCAAAGGATGGAACCCTTACATGAACTTGAGGAAAGGGTGGTTGCGCATTAGTTCCACTAAACCCCTTGAGGGGAAGGGGAGGACGTCTCACACAGCCAATGCTGAAACGAACCTAGCTGCCGCTGTGCAGAACAAGATTAAAGAAGAAGAGAAAATCCTCAAAGAATATTGGGACCTCAAGGAGGTTTTCAGTGAAAGGGCTTCCAACAAATTGCCCCCCCCCCCCACTACTGATTGCAGCATCGAGATCATCCCAGGGGAAAAGCTCCCTGAACCCCAAATTTACTTGATGACACCACATGAAATGGAGGAATTGCGAAAGTTTATTGACAAAAATTTAAAAGGGGGTTTCATACAACCAGCCAGGCCACAGGTGGCTGCACCTGTATTGTTCAGAGAAAAAAAGATGGCTTCTTTCATTTATGTGTGAATTACAAAAACCTTAATGGAATTTGCATGGAAAATGTATTCCCCCTGCCACTCATGAAGGATATGTTGGCCCACTTGGGGAAGGGGAAGATTTTCATGAAGTTGGACCTAAGAGAAGCCTACTACAGGGTCAGAATTAAGGAGGGAGATGAGTGGAAAACTGCTTTCAACTGCCCTTTCGGATGCTTCCAGTTCAGAGTACTCCCGTTTGGACTGCAGGGGGAGCCAGCAGCTTTCATGCAATTAATAAATGAAGTTTTGCATGAGCACTTGTACAAAGGCTTGTTAGTCTATCTCGATGACATCCTTATCTACACGGAAACATGTGAGGAACACGTGATTTTGGTGCGCTCAGTCCTCCAAATTATCTAAATGTGAATTTCATCAGGAGAAGATTGATTACATAGGATACCGTATCTCCCACAAAGGCATCGAGATGGACCTGGCAAAAGTCAAGGCCATTACTGATTGGGCACCTCCTCGCACCCGCAAGCAATTGCAAAGTTTTCTGGGATTTGCAAATTTTTATTGTCAATTTATTCCCTCGTTCGCTAGCATTGCTCTGCCCATTACGAATCTTCTAAAATTTAAAGGAGAAACAAAACCAAAGCCGGGGAAGCCTCTGAACTGGACTATGGAGTGTCAAGCCGCTTTCGAGAAATTAAAGCAACTCTTTGCAGCAGAACTGGTTTTGAAACACCCTGATATGGATGCGCTATTCGTGGTACAGGCTGATGCCAGTGATGTGGCGGTGGGAGGAGTATTACTTTAAACAAACGCTGAGGGTAAATTGCAACCATGCGCTTACACCTCATGTAAGCTTACAGAGACAGAGAGGAGATGGGCCATATGGGAAAAGGAAGCTTTTGCTGTCAGATAGGCTCTGATGACCTGGCGACACTTCCTAGAGGGGGCGAAACACCCTTTTGAAGTATGGACTGATCATAAAAATTTAGAAGCCTTGGAAACACCGTGTAAACTGTCACCTAAACAACTGCGTTGGGCACAACACTTCAACCGTTTCAACTTTACCCTGAAATACATCCTGGGCGAGAGGGGAGAACGTTATGGATGATGCCTTCTCCAGGCTTCCCCAGTACAACAGCTCCAAACTGAGTGTGGTTCATCCAGTCATCCCAGCTAAGAATCTGGCTGCCCCAATGGTTACTAGAAGCCAGAACCCAGCTGACTTGGATATGAATACAGACCTAATGAACAAACTCAAGGAGGGTCTTGAATCCGATGACTGGTTCAGGAAACATTCTGATGAATGCACCATGAAAGATGGACTGGCTTGGGTGGGGGCTAAACTTTATGTTCCTGCTAACCTGAAACCTGTCGTTCTTCAACAGGCCCATGATTCAAGAATGGCAGGCCATTTTGGATTTGTAAAGACTTTGCATTTGATTAAGAGGCAATTTTGGTGGCCTTCATTGAAAAAAGACATTGAGTCCTACATAGCCAGTTGCCCCATCTGTAAGGCCACGAAAAGACTACCAGGAAAGCCCCAGGGTATCCTCCAAAGTGTCACCCGTCCTGGAGCCCCATGGAAGGAGATCTCAATGGACTTTATTGTTGAACTACCAGAAAGTCTGGGATATACCGTTATTTGGGTTATCACCAATTTGTTTTCCAAAAGGTTCATTTTGTGCCTTGCTCCAAGATCCCGTCAGAGAAGTCTTTGGCAAAAATGTTTATTTCACGTGTATATAGGTTACATGGTGTCCCTGAACGCATAATTTCAGACAGGGGGGTTCAATTCACCTCCCTCTTTTGGAAAGAGTTCCTGAAATTGATTGGCTCTGCCCAGGGGCTAAGCTCCGCTAACCATCCTCAGACTAACGGAGCTTGTGAACGGACTAACTCGGTTTTGGAGCACTACCTCCGATGTTTCATCAATTATCAACAGGATAATTGGGCGGAACTGTTACCACATGCAGAGGTGGCGTACAATAATTCTGTTCACAGCAGTAGTGGCATGATCCCTTTTAAAGTAGTGTTTGTTCGGGACTTTGTACCGATTCCTGAATTGCCTCAGGAGAAACCACAAATTTTATCCATATCTGAATGGAGTGATCAACTTCGGCACTTTTGGCCCATGACCCACAAAGCATTAGATGCGGCTCACGAAGCTCACAAAAAACAAGCGGATAAGAAAAAGACAAAGCCAAAAGAGTACAGAGTTGGGGATAGGGTGTTTTTGTCCACTAAGTTCCTGCAAACCACACAAAAATCAAAGAAGTTGGGTCCAAAATACGTAGTGAAAGTTGTGAAAATCATAAATCCTGTATCGGTGAAATTGGAGTTGCCGAAGAACCTTAGCAGAATTTATCCTGTGTTTCATGTGAACCTGTTAAAACTGGAGCACACCTCTTCGTTTCGTCCACCTCAACCTTCACCTCAAGTCCCTATTCTTATTGAGGGAGAACAACATTTTGAAGTTAAAGAAATCTTGGACTCCAGAAAACATAGAGATCGCATTCAGTATTTGGTCTCCTGGAAACATTTTCCCCCTTCCCAGGCTGAAAGGGTTGACAAATCTCATGTTAGGGCTCCCAGACTTTTGCAGAAGTTCTACACCAGCTATCCTGATAAGCTTTGATTTTATGATAGATGTATATACTATGTTGTTATTTTGTATTGTTTTCCCTCTCTCTTTTCCTGCAGGGGTGATATCTCTTTCTGAAGGAGGGCCAGATGTCAGCTTCTGTTTTGCTTGTTATGCTTGCTTGCTATCTTCTGCCATAGGAACCTGGGGGGGGGGGCGGTGCATGGTATTAGGGAAGGGGATTATATTGTACTGGAGGAGTCTTGTTCTCACCATCTTCTGTGCATGCTGGTGGCTGATGTTTGGACTTGGTCAAGGCCAACCGTTCTGCATACCAGCTTGATGAAGTTGTTTGAAGATGCACCCCACATGACACCTTAGGGAGTTCGAACTGCCAAACTGCTAGCAGTAGAAGTAGACTGCAGTACTGCATTCTAACCACTGTGCCATCATGGTAATGCGTAATGTCATGTGACCACATCGCTTAGTGATTGCTATCCCAGCAATCCCAGTTGCTGTCATAATCCCAAGATATGCAGGTTGTTAAGTGTGAAGTGGCAGTTGTCCCAGGTAAGGAGTGTGGAGGTGCTATTGTGGGTATGTATGAGGGGAATCTTAGGAAGGCTAATGTGAGTTTTATGCACAAGTCAAGGAAGGATTTTGCAGACTCAACACAGACTGCAAATTTCAAAAGACTTAGGAGACCAGTAAAAAGCTGTGCATAGGTGTGGGGAAGTGCTCAGGCAGGAGCAATTTACAGAAATGACTAGCAATCTTCCCTGCAAGCTTCCTCATTACTTTGGAGGAAGTAATCATGAGCTGGCCATTCAAGCATCCAGATTCTGATCACATGTCCATTGGGGTACTGTGATAGCTGGAATTTCGGGGGCTTGTTGTATGTCCATTTTTTCAGCAGTGCTGAAAACTTTGAAAAGTTGCAGAACAAATGCGTGTAGACTAAAGACTGCCTGTAATAAATTCCTTCTCGGGAAACATAGGATTACTTGGGGACATACTTTAATAATCACATTCTGTCTTATCTTTGTTTCACAGTCAACATTTACAAAAGAAAGTAGGGATCCTATTAATCCTTGATATATGATCAATTCCAAGACCAACAATCTTGATTTGCAATACTTTCTGGGAATATATTATTGGTACTTGTGATTTAGACCATACTGTTAATCACTAAATTCTAACAATGTGCTGCTGTCCTTTGGTCATATGTATTTCTGTACTCAGAACTAGTAGTTATAGTCTGGAAAAAATCATAACAGAATATACATACAGTTACCGAAAAACTTTTTTTGTGGAAGGGAAGAAGAAATTTATATCCTGAAGTCTGAGCTATGTAGAACTATGGATTATATAAAGCTGCTTGAGGAAGTCTGGCTGTCTTATTTATAAATATTCTTCCTTGCCTTTCTATTCCTCCTCTTATAAAGAAGGAATAGAAATGAAATGTATATATTTAATTTTGTTAGAGCAGTTGCTTAAGTTAATTATAAAATTAAGTACAATTATACTTGCAAAAATAATAGTTGTACTTATGGTGTATGTTATTTCCATGAAAAAAAATCATCAGTCTTATGATTGTTTGGGGTAGCTTGCATGAAGCAGATTAATATGATTCAGTACAGGCTACAGCTGCTATCGCATTCAATTAGTTCTTCTGGAGACTGGAATTTCCAGACAGTTCTGAACATTGGGAGGGGAAAAGCTCTGCTGACGTCAGGAACTGCTCCTGGGAATGTTTTGCATTCCTCTTCCTGGCAGTGGTCAGGTGGCTTCCAGCAAGAAGGAAGGAACAACTTCTTCCACAAAGGAGGAAAATATTGGAAGAGGGGGAGGCAGAGAACAGCTTATAATACAAGTATTGTGGAGGAGTTACTTTTATTGTAAGCCAGAATTGAAATTAGAACCAGACGCCTTGCATTTAAAAGCTGCATACATGTTAAATGCATCTATTAATGACTATAATGTTTGGAGTATTTGGCTGTATGCTGCTTTTTAATCTTATTGATCTGTAGTGAGAATTTTAAAAAGTTCAGAAAAACAGGTTTGTTACAGAGCTTTTCTTTTTAGAGCACAATTGAAAAGAAAAAGCTACTTAGTGCAGAAGTTGAAGATAATATTAAACAACCAGCATGAGTGATTCTGTTTCCCTATAAAAGCACATATACACAAACATAATATTTATTTCTGTTAAATAATATATTTATGATGCCCTAAAAAGATATACACATGCCTGTGCAGCTGAAATGGTAGATATTCATAGTATTATAGTTCTATTTATTTGCAAAGTTGAAGAGCAGAAAAGTGAGAAATAAATAGAATAATAAATACTATATGTAATTCATCCAGTGAAACAGCATGTATGGTTAAGACTACATTAGCTGTCAGCAGTGCTGCTTATTATAGAACAAATATTGAATGTTCACGACAGAGAACACTTTTTAAGAGTCTTGCCATTTGTCAGAGTTGCTGTAAAGTTTATATTGGGCAGGTGAAGGCTAGGAATCTGTCTCTAGCATATAGAATGCAAGATCTATACATTCTGCTTGGGTGGAGATTATGTATCCCATTGTTTGTTTTCGCTTGTTTTGATCTAAAGAGGTATGTTGATGGGATCAGCTCTGTTTTCTTCCAAATTACAGATACTACTATCTTCTTTCTCATTATGTGATCATGTTGCTATGTCTAGTGAATAAGGATCTCAAGCTAAAGGTCTTTTAAATGACACCAATATTGTTACTTAAAATGCATTAAGCATGGTTACAATCCATGTTTAACAGTAACACAGAAAGTATTCTATTTAAGAACTTGGACTGAAAATGTTGTTAGCATAAACTGAATGTTGAAATTCTGAAAAGAGTTTGAATTTTGGAAACACTTGAATATCTGTTCATTTATGGCAGTTAAGGTTTAGTTTTGTATTATACATTTATTTATATTTACATTATGAAAAATGGTAAAGAGACCATTTTTATGCAAAATGACTAGAAAGGATTGAGCATCATGTAGGCATTGTTGTTGCTTTTTATTCTATCATACTATATTGTAGGATAATTCTGTTTTCTGTGCCTTTTGCTATTTGAGATTGTCCAAATGTTGTGTTGGTTCCATGACTTGGGAACATCCTATGGAAAATTCTCCAGAGCATTGTGCAGGTTACCTGTGTTAATAGTACTACACTGTTCGGTATTGTGAAATAATAGCCAATAAACCAAGAAACAATCCAGACATAGGAAACTATTTGTAGGAAGATGGTCTCTTTGGATGATTTTGTACTCCCCTCAAAATAACAGTTTTATAAACTCGGTAGCTGCTGTGACTAAGTATTATTGTTTTTATTGGACACAGGTGGTCTTGGTTATTTAAATGGCCTTATCAGTTTAGATAAAACAAGGATCTACTGCCAGCTGGCCAAGTGGAGGCAGTCTGCTATAATTGCTTCTGCTTGGTCGTCTTGGTTTATTTCAGTTGTCTCCATCAAAGTACTGGAATTCTGTCGTCTCCTGACTTTGACATTTCTTTTTCTTGTTTGTTCCAGCCATCATTGATACTCCTTTTGTATATTTCTAGACTTTCTGAGAAAGTCTTAGTAGATGTTCTGCTGAGTTGCCATTCAATTGCAGCTGTCTTCTGCTACTAGTACCTGGCGTCTTCACCTGTTCCAGCATCAATCTTTGAGACTGTCAGAGGCCTGCTGCCTAGCTGCCTTGCAGTTGCTGTCACTTGCTTCCAGCTGGCTCTTAATGTAGAGGAAGGGCTGCCTATTTTTCTCTGTCTCTCTTTTCTTACCTTACAGAAGACTACAATGTGCTACACTACTATATCATCCCTGCTTCCCACTTCATTTCAGTCTTTCTTCTGGTTACTGGTGTTGCCTTCTAATGCTGCTGCTTCTCTAGGTTCCTTTCTATTGTCCTAAAGCTTTTCATCCTTGTTCCACTTTTCCGCAGTTAGCAGACAACACTGGTGATACGTTTCTCCTCTACAACAAAAGAGTCAGAATTTCTCTTCTTTACCAAAGTAATTGATCACTATATGGCAGTTGAGCTCTTCATTTGGCCTGTTTCTCAGTAGTATTCGGGTGGAACTCTTAATAAACATAGTGTGAAGAACGGAGCATATAATTTTGCATGATTGCAATGGTTCTATTGAGAGGATTCATTTTAACCTTTATTGCTTGTTTAGGCAAGTTTGGTGTAGAGGTTAAGATGTTCTTGTGCTAGTTCTCCGTTAACCATGAAACCTGGCTAGGTGACTTTGGGTCAACTACTTTTTCTTAGCCTAGCCCTCCTAACAGGATTGCTGTTATGGGTAAAATAGGATAATGGAACATTATGTGCACTGCCTTGGGTTGTACACAATAGAGGCAGGATGTAATCTGAATAATAAATACAATAAATTGCTTGGGGCAGATTACCTTTTCTCATATTCATTTATTGCACCATAGTCATCAACCATTTTCTTCCGAAATCCTCTTCAAATATGATGCTACAAAAGGAAGATCATTTGAGAGCTGTTATCTCTTTTATAGAATAACCTCTTCAGAGAACCTTGCCTAGGTTCTATATTATGCTTTGTTGGTGCTGGATGAAAACTTTTTTATTTGAGATTTTATGAACAGTTTTGTGTTCTTTTAGATATTTCACTTTTAGTGGTTTTATCTTGGTTTCACTTACCCCTGAGTTTGTCCATTTTACCTTACTTTAATTATACTTCACATGTTTAACTTATTTATCCATGTGATTATTTTGAATATGAAATAGTTAATGTAGAAACTGTTTCCAGTCACTATATTTCTTAGGAATTGACAGTATCATATTTAATTGTTAACCTTATATATTAGATTTAAGGATATCTGTCAGAATTCTAATTGTTCTGTAATCTGATACTGTTCTAAGCAGCATTTAGTGACGAACAGAAGGCATTCCTGTTATTTTTCTTTATTCACTGTAGCATTGCATTTCTGCACGAAAGAGAATGGCTGAAAACTGTGGGGTTGGTAGCTTTCCAAAAAACTAAATTGAATGCTTATGTGACTCCGGTGAAATGCTCATAACTGTATGTATTTCCTGGTATATGCTGAGTTGAATGTGCAGTTTCCTGCTATATGGGAGGAGTTTACACTGAGGAATTTCCAGAAATGTTGAGAAGTGCTGACTCATAGTACACAAGCAAGTGATCCAACTGAGGTTAGTTTCAGGGAGGTTTTGGAGTTCTTGGCTGAAGCAAGTGAAAAGTATTGCAATACATACAGTTTTATTTTTAGCAAGGTAGTGGGGAGGCTATGTTACTTAGCATAAAATGATTGCTGACCAACATTTCACAGTTTGTGAGATATTTTCTTTATCTATTTTTAGCATTTGGAAAGCAAGCTGTTTTGCTGAAATTATTGGTCTTTGCTGTTTTTCCTCAGGCATTTTCTAAGGCTCTGTCAATGATGACTATAAACCTTATTTAACAGTGGCTTTAAACAAGCAGTTATTGATATTCCATTAAAATTACATGGAATTGTATTATCTACTTGTTTGTGGTTTATACATTTCAAAAACTGGCTTGTTCTTTAAAAAAAAGTATACTATAAAATATTATCCTATACTGTATTTTATATAATGTGTGGTGAGGAGTTAGTACTTTATTACTCGGTATTTCCAAAAGCATAAAGATTCTAAAATAGAAAAAGAGCTGTCAATAACAAGGGTCGCATGGAATCCTATTCAGATGTAATTTGAAGTGTGCCACACTGAAAATAATGGGACTTTTAACTCCCGAGGACAGATGAATAAAGCCTCAGCCTTTGGATTTTTTGTTTAAGTCGGAGGGTTTTTAATAGTTTGTTCTTCTACTGGAGTGTTTACCCAGGCATACTTTGCAAATGCACACATAAAACTCAGGAACATATATTTAGGAGTCCCTATCTAATGTTTGGTTTGAATTTCATCTTGTGTATTGTTCCAAAACCCACTCTGATATGTTTAGTGATAATTTCAAATGAGCACAAATATTTGGCCACTATTGCTGAAAGAAAAGAAATGTTGCTTTATTGAGTAGAAACTGAGCTTTTATGAGGGATTCAATTTTCAAGAAGAGGCCTGATCTCCATTATTAGATTGTTGGTTACAGTTTTTAAAATATGTAGTTAAAATTACACATGTAATTATGGAATGGATTATTGAATATTATCAATCTATATAATATACAGTTATATAATAATATAGTTTATAATTGTTATGAAACAGAATATAATTTCTTGTTCACATTCTCATTCACACACAAAGCAGAAAGCAAACAGAAGAAATGGACCAAATGTTCAGAAAGCATATTCTTTTTAAAATGGTTTAAAGATGGTTAGATCCTCTGAAATTAATGAGACTGAAGTTAAATTAAATTAAATCTATTTGATTTTAATGAATTATTTTTATCCTTGGATCCAGTTCATTGCCTGCTGAAAACTGGTCTGCTAGCTGCAATGGCCTAATCATTCCTAGGCCCGCTGGAGGAAAACAAAGAATGGATCTGACTGAACACAAGTTGTGATTAAGCCCTACATTGTGGCAGTAAGAGCAGAAAAACATCATTTTTTCTGCACAATTATTGCATTCATAGAGTGTTCCTGACAGCCTTGTTGAAGGTCATCCAGTCCATCCATGGAAAGGAGGGCTCAGATAATCATCCTCAGGGCCGTGCAGTGGAATTTGTGCAAAACCTGGTAGATAAAATTGGTCAGATTCTCTCTCAGTTTGAGTCTTAAGCATTATGTAAGTCCATTAGATATGCCTGGGAAATAGACCCTGTTACCTGGAAGCAACTGAATCTTGTTAGACCTAAGGAAGTAGACAGGGTCCTTAGAATTGTTAGCACAACTACTTGCTGCTTAGATCCTTGTCCCTTATGATTATTGAAAGCTTCCAAAGCTTCACCCTTTAATGAGGCCAGGGTCTTCCCCCTACATATGAATCCATCATTAGACCCCATTTTACTGGGCAATTTTTGTCCAGTTTCCCACCTTCCCATCTAGGGATGGGGGTAATGCTAGTGTGCAAGAGGTCCAGTCTGCTGCAGCTACTTTATAGAGTATCTCAGGGCTCAGTGTTCTCTGGGCTCCTTTTTAACAGCTACATGAAATACCACTGTTGAGATCATCTGACACCATGGGATGAGATACCATCAATATGCTACTATTACTCAACTTTACATCTCCATCCCTTGTGACCCTAGTGATGCTATTGTTACCCTTTTGTGATGCCTGGAGACCAGGGGGACCTGGATGAGGGACAGAAGGCTTCAGATGAATCCTGGTGAGATGGACTGTGGGTATGCAGAGCCTTGGGAGCCAGAAGTTTATCTTCTTTAGTTCTTGGTGATGTTACACTACCCCAGACAGACCCATTATGCAACTATATTCACGATTCCTGCTTAAAGAGCACGTGGAAGTCCTGGAGAGCCTTTGTACAACCATGTTGTGCACCAACTGCACCCTTTTCTGAATTTTGAGGCCCTTTCTGCCTCACTGATCATCTCCTGTTTGGATTATTGCAACACACTATACCTGGAGCTACCATTGAAGAGTATTCAGAAGCTACAGTGGGTCCAGAATGCACCAGTGCAGATAGTTTTGGAGGCCCTACGATGGCATATGTAACACCAGTTATGTGAGCTGCAGGTTGGTTAGCACTTTTAAAGCCGTCTGTGGCATGGGTCGAGGATATTTGCAGAATCTTATTTCCCCAGGGCAATTGGCCTGCCCCACTAATGCTGTCACAAGGGATCCCATCCCTATTGTGGATCGCATCACAAATTCCCTAAGGAATTTCAGCTGGTGGGATCCAGGAGAAAAGCCTTTTCTGCCATGCCCTTGGAACATCTTGCTAGAGCGGAAATGGAAGTGAGATCTGTTTCCTCTCCTTTAGCCTTCAGAAAAGCCTTGAAACTTAGCAGATTTGCTTTTTCTAAAATTAAAATGTTTCTTGGACTTCACAGAATAGTTGCTAAGTAGAAACGGATAATATTTGTGAATCTCTTAAAAGGAGAAAATGTTCTTCAGTAGGACTATACAGAAAACTTAATATTGTATATCAGGTTAATATTGTATATCAGGCATTTAACCACTGCGCCAAGGTGGCGCAGTGGTTAAATGCAGCACTGCAGGCTACTGCTAGATCAGCAGTTCAGCGGTTCAAATCTCACCGGCTCAGGGTTGACTCAGCCTTCCATCCTTCCGAGGTGGGTAAAATGAGGACCCAGATTGTTGGGGGCAATATGCTGACTCTCTGTAAACCGCTTAGAGAGGGCTGAAAGCCCTATGAAGCGGTATATAAGTCTACTGCTATTGCTATTGCTATTATTATATAAATGGTAAGAATAGCAGTCATTCAAAAGTATACAAAGTTAGTCTGTATTTATATAGTTAGCTTCTATATAAAGCTTCTGGTTCAAAGGATTTTCTGCTTTGTCACTCTGCATTCTTTGCAAGAGAATGCAATATATTGAATGTAGAAAGAACATGCTGTTTTGTGTAGAGCTTGGAATTTGTTCAGAGAGGAGGAGCAAAATTCATAAACCAAATGTCAAAAATCATGTTTAGTTAGATATTTCAACTTTCTGTAATGGGTACAGTCTGTAGTTAAAGAACATCCAAGATTGAATTTTAAAATAAAGGCCAAATAACTGATTTTTAATTCAGGTAGTGAATAGTCACAATATAGTCATAAAATAATCTAGGCTTTGCTGAGAGGCAAAGTTTAGAAATGTATAACATTCCAGTTGTACTTAGAAGAGCAAAGCCAGGATGAGCAGGAACATTCCAATCTAGCAAGTTTTTGCCCTGTATCACGTTTATTTTGCAAAAAATCTCAAGTAATATGTTCATTTGTGCCAGTGATTTTCTTTAACTACAAAGACTTGCTAATTTATATTACAGTCACGAACTATAGAATATCTCAATTTTTTGCTTTTCTATCATACATTACAGTTCCATAAAGGTATGAGTGATCTCCCCCTTTCTAATTATATTTTAATTTAAAGGATTATCTGTATCCAGTTGTTTCCCTCCTTCAATCCTATTATTTGTAGGAGAAAAACTATTGTTTCTACTTCCTCTCTTTCTACATTTTCCAGCTTGAAGAAGATGAAGAAGATGATATTTTGATTAGCCGTGAAGCTATGTCAGAATACAAATACAAGGCAATAATAAGACCATATTAAAAAAAGAATAGAAGAATAAACTAAAAGAAAATAGAAATAGTATTTCTGTATCATTCCTCCAATGTATTAGAGTCAGATATACATATGCAGTTCTCATTTGTTCTATTTTATTCAAGTAAAAGGCCATACAATATGTCATATTCGCATTCTGTTCACATGTAAAATCCATTGTTCTAAATGTGAATACCAATTGGGTGTTGTTTAATGTATGAACCAAGACACTGATTTCTTTTTACAATACAATTTATATTCAAACAATATGCAATATGTGCTAAGTCCCCTATCTGTTGTGTCCCACAAATATGTTCAGGTTAAGGAATTTGGTTAAAACTTCCATATTGAACCATTGAATGAACTTGATTCTTTTAATTTAATCCTTGAATTTATTCCTTTTTGTCTATATAACTTTTCACTCATTTCTTTTTGTTAAATGTTTTACATCAAATAGTAAAATTCTTATGAAATAGGAATTATTTCATATTTAAAGTGCATGCTAATTTCTTTTAATGTTTTTTAAAGATTAAAAAACATGTATTTCTTCCAGATGTTTCCATTTTCAAGCACATTATTTTTGATCATGAGAAAATACTTAATAATGGAAAGTTGAAATTTCATTTAACGGTTTTATTTGAACTGTGGTAGTTTCATAGCATCCACTGTCGATCAATTTCAGCAGGATATCTTATATGGACTTGGAAGTCTATTTTTTGGTTGAAAAAAAGACGACACTTTTCTTCTTCTGATATAAACTTGCTCCTTGAATAAGTATAGTTCATGTTTTTTCCTGATAAAGAGTTTTATTTATTTATTTATTTATTTATAACATTTTATGACTGCTCAACTAACATTGTGACTAGGTAACATACATAGCTGTTAGTTAAAAATACAAAAGAAAAAAACCAGTAAAAGGTAAAGGTTTCCCTGTCAGCCATGTTTTAGGGGACAGTGATCATCTAGGTTTCTTGTCTGAAGACAATTTCTGTGGTTATGTGGCCAGCATGACTATATGCCAGAGGTGCATGGAACACTTCACTAAAATAACATATAACAATTAAATGGTAATTGGAATAAAACTGTGTTGTATCCCACCTGATAGGAGCACTGGGTTAAGATCCTAGTCTTAAATATCTTTCTAAAATCCTGCAGGGTTGGGGGCCTTACTTTAGGTAGACAAATGTGCCATCCTCGCTGTCATCACAGGGAAAAGTTTGAAAACTGAAGGAAACAATATCAAAAGTCTGGATGAAGACAAACACTGGGCATCCTTCAAGAAGACAGTATCAAGCACACTGAAGTAAAGAAGACTAGAAAGTGAATACATCATGAAAGTGAAGATCTTACAGACCAAACTCAGTGGAGGAAATACCACCAAGGCAATTATCACCTAGGCATTTCAAGTTGTTAGAGATACACAAGTGGAATAGTAGACTGGACTCAAGCAGAACTAAAAGGCCTTGATAAGAAGACCAGAAGAAGCTGAAGTGCTGACTGTAGAATTCATATAGACAAGTATCTGCTGCACAATACCTAAACTTAACAGTTGTTAATACAAAAAAGTCTGGATAATAGACATTGCAATATTTGGAAACAAAGCAATGCAGACGTCTTCTGCATTTTATTATTGTTGGTTGCACAGCAGGATTTTTAGACTCGATTTCACATATTGTTCACTTGTTTAGACCTTTTAAGGATCTGGGATAGGCAGTTATTTAACAATATTAAAAATATAATCATAGGGTGTAAGCTATTCAACATAAAGCTGCATTTTGCGATTGCAATTGATGGTAAATTTATCAATGCTGATGCTGTTCAATTGATGCTCCAGATATTTGAAACTGTACTCAAGGCACCCATTACAATTGGTACAATCTTTGCTTTCTTTTGTCACAGTTCTACTTCTATTTTCAGATTTTGTGATGTTCTCCAGGTTTAGTTTGTTCGTTTGTTTGACTATGTTGTTTTCTTCTTTTAGTCAAGGTAATTCAGTCCAGAGAAGTAACAAACTAAGAAATGTTGGAGAGATTCTTCCATACCCCAAATTCTAAACAGAAAGGCTTTCAGTTTAGGCTTTCCACAGTACTTTAGTCTGAATGTTCCACTTGAGGCTCATTCAGATTATCATAGTTTAAGGAAAAATGAGATAATCTTACTGATTTTTTCTAGACATCCTTTCAAATTATTCTTCCAGTTAGGTCTGATTCATACTCCAATATTTTATCCGTATGGGATTTTGGATCTTTTTTACGGAGAGATATTGCTCTTGATATGTTTCAGGAGGATGGGGAAATTTTTCAAGGAAATTTAGGTTCAAGAAACTGAAATGAAACTCTTAAAATCTCAGAACAGGAATCCTTCACAGAGATATGTCATTTAGATTGAATCCAAGGTGTACTTTTCCTCTGGGCATTGTTTACTGTATATACTACCTCCCCTCCCCCCCAAACAACAGGTTTGATAAAGTGTTTATGAAAAGAGTTCCTGGCCTGAAAACAAGATGGGGGAATGGGAGAATATTAATACGTATGGAAGAAGCTTATGCATAATTGAAGCTTACTTCAATTATGCGTATTTAGCTTAATTAAAATAGGGTTAATATGGGGTATATATTGCCCAATATTATTGACCTAAAGCTTATATCATTAAAGATTCCTTTGTTGCTACCAGAAATTCATTTATCTGCAATATTTAAAAAGGGTTTGTCATGTATTGTTTCTGGGTCATTAAATATACTACCTATGGAGGGGTGAATGATACCTATTCTAAGAAAATAGTTTAAAAATAATCTAGTTTTTAACTGTTAATTAAAATCGTTACTTGTTCACTATAACATGGGCGGCAAATAAATTAAATAAATAAATAATGTTAATGATATTAATTTTGATTTTTACATATTATCTTTATTCTTATTTTATATATATTTTAAATTAATGTGAAAGGCCTTGGGTGGTTGTAGAAAAAAAAGGAAGTAGTTTAACAAATGCATTAAAGATTTCTTTTTTAAAGTTATTCAGCAAAACTATTGATATTTATACTACCTTTTAATTTTTGGATAAAGAGTGGAAGCTAATCACTTTGTTTTCATCTATTTAGGCTAAGACTTTTCTTGGTTCTAGTCCTCTCTAGTTCCAGTATTTGATTTTATTCATGTAGTCTTCTTTAGTAATGACTTTGACTTGTCCCATTTCTTACTTCTCATATTTTGTAGGTTTGCTGCACCCATTTATTGTGAGATAAATGTTTGTATTTTGTTGACAGGTTGGCCTTACTTCCTCAATAATTAGTAGATTTGCTGGTAAGGAACAATATTTCTGTTCTAAAGCCTTCTTTTATAAAGCAGGTTTCAAATTACAGTTGCGATGAAAAGTATTCCTCACATGAAATTGAATGCTTTTTTTGTGTATTTTCTTAAATACTCATGTACTCATTGTGTTTGCTATTTGGCCACTTGCCTTCTTCAGAGTATTGTAACTGGCTAAATGAGAAGAATTCCTTGTGAGCACGGTATCCTGGAAGAGATTAGGTAAGAGAGAGGGAAATCCCCCAAAGATGAATCAGTTCATTTACATTTCATGCAAGTATATGGCTCTTAGTTCACCATACGATGTTCCTTTAAGCTTTCAGCTGTTCTTCTTAAACCTATTGAGAATGTCAAAATGTTTTAAATCATTTTTTAAAGTGCCACTTTTCAGTTTCCAGGTTAGTTTGTTTGACGTGCTAAATTAAATCTTGTATTAAAAACATACATAAAACTCCAAAACTCAACAAGATAACAACACAGTCACAAAATTAGTGTCAGCATGTACAATTTTTCAAATTGTAGATCATACCTCTTCGCCAAATCTGGCTCCTAATATGGGGGGAATAGTTTGGTGTGAACAAATGTTCACTTCAAGCTAAGATAAATTCTCTATCAGCAGATCCTAGAAAAATTGGAAAAGTAGAAGAAAATAATTGTCAGATAACAATATATACAAAGATAGTTTACATTTTCTTTGCAAAACCAGTATGATTTCTACTGGATTGTGTGTTTCATCCATTTTTGTGTGCCGCTATAACAAATTGCTACTGGGCAGATATTTGTGAATACTTATATGAACATCAGTAATTCAAATAGTGGTTGTCAAACATCTGACACAGTGGATATTAGAGTTCATTCCAACTCTGGTGGCCTCTCATACAACTTTGAAGATTTGGTTATCACGGATTGTGGAATATGTCACAGAGTCTATAGGAGGGTTAAATTGATGATTCAGATGGTTTTGACATTTGCTACCAATTATATAGTCCTAATTTCTCTCACAACCCAAGGACTATCTGTACATAGAGCGTTCTACCTTCAGAACCATTCAGAATGGGGGGGGGAATGAGAGGGGGTAATTATGCTATATTTAGCCACATTTCCTGAATAACATGACTTATACATAAATCATAAATCTCTGAAAGATTAAACTTTCCAACATTTTTATTATCTTATTATATTATGTCATATATATCATATCATATTTTTATTTTGAGCTGCTAATAATTTTGTAGTGTAGTAATTAAAGTTGGTCATGAAATGTTGCCTTTGTAAAAGACTTGACAGAGCAACATATAGTTGGGAAGTATCATCTCTTTTCTTTTCTTGAGTTCTTTTTTAAAATAAGTATTGTTGAATTATCTGAAATATACATTCAGTTTTATAAAATTGAACAGAAATTTCAACTTTTCAATATTACAATTCATTATAAACTTTTCGTGCTATGAAGCAGGCAGTGATCATGATGCTTTGAATAAAAGGGGCATTATTCAAGGCTGTGGGGTTATGTAAGGACAGTTACAGAGTTTCCTCTTTACTTTTTATATTATGGAATTCACCAAGATTTCAGAATAACTTCAGTTTAATTGTTAGTCTTTCTGAATCCATTTAAATGAATATTTTATTCAAAATCTCTCCCCAAATCACAATTGTTTTATTTTATTGGCTTTTTAAAATTTACAGGTATGTTATTCTATATTGTTTTATATAATTAGATAAATCACAGAATCATAAAAAATATCCTTATATATATATGAACAATGAAGTGGTGGGATTCAAATATTTTAACAACTGGTTCTCTGCCCTAATGACCAGCTGGGTAGGCGTGGCTCGGTGGTCATGTGACTGGGTAGATGTGGCCAACTCAACATCACTCATGTCGATGGGCGCTTTGCCTTAGCTGTTACAATGTAATAAAGGGTTAACAGGAGAGAAAGTTTCTGTAAGGAGGGCAATAAAGATTAGGCTAGAAACAATGCCAGAATGTTTCCTTCCTGCCTTCCTTACAGGATTAGCCCTGTAAAGTGGGGAAAAAAACAAAAGGAGATTTCTTCCAAGAGCTTCTCCAAACTGCTTAGAAAGTTAACAATCAGTTCTCCTGGATAGGTGCGAACTGGCTGAATCCCACCACTGGAACAACGGTTACAGAAATTGGATATGTCTAGTTTAATGAAAAGAAGGGGTTACATGATATCAGTCTTCCATATTTGAGGGGCTGCCACAAAGAAGCAGGAGGTCAAAGCATCTGAAGGCAGAACAAGAAGCAATGGATGAAAACTAATTAAGGAGAGAACCAACCTAGAACTAAGGAGAAATTTCCTGACAGAACAATTAATCAGTGGAACGACTTGCCTTCAGAAGTTGTCAATATTCCATCATTGGAGGTTTTTAAGAAGAAATTGGACAGCAATTTGTTTGAAAGATTATAGGGTTTCCTGCTTGAGCAGGGGGTTGGACTAGAAGACCTCTAAGGTCCCTTCCAACTCTGTTATACTGTTACTCTATTACATCAGTCAAGGCACTTTAAATTCAGGAAAACACCAAAATATGCAGACAGCTCTTATTGTTTTGAGGGAAATTATTTTCTAGGAAAATCAATGTTGTTACTGTAAAAAAAACTAGAGGCCTACATATATTTGGATGATAAATGCCTTCTGCCCGCTATGCTCTAATTTTAGGATATGGAGTGTAACCCACATAATTTAAGAAAATGGTAGATTAAATAGTAAATTAATCCATTTTAACTGATCTTGTGAAAAATAGATATAAAGCTATAGGCTGGATTTTAAAAACCTTTTTTAAAAACCTTTTTAAAAAAATAAATCTTTTTAAAAAATGATCCTATCATACACAGCAACTGGTACTTATTTCTTAAAACTGACATGTTTTTATGTTCTAAAGAATCCTGGACAGTGCCTTGTTATATAATAATAAATGTAATTGTAAGAAAACCGATAGTCCTCGACTTACAACTACAATTGAGCCCAAAATTTCTGTAGTTAAGTGAGACATTTGTTAAGTGAGTTTTGCCCCATTTTACAACTTTTGATGCTACAATTGTTAAGAGAATCACTGGAGTTAATAAGTTAGTAACCCAGTTGTTAAGTGAATCTGGCTCTCCCATTGACTTTATTTGTCATAAGGTCACAAAAAGGTGATCATGTGACTTTGGGACACAGCAACAGTCATAAATATGAACCAGTTGCCAAGCATCTGAATTTTCATCATATGATCATGGAGTTGATGCAAAGGTCGTAACTGAAAACTGTCATAAGTCATATTTTTCCATGCTGTTGTAACTTTGAATGGTCACTAAACCAACTGTTGTAAGTTGATAACATAATGATAGAATCTATTCATGCGCCTTACTTGTTTCCATTTCTCAGTATTGTACTTTTGGGAGAAGAGGCAGTGGCCTCTCCATCTGCCAGTTTGAAAATATGCAACTCTCCAACAGTAGCAAAAACCCATGATTCTCTGATAAGAGATACCAAAATGTTTTGTGTCTCATCAATTTTTATTTAACTTTCACTAATGGCTGTATATGAGTAATAAAATGGACTCACTTAAACTGTACATAATGCTGATTTTAAAGTTTTACACACTTACTTTGCTATATACTGTACATTGTCATTTTGTTGTTTTTACCATCCCAAATGGTTCTCTCTTTATTTGTTTATGCAGCTGTTGAGCTGGGGCTTTGAATAGAGGCAGAGGACACACACACACACACACACACACACACACACACACACACTGTGTTTCCTTTCTTTTACTTGTAAAATAAGATTAAAAATCCTGGTCAAGTGTAAGCGGAGGACCTAAATACAATTAAACATAATTTTAATTTGCTTTCTTTGCTACTATTGCCCTATAAAAATGTTTGAATATAGAATATTAAACATAGGAAAAATTTGTCTTATGCTATTTAGAATACAGTAACCACTATTCTAATTTTCATAACTCAAGTTGCTTATAATTGGCTTCAACATTTCAGGTTTATTCAGAAATGTTGTATAATCACATTTCATTAAAATTATTTGTGCACATTCTTTTTACGATATTGCATTCCATGTATTTAAATTAAAGTATCAATAAAACCTCTGTTATAACTCTTAGCATTTGTGTTACGTTTATGATTTTCAGTGCTTTTTTAAGGAAGCAAAGAAATCTTAGGATACAAATTTGAAATATGTTGAAGTGCAGTTATCTTTTACCTGGTGTTTGATTAATATTTTATGTCTTTGGATAGCTAAAACTGAGTTCATTATTAATTGTGTTTAGACTAATTAATTAAATTAAAATAAATTATTTTAATACCTTCATATTGTTAAAACAAATAAATAATTTTCATTCATTGTGTTTAAGTGCAGGAAAGCAATTGATACAGAAAAATGAAGTAGATCATCATTCAAAATAATTTGAAAGCTAACAAAATGTATCCATTGTTTCAGGCAAAAACTCTTTCTGCAGAATGAAAATATTCCGGTTATCCTGAATACATATTTCAGTCAAAAGGTCACTCTTAAAGAATCAACAGATATATCTACTGAAATGGACAAGCCCCTTTTGCAAGAGCCAATGCTTACTAAAAGGAATGTATCTTTAGCCTGGATATTTAATTTATCTGATATAAAAGACAATTGCTCTTTAACAACTGCAGTGAATCAGGTAATGTTTATTTTGTGATTTAATGCTTTATAATAAATTGATGAATAAATCTTTGAAAATAATGAACACAAGAATTTGCATATGTTTCAATTTGAGCAAATTTGAATGTTTGATAGGGAACACGTTTCGTATAATTTTTACAAGCATTTTTCTCCCTCAGCCGCTAGTAAAAGTGGTCTTCATTTAATGATCACTTGTTCAGCAACTGTTCAAACTCAGGGGGGCGGGGGGAGGCTGAAAAAATTGTACTTGTGACTGGTTATCATAGTTCTGGCCATTCACTTGCTTGTGCTCATGTGGTTGCCATTTGTGACTTTATGTATTTTATTTATTTGTTAATTTTTTATCCCATCTTTATTACTTTATTAGTAACTCAAGGTGGGAAAAATACCTAATACTCCTTCCTCCTGTTTTCACAACTACAACCCTGTGAGGTGGGTTTGCCTCACAGTGACTGACCTACAATTACCCAGTTGGTTTTCATTCCTAAGGTGGGAGTAAACACAGTCTCCCCAGTTTCTAGGCGAGCACTTTACAGACAGTGAAAAACTGTTTGAAAAACAAACTGAAATCTTTTGGGGGCAAGAATAACAATAAAAAATAATAATGTGGTTGCATAAGTATGCACACCTTTTTATAAGTAGCAATGTCTCTATGTTCAGAATTAATCAGTCACATTCAAACTAATGTTAGATAGTAGTCAGTACATACCTGCCATCAGTTAAGGTGACTCTGATCAAGCCCATATAAAGTTCATCTAATCTAGTAGGATTTTTTAATATATATACAGGTAGTCCTTGACTTACATCAATTTGTTTAGTGGCCATTCAAAGTTACAATGGCACCAAAAAAGTAACTTTTGTCATTTTTCACACTGATGACCATTGCCGCATTCCCATGGTCACATGATCAAAATTCAGACACTTGGCAACCAGCGGGTATTTTTTGAAGGTTGCAATGTCCCGGGATCATGTGAGCACTTTTTGCGACCTCCTGACAAGCAAAGTCAATGGGGAAGCCAATTCACTTAACAACCAGGTTACTATTATTTTCCGGAATATAAGACGTACCAGAGTATAAGACGCACCAAGGTTTTGAAGAGGTAAATTTTTTAAAAAAGTAGGTAGGTAGATAGAGGGAGAGAGAGAGGGAGAGAGAGAGAGAAATACAATAGGTAGGTAGGAAGAGAGAGAGAGTAGATAGGTATAGAGGGATAGAGAGAGAGAGAAATACAGTAGGTAGGTAGGGAGAGAGAGAGTAGGTAGATAGATAAGTAGAGGGATAGAGAGAGAGAAATACAGTAGGTAGGTAGGGAGAGAGAGAGTAGGTAGATAGGTAGGTAGAAGGATAGAGCGAGAGAGAAAGAGAGAGAAATACGGTAGGGAGGGAGGGAGGGAGAGAGTAGGTAGATATTAGGTAGAGGGAGAGAGAGAGAAATACAGTAGGTAGATAGGGAGAGAGAGAGAGTAGGTAGGTAGGTAGATGTTTCCAGGTGTATTTATCCATGTGCTGGAGAAGGAAATCACTGACAACCTGCAGCACCTAAGACTTGTTTCTGCTGGCACAGCACTTGATCAATGTAATCTCATCAATCACTCTAACTAAAGAGCTTTCCGAAAGGAAAAAAAAAGTTTTTGCACTCTGCAAACCTCCCAAAAACGGCCTGTTTTTTGAAAAAAACGAGCCTGTTTTTTTTCAAATGAAAGGCATGAATAGCCTTGGGGGAACTTGCAGAGTGCTCCGGCGGGGGGATGAGCAAAAAATGGCCCATTTTTCATGAAAACGGCACATTTTTGTTAAAAAAAAAATTGCATGCATAGCCTTATGGAGGCTTATAGAGTGCTGCTGAGGGTTCGGGGGGCAAAAACGGTCCATTTTTGCTTATTTCTGCCCTTCCAGCCCCCAGGAGCTCTCTGAAAGCCTCCATAAGGGTATGCACGGCCATTTTTGTGAAGGGGCGGGGCTTCGGGAGGCAAAAAAATGCGGTATTCGATATATAAGACGCACCCAGATTTTCAGCCTCTTTTTTGAGGAAAAAAGGTGCGCCTTATACTCCGAAAAATATGGTAACTTATCAATCACAGTGATTTACTTGACAAATGTGGCGAGAAAGGTTGTAAAATGCGGCAAAATTTACTTAATAAATGTCTCACTTAACAAAAATTTGGGACTCAGTTATTATAAGTGGAGGACTACCTACCTATATTCATTTGCCTCTGACAGCAAAAGACCTGTCTCTTTGTAGACAGGTCTACAAAGAGCTTACAAAGTGTCAAACGGATCTCCTTGTTGGAAGATACCAGTCAGGAGAAGAGTATAAAAAATTTCCAAGGCATTGGATATATTCTGGAACACAATGAGGACAATCATTAACAAGTGGAGAAAATATGACACAACAGTGACATTACCAAGAATTGGATATCCCTCAAATCTCATTTAAAAAGAAGAAGAAAACTGGCTTGAAAAGCTGTCAAGAGGCTATAGTAACATTAGAGGAGCTGCAGGAATATTTGGCAAGTACTACATGTGTGTACTACATGTGACAACAATTTCCATAGTCTTCATGTCTGGCCTGTGGAATAGGGTGGCAAGACCAATCCAAGTGTGTCTAGAGTTTGCAAAAATCTACATCAAATCCAACAAAAGCATGAGGGGAAATGTGTGATGGTCTTATGATATTAAGTTGAAGTTTTGGGCCACAATTCCAAAAGGTATGTTTGCCATGAAAATAATTGCACATCACCAAAAGTACACTGTACTCACAGTGAAGCTTGGTGGTGGCAGCATTATTCTTTGGGGCTGTTTTTCTTCAGCTGGAACTGAGACTTAAGTCAAGATGGAGGGAATTATGAACAGCTCCAAACAGCAATCAGTTTTGGTGCAAAATATTCAGGTCTCTGCTAAAATACTGAAGATGAATAGGAAGTTCATCTTTCAGTAAGACAATGACCGTAAGCCAAATAAACAAAAGAATGGATTCCCCAGAAGAAGATCAAAGTTTTGCAGTGGCACAGCCAGAGTTTGGGCCTGAATCCAATTGAAAATATAGAGCACTTTTTCAAGGAAGAGTGGGCAAAGATCCCCAGGACAAGATGTGCTATGCTGATAGGCTGTTATCCCAAAAGACTAAACACTGTCATAAAATCAGAAGGTGCTTCAACAAATATTAGTTTAAGGATGTGGACACTTATACAACCACATTGTTATAAGTTTTAATTGTTATTTCCCCCCTAAAATATTTCAGTTTTTCAATTGAATTAGTTTATGTGTTATATTAAAAATGGGAAAAAATATGAAATGATTTGTATTGATCAGATTTTTTTACATCACAAAAACTTAGGATTTTAATAGGTGTGTGAGGAGTTTTTATATTCATTGTAAGTTGCAATAAAAATGCATGTGATCTGGAAAAAGTTTTCTTTTGTTACTCTTCCCTGAAATTGTATTATTTTCTGATATATTTTAAAGAAATCTTACTGTATATTTTGTTTATTACTGGTAATCAGTTTGGAGAAATTAAATATAAATACAAATGCATTTTGTAGGAGAAAGATACAAAGTAAATTGGGAAACTTTAAATATATAATTTTCAACATGGATGTGTTTATAAAGCTCCTTTTTCTCGAAGTATAGTTTCTTTACCAGGAATTAGCACTTCCCCCTGATTTAAATAAATATTTATTGATCTCTTCATTTGAAGGAATTCCCTGCTTTCTCAAACATTTCACATTTTTAAAAACAAAAACAATTTTTACAGAGCGGTTTAGAGCTGTGTTTGCAATCTTTTTTTTTTCTCTTGCAGACTTCTTTCTCTTTCTCCTAGATAGAAAATGTGTTGGGATAATAAGTAGCCAGAATAATTTACTACAGAAGATAATTAGTCTAAAATAGTACTGGCAGATCCTTGTGTGACTCAAAGAGACCTGGATAACAAACCTGTCTCTTTCTTAAAACCCTGCCTATTTGGGAGAACTTAGAAACAAACCATCATATCATGAAAGAATCTCTTGATTTCTGCTGAAGGACATAGAAGCTACTGATTCCATGTCTTTTCCTGCATAAAGATTCCCTGCATCTGGAAGGGATAGGGAGCTATCTTTTCCTACTTCTCCTGAATAGAGTAGGGTTTTTCTGTGTAGAAAAACTTCTTCTTTTAAAACGAAAAAGACTGTCCTTTTTGAGAGGACAGACTGCCTACAAAATGGCCAGCACCTGTATTACTGTTGTCCTGTCCCTTTAAGTCCTGTCACTAGCATGCACAGCAATTGTTTGTTGTAAAAGCAGAGCAGAGAGGTAGTTAGGGGTCCTGGTATTTGTTAGTTTTTGTAAAGTAACCTGAAAAAGCCCAAAATGCAGATAGAAAGAGATACTGTTCTCTAGCAGTAGAACTCATACATTGTTGTTGTTGTTGTTGTTAGTTGCGATCTATTGCAGCCCCATGAACAACATTCCTCCAGGCCTTTCTGTCCTCTTCCATCCCCCGGAGTCCATTTAATCTCACGCCAAATGCTTCAGTGACTCCCAGCCACCTCATTCTCTGTCGTACCCTTCTTCTTTTGACCTCAATCTTTCCCAGCATTAGACTCTTCTCCAGTGAGTCCTTCCTTCTCATTAGGTGGCCAAAGTATTTGAGTCTCCTCTTCAGGATCTGGCCTTCTAAGGAGCAGTCAGGGTTGATCTCCTCTAGGACTGACCGGTTTGATCGCCTTGCAATCCAAGGGACTCGAAGGAGTCTTCTCCAGCACCATAGTTCAAAGGCCTCAATTCTTCAAAGATCATATAAGGAGTAATCATTGAATGAGCAGTAGGACGAGGTGTAGTAGAAGTGGGAAAAAGTAGAGTACTAGCTTTTGAATCCTTGTGTATGTGTTGCTGAGGGACCTGTGTGGTTGTGCTGGCTCTTGTAGGTTTTGAAGCCCACTGACTTGGATATATGTAAAAGTGCCCATGGCACAGAGGGAATGGAATCTAAATGGAGGAAATATTAAGGAAGATGGAATTTGGCTGAAGGCCTACTCATGGGTTAGGTTTTACTCTGCTTTAAATAATCTTAAATCATTTTAATAAATCACTATTATCTTAATCATCTTTCATTAATTTCATATTTCTCTTAAGCTAAGCTTGAACCAAGTGCTTTGGCCTTCATTGGACTTCCTCTTAAACCTTCCTGTTAAAGTTTTTTCCCCCAATAAAATAATGTTCTGTTGTCTGTTTAATGATTGTTCTTTGATATTTCAGTTTTTTTAGAACATAGTTTATAAATATATAGCGGTATTTCATTAAAAAATGTGCTTAGGCCTGATACTACTTTTATATTGAAGCTAACTTCTCTATTTTTAGAAATGGATGTAGCCTAATTTTTGTTCAGTATTCTCCAGAACACAAATTGATTTGGTATAAAGATGATATCCAACTAGTTCTGGAATACATTCTGAAAAACACAGTTAAAGGCAGCAAGAGGGAAACTTTGCACGTCTTTCACTTCTGAATAAATGAGTATGACCCCAGTTTTATAGCCCTGCATTTTGAGGCTATTGCTGCCATATTCATCATTGTTGGTAGAAACTGTTTCAGCAATTTTTGTAAACCAGGAAAAACTAACCTGGATAGTTTGGACTTTGGACTTCTAAAAAAATGTGATAATTAATTTCCCAATAATTTGTGCAGTAATTTGAGGATTTTTTAAAAATAGATTTCCTGTTCCAATATGAAGACTTCTAAAAATACAGAGAGTTGTTTCAATATTGAATCTAAGGTATCGGTTATTTCCTTGAATGATTCTCTTCTTGATGCTGTGGAAATGCAAGGGACAACTGAAAGCACTGCAATCCAAGTCCAAGTAGTTATTCAGAGAGTCTATTATTTGGTTGTTGAAGATGGTTTCGGATGTCATCCTCATGGAAGTAATCTTTCCCAGAACATGGCAACGTTTTTAAAATCAGATCTTCAGAATTTAAGGTAAGTAAAAGAATGTGGATTTGTAATACTGAAGAAAACTTAAAAGGAAGTTGAAAAAGAAGCTATCATTAATTTATTTTCAAGCAGAATCAAAACTCTTGGTTTTTACTGAAGTTGTGCACAAATACTATAGAATCTTTTTTGAAACAAGCATTAAAGTTGGTTTAAATCCTTTGGCTTGCTCAAAACAATGCAACATAGTGCTACTTCAAATATTTCTTATTTGAAGTACTGTCCATTTTGAATCTTTTCTGCTTTTGTTGGCCACATTATTTGCTCATTCAGATCCATTCATATTGTGAAATATACAATTAGGACCTAGACATGGAATCAAGATTTAGCTTAGTAGATTTAGTAAACGTACTTTCTACACAAAATGAAAGTAGCTTCCAGGATTTCAGACAATGGTGTTTTAGTGAATCTATGTGAAAATCCCAGAGACTGATGTTGGAATAGTCTACACAATGTGTAAGGTTATAAAATTATGTTTTAGTGAGAAGATTGTAGTAATAAAGCATAAATGGTGACGCTGACCTAATTGTTTAAAAGCTGAGATTTTTTAAGGCTGGATATATTATCATCCAAGTTTACTATTCAGAGATTGCTGCTGATGTTATTCCTAAACTAACATGCTGGCATTATTACCGTATTTTTTGAGGGAAAAGATGCACCTTTTCCCTCAAAAAAGAGACTGAAAATCTGGGTGTGTCTTACACACTGAATACAGCATTTTTTGCCTTCCGAAACCTCACTCCCTTCACCAAAATGGCCGTGCAAACCTTTAGGAGGCTTCCAGAGTGCTCCTGGGGGCTGGGGAAGGTAGAAATGAGCAAAACAACAGGCCTGTTTTTGCAAAAAACGGGCCATTTTTTGCTCATTTGTTGGGGGGTAGGGGCACTCTACAAGCCTCCTAAAGGCTATTCATGCTCTTTTTTTTTTTAAGGGCCTGTTTTCACAAAAAATGGGCTGTTTTTTGGAGGTCTGCAGAGTGCAAAACCTTTTTTTTTAATTTGCCTCTTCAAAATCTTGGTGCATCTTATACTCTGGTGCATCTTATACTCCAAAAAATACGGTACCTTATTGTCTTATTTTTTTCATTCATATTCTCTCTCTCTCTCTCTCTCTCTCTCTCTCTCTCTCTCTCTCTCTCCCTCCCTCCCTCCCTAGATGTTAGTCTTTCAATAAAGGGACTTAGATACTGAGAGAACAAACTCTAAATACTTTCTGTGGCTCACTATTTACAAAAGCAATGTGTTGCATAATTTCAGGTTTCGCAATATCAGCAATCTCTTTTCTTGTTCTTATCTCTTTTTATTGTCAGATAGCAATGGACTTAATTCCTGCTTACCAAAAAGGGTATTCGCATTATACATTTAAAAATATATAATATTATTCAGTTGTCTGTGCAGTAGCCAAATGTTTTATGGTAATATTGATAAAACAATATTAGAAATTACATGAATTTGGATTGCATAGTTTTATTGATAACAGAATAACAAGAGTTAAAAGGGACCTTGAAGGTCTTCTAGTCCAACCCCCTGCTCAAGCAGGAGACCTATACCATTTCAGACAAATGTTTTGTCCAATCTCTTCTTAAAAACCTCCAACATTGGAGTACTCACAATTTCTCGAGGCAAGTCATTCCACTGATTAATTAGTCTGTCTGGAAATTTCTCCTTAGTTTTATGTTGGTTCTCTCCTTGAGTTTTTAATTTAAGCATTTAATCACCTATTGTATTAAGTGGTTTGTTTATATTTTCTTTATTATGAATCAAGCTTCTGAGGTTTGCAAATCATACATGGCTTTAAATTATAGGTCATCCAGACCTATAGCTGTTTGTTGTAAAAAACCATATATAAAACCATCAGTTACTTAATGCCGTGTGGATCTTTGTCTGTAGCTATTGCATGAATGGATAGATTGCTGTTTCTAAAATACACATAAAAATGTCTCAACTCTATTTCATAAAAATTCTTATCAGACAAATTAATAGGAACATGTGGGTCGACTTTTATTTTCTGCAGAAAAAAAACACCCTAGTTTTCTACTGCTAAAAATAAAGATTGGTGATCACATCCAACTATATAGATCCTATATAGCATGCTATATAGATCCTTTATCTTTGCCTCAAAAGTTGTCCCAGAAATACAATATTTATTTATAGCCACTATATTAAAAGACTAGGTTGTATCTGTCCTGGTTTACCATGGTGCATAAATTTTGAATAATTTAGTTATTTAGCAATAATAACCTACAGCCTGATTTAAATCCCACATTATATGCTTTTGATGATTTGTACCTTTTAGTGGCAAGCAACCTCGTTCAAAATATTTAGCAATTTATATGAGGTCTGGAAAGTATAGGTAATGAAGAATATATACATTTTAATTTGCCTTCCAGAAAATCAATAATTTTAGAAGGAATGATTAATAAGTCTTATAGAATTTTCATTTATGCAATTCTAAAGGGGCTACATGATTCAATCTAAATTGTTCATAAACTCCTTTATAATTTTTAACTTGTATGTCAACTTACATTTATCTGAAGTCAAACATCATTAAATTTATTGCCAGATCTCCATCTGAGTAAAGATAGTATTTCCAATGCTATTGTCAATGTTTCAAGGTAGGTAAATTAGAATTGAGGTAATTTGTAGTGTTTGCCCTAAGGAAAGTCAAATTTTGAGTTACACAAGACTCATTTTAAATTAGTATTTGCTGAAGCTCAAGAGGGATGAGAGGGAAAGGATTTTTCTGAGTTAACAAATGTTAGCTGCCTTTTCATTTTTTGTGTGTGGGCAATTCCAATTCTGTTTACAACATACCATTCATTTTCTTTTTCAGCTAAATGTTTCTAAACAAAACATTTCATGAAAGTATGATTTTAAAGAACATTGTTAATACTTCTGGGATGCATATTTTTAAGATAAACTGGAAGCAAACAATTTAAATGTTGCTCTCTAAACATCATTTGATACCTGATGGAAGTGCCTTATAAATGAAATATGTTTTTAATTGTCTCCAAGCTGTTTTAAATATTAGTCAGGTTGCTTTATTATTTTTGTCTGAATGTATCAGTTACAGATAGAAAACCAATCAGATTCTGCTTTGAAGTTTAAGGAACAATTGTGATTCGTACAGAATATAATACTGCTTCTATATTTCTGTGATAATCTTTCTCTATCCTTTGGAATTTGTGGCCTTGTAAAATATCATATATTACACATGAACACATTCAATTCCATACCTTATTTTTAAAGTTTTTGAAGTCCTCAGCAAAGCATTTTCTGTGCAAGTTACATTTAGTACTTAATGATATATACTAGCAATTTTATTCTGACCAAAGGATAAATGAATGTTTTTATTTGCCACAGCTAATAATGTAATCAATTTTGACAACTTATCTATTGTATGGTAATATATATTAATAGATAAAAGTGCCTTGCAAAGATAGAATAAACCCATCTTCCGAAATTCTAGATGGAAGACGAAGATGGCAGAGATTGATCCAAATCCCCACTGAGTAGATGAATTAAATGAGATTTAGATATTTCCTGTGCACATCACACATCCCTGTGAAGAATAAAATATGGAAGGAGAAACAGTATCCAGTTGTGAAATTTGCAGTTATAAATGCCTGTAACAGAGGAACCAACATGTAAATAGATGGTTTGTCAGCTTGAAAAAATAGTGGGAATAGTGTAGCAGCTTCCTCTAGCATGTGTTGCAGATTGAGGGAGTCTAGCAAATTAAACCTCTGTAGCAAACCTGGGAACTAGACTGTCTGATAGGGATTGCTAGAACTAGGAAGTACGGTATATGTGTGTTTCTGTATTGTCCAAATATGCCTGCATTTCATTCTTCCAGCCAATGGGGAATTGGTGCATTGACTCACATTGTGCCAAATTTGAATATACTCCAGTATGATCTAAAAGAGACATCCTAGAATGATCAAGTTAAGATTTAGCCACTGAAGAATAGAAAGTGATTTTAACATTTCATTACTTGGTAATTGTTTTGATATCTGTTGGTATTGTATGACATATACTACTTCTATTAAAAATAGAATCATATGATCAAGTCAGGGCATTTCTTAAACAACAAGTCTTGGACTGGAATCACAAAATTAGTTGAATTAGTTTCTTACAGTTGTAAACACTGGAATTTAAATCTGAAACAAAGTCCACAATCGGCCAAATGTCTCTTTACTTTGGAACTGCCTAAACATTACTTTCTTGCATGCTCAATTTAACATTTTCCATCTGCTCTGCTGGAAGGTAGATAATAGGACCCCACTAAAAGGACTGTACTTTGCATCTCAGGAGTTGGACAAAACAATTTGGCATGTCTTATTATATTGTGAATACGTTAGGGATGTGCACAGTAAATTTATTATGTGCTTGTAGCAAACTTGCCTGCCTCTTTCTCTCCCATGCTCTCCTTATTATTTTTAGTCAAGCAGTTTGCTACACGGTATAAGGTAAAGGAATCTTGTTACAGCATATAGGGTAAGGCAATCAGTTACAAGCCAACCACGTAATCCAGATCTCCAAAGCTATAGCAAAGAATCACACTTTATTGATGGTGTTTTCTATTTTCTTTATTATGCTAATACCAGTTATTAATGAAATATCTTTACGATAGTGTTTGACCAGCCTTTAAAATTAAAAAATAAGTGAGTTTGACACAGCTATTCATTATTGGGGGGGAAGGGGGAAGGGGGAAAAATCAAGATAATAAAATGATATATCTACTTAAAAGTTTATGCAGTTGTGTAACCTGGTGAATATATTTGGCTGCCTGATATGTGAGTGTGAGATTAGCATTCCTTAAAAATAATAAACATAAAATTTATCAAAGTTTCCATTGTATGCCAAATGATTGCAGTAATCAGATCACCTTTGGGGGCATCATAAAAGGAACACTATAGGAGAACATGTTTGAGAGTACCTTATTGGATCCACAAGGGCAAAGTCATTGCAAATAAGGACACCCACAAAATCTTCCCACCAATGATACTGATGGGAGGGTATCAAAGTGGACTCTGGAAAAGTCTCATCTCTATTTGCTTAGGGTTAGATTGTACTGTATAGTAGACTGAAGTAGAGGGCTTGTGGCTATCTGGCATTTGGCAATATAATTCAAAGGTACTGGAGATATCATTTTAACGATCAATGTCCCTGAATCTCATTTACTATTGATTTCACAGTTCCAGGGTTAATTGGCCTAAATATTCAGAAGGGGAGGTCAAGACTGGAAAGTTCTGCTATATAGCTATGATGCCAATGGGTTAGCAATAGTCTAACAACAGCAAAGGCATCAGGCCTGTAGGGTCAAACATAATTCTAAATCCTGAGATTAGAATCCTAGTCCAGAACTGAATCTTAATATTGGCTGTGAGCTTCAAGCCTCAACACTTCACTGGGAATGTAATTTGGGGTACAGGGCAAAGGGGTCAGCAGAAAAAAGGAGGTCCTAATCCTGCTACATAGGGCTTTAGTCAGAGCAAGCAAAATGGTTCAAAGTTTGAAAGACAAAACATATCAGAAGACATTGGAGGAAATGAATATGTACAGCCTGAAGGATAGAAGTGGAAGTTGGTACATGATTAAAACCTTTAAATACATAAAGGATGTCAATAAGGTTTTAGAAGGTAGTATTTTGAATATTAAGCAAAAATAAAGAACACAAGCATAATCTTAAACTGACAGAATAAATCCTACACTTGTTCTCCTTTTACCTTCAGTAGCAAAAGACTTGGAAATTTCATCAAAGCATTGAAAGCAGGGAATGAATGTAACTTTCTAGGAATCCCAAAGGTGCATTTTCAAGAGGCAACTGGACTTTCTTGTTTTTCTTTGAAGATGTTTCGCTTCTCATCCAAGAGCTTCTTGAGAAGCAAAACATCTTCAAAGAAAAACAAGTAAGCCCAGTAAGCACCTTTGGAACAAATGATCTGGATGACTGAGAATCTTCCTAAGAACTTTCTAGGAAATTGAAGCTTCCCTTTGAAAGTCTGTTTGCAGTCTGTAGCCGTTCTGTGATGCAGACTTATAGTATCCAACATCGTTCACTCTTGGCTTCTACAATTCAGTGACATCTGGAGAGCTAGAGATTATAAATTTAAATATAATTATTAAAATTAAAATAATTTTGTATCAACATTTGGAAATTTTTAAATACTGCAGTGTTCAGGCTTATAGTCCTTGTGTGGCACTTTTGACAGTGTGAAAACTTGTTTGAAATATGATTCTTTTTGAAGGCTGATTCTAGACCTTGCTATCTGTAGTGTGATTATATCAACTTATAGTACAGCCTTATCGAGATTAGAACATACTTCTAGTTTTCTAAGTGATTCTATATGAATTCTGCTATTCTTTGAGCATTACACTCATTCCCTAATTACCTTTCCAGAGAAAGTTCAAAATGCAGTTATGTCTTTGAATTATCTAGTAGAATAATTTATGGGGGCATAAAGAATAGAGAGTCTGTTATAATAAAAGAAATGTAATAATATTAATCAGTAATTTCAACAAGGCATAGCAATTCTCTAACATCTGTTACAGTGTAATCTACATACACCACTTCTTGAGAATAACAATTTGAAACATACTTTTAAATGTTGTGCTGAATACAACAACTAGATATGCAAAAAGTTTGACTTCTGGCCTGGAATAGCAAGTTCTGATATAAATGTATTTATTGTTTATTTATTTATTGCTGTTGTACTTCAAATAGCTCTAATAATATACAGTAGAAAGCAAGGGTTAATAACCAGTGACAGTATGCATTGTAATGGTATTAACTAGCAGGGGTAGATCCTAAAAAACCTAACTTCCCTCAAATGTTCTACTGTAGAACCCTACTGTAGCTCCTCAGAACTGTCAAATCCTGACAATGAGAATCTAAAGGCAATAGTTCTACGCTTTCCAGTTTAATATGTAACTCTACCTATAGGGTTCATATAAATAGATAAAAGGGTAGAGTTTGACTAGTCAACTAATAATACGATAGAACTATTTGATTATTTTTCTTAATCATATGTGTTTCTAACTTTTAAAAATAATTTTATCCCATCTTTATTATTTTTATAAATAACTCAAGACATCAAACATATCCAATACTCCTTCTTATCTCCCCCCCCCCATAATAACGCTGTGAGATGAGTTGGGATGAGAGACAGTGACTGACCCACAGTCACCCAGCTGGCTTACATGCCTAAGGTAGGAACAAGAATTCACAGTCTCCTAGTTTCTAGCCTTGGGTCTTAACCACTAGACCAAAACACTATCTTCTGTGGAGGTAAAAATAAGAGGGAGTACTAGGTGCGTCATCTTCCTGAACTCATGAAGGAAAAGTAGAATGTGTGTGTGAGTGTGTATGTTGTCGATGTGTGGTGTGCGTGTATAATACTAGGTATATCAAACCTTAGGTTACTGTGCAGCTTACATTGTGTCAACCTCTTGTGGAAGTATGGTATGACTCAGTTTCTGCTGTTTCAGATGTACAGATTGTCAAACTTGACAGACTCAAACTGTGATGGCATTTTTTATCACTAAGATCTTTTATCTTAAGGAATGCCTGCCTTTAAAAAGATATTGAGCCATGGTGGCGCAGTAGTTAGAGTGCAGTACTGCAGGCTACTTCTGCTGCCTGCTGGCTGCCTGCAATTTGGCAGTTCAAATCTCATCAGGCTCAAGGTTCACTCAGCCTTCTATCCTTCCAAGGTTGGTAAAATGATGACCCAGATTGTTGGGGGCAATAGGCTGACTCTGTAAACCGCTTTGAGAGGGCTGTAAAGCACTGTAAAGCGATATATAAGTCTATTGCTAAGTGCTATATTAATATGCCCCTCTGCCACCTATCACATTATCTGAAGGTCCCCAACTTTTCTGAGCAGATTTTTGCAGGAAGTCAAGAATAGAAAGGATGGGAGTGCAGGGAGAAATCTATGAGCATTACCTCTTCCCCATTTTTCCAATAGATTGGAGAAGACACTTCTTTGTAAAAAAAAGTGAAAAACGAATACAATAGTATATCTGAAACTAGATTGCAAGTGTAATAAAATAAGGAATTGATGAATTTGTACAGACTATGCCAAAAAGTTTAATATCCTACCCTTTAGCATTGATTTCTTTGTACTGTCTTCAACAAACTGTACATTTAAATATTATGTCAGAGCAAACCCATGGGCTAATAACATCAATTGTACTTCAATTGAAGCTTTTCCTTAATTTAAATGTGCATTTGTGAAAATGATTTAAAGTATTTAACTATCTAGAAGTATTTCCCACGTTTTGTTATGTTGAATTATTTATCTTAGAGAATGGATATTTTTATGTGACAATTTTTGACTGCTAGCTGAGCTTAATTTTTCATATATAATTATGTTTAATTAAATTGTTAATATCTTGTCATGTCTTAGGTGAATGAAAATAAGGATGGGTAATAAGATGAATGGCTTTTGTTACATGTATCCCAAAATGAGAAACTTTATTTTCCTCTATTCCAGGTTCTTTTCTTTTTTTTTAACGCAGTTTTTTTGCAAAGGAAATAAAACTGTCTCAATCATAGATTCCATAATGAATACAGATATGAGTAATTCTTAATTTATTTTTTATCAACTGAAGTTTTTAGTCTGCAAAGTAAAGTCTGTGTCAGCTAGCATGCTAGCAACAAATAGTTTATATCCTGTTAGTAACATGGTCCATAGAATTTCAACTTTGAAGTGTTCAAGAATTACTTGATTATGAAATTGACAAACACCTCTATATACTATGTAGAGCATACAGCAGGCATTCTAGATACAGTGAAAACACTGTTACTGTTGCCTTCATAGAGCAATAAATGGTAATTCAAGCATTACATCCTTCACTTTGAAGAATAAAATGATCAGAAATAGCAGTAGGGCTCCTACAATTTTGGATCATCTGTAATATTTCTTTCTACAATGAGAATTTAAGTTTGCAAAAGAAGTTGTAAAAATTATGTTAGTTTCTTGCTTCACCTAATTACCATGTTGTTCTAAAAGTGAATGCTGCTTATATTTTTTTTCTACCCAGTTCTAGAAACTCCAGTATAGAAGAACCACATAAATTGTACAAATAACCTTAATGTTTCCCAGTAAATATATCACTATATATAAAGAACTAATAAACATTTTCATATGAACATTTCCATATTACCTTAGTAATATGACATGCCATACAATATTCCTGAAACAACATGGAGGGAAACTTATACCTTTCTAAGTTCTGAAAAGTGTGATCAACTCCCAAAACATAGAAATAGGTTCTGCTTCATAAATCTAGGCACTATTTGATGCTCTAGAACTGTGTAACTAAAGAACAATGGTGTAAGATCAGAAAGAATGTGCTCAGACTTCAACCTTGTCAAAGTAAAGGGTTGTAATGAATGGCAAATCACCCTTAGGCTGGCAAAAACTTGGCTGAAGCTTCCTGGAAAATTCAACATGGCAAAGCTAGTAAAAAATCTGAAGCTACTTCAATCAGAATTGCTTCCAATTAACCTGCTGATCTTTCTTATATACCCATTCAAATTTAAGCCCAGCACCATTTCTTCCCATTCTTCCCAAGGTTTTACAGAAGTACTGCTTTATTTTTCTCACACCCAGTGCTAAATGATATTTACTGACATTTTCAGGATTCCTGCTCTGAGAAAGTCTGTCTCCCAACATAGTGTCTGTACTGCGCAGACACAGTACAGATTTGTTATATTTGGCAGCATGCCTTAAAACAAAATTACGAACTTTTAATTTCCTAGTTGCAAGAAATTTATGTACAGGTGTAAACTGTTGTCTGAAATAATTACCAATCTCTAAATGTACATACTTCCTGATCTCCATCACTCCTTTCCATAGTTAATTCCAGCTAATGACAACAGAGATAGAATTGGATATATTATGAGCTAATATTTCCCTAAATGGGTAAAAGAAATTACAAACAAAGGCAATCATGGCCTCCTAGATCCCTTGAAATTTGGATATATTATGAGCTAATATTTCCCTAAATGGGTAAAAGAAATTACAAACAAAGGCAATCATGGCCTCCTAGATCCCTTGAAATAATATGGAAGGAATCATTTCATATGCAATGCATGTAGTACTATGATTTATTGTATATTGTTTGAACTTTTTACTGCTTCCTACAACTTACTATAATTCAGACGTTTTTATAAATGTTATAAATAAGAGTCATTTGCTAAGCATCTGAAGTTTAATTACATGACCATGGAGAGGCTTCAACAATTGTAAGTGTGAAAAACAGTCATAAGTCATTTTTTTTAGTGCTGTTGTAACTTTGAATGGTCACTAAATGAACTGTTGTAAGTTGAAGACTACCTGTATTCTTTAGCCAGAAGTGTTTGCATCTCAATAAAGAGAAATGTCTCTTCTAGCAAATGTTGCCATGGTCATTGTAAATGTCTATGGTGGGGTTGTCAAACTCACATCATCACACCGGTGTTACGTGTCATATTGGGACTTTCCTCCCCTTACTAAACTGGGCGTGACCATGGCCAGTGCATGATGCATCCGACCTGCAGGCCTGGAATTTGACAGCCCTGGTCTATGGAGATTCTCAGTCCTCCAGGTCATGGTTGTCCCATAGGTGTTTTTCAAAAGGCTTCAGAGCTGAAGAAGCTTCTTAGATGAAAAGCAAAACATCTTCAAAGAAAAACCAGAAAATCCAGTTGCCTCTTGAAAAAGCACCTTTGGAGCATGGTCATTGTATCATTCAAAATTAGTGTTTGTTCTGGGAACATAAAGTTGTAGTTTATAAGTTTTAAAAATACAAAATAATTTGAATATATCTAAATGTCATGATATGTCATGATATAACAGACAAAGTAAATGCTTCATAATTGCAGGAGAGCAAGGAAATAATATTCTGTACTTCTAAAATTAAAGGCATTAAGCCTTTAATTTCCACATTCACTGAAATATCATATTTGGTGATATTTGAAACTAGTACAGACTGAATCACTTTTGTCTTCAGATTTGCTTTTTCCCAAACCTCCTATTAACCTCCCTCCCCTTTCACCAAAGCACACTTTTACTTCCTGGTCTTATTTGCTATAGAAAAGCACATATTTCAATTCTCTCAGTAATATCCATTGCCTGAGCCAAGGGATCATGTGATTTCTCTTTCCCTGTCCCCCCCCCCCCCCCGATCAGTGTGGATCTCTGCACATGCTGTGCAGTAAACAAACTTCAAGGAACCAGACCAAGCTAGTTCAGAGCAGGGAGTTCATTCACATAGAACACTTGGAAAGTGACGCCTTTGCACAGCCTTGACGTAGGGCTAAGGGGGTGAAGGGTGGAGGTAGCAAAAGCTAGTATTTGTCTTTTCATTAATCTTTTTATAGCTGGGACCAGCTGTAACTGGTTAACATTTGCCTGTGACATCTATTAGCGTGCAGACATCTTACGTAGGATTAAAGGCTTCTGATGGAAACAGAGTTGTTAGTCATCATATCACTAGTTTACAAGAAGGCTCTTTGACGTGTCGAAGTTTATATATTAGAATAGTACACATCTGTTGTAAATTTAAGGGTTTGGTTCTGCATTCAAGAAGAAACTTCTTATAGCACAGATACTAACTGAAATATTGTATTTTTAATCAGATTAAGCTTTGAGGAAATACAATTACAAGAGAAGGCAAGTGAGAAAAATAATAGTTCAATATAAAATAACCACTTGAGCAGCTGGGAAATTTACTAAATCACTTGACTAAACTTACTTGTCCATTTTTCTTTTAATAATGGAAATGGCTGCAGTTCAGTGGTACTGCAAGTACTTTATGAACAGCAGGGAGCAGGTTCAGTATGTGCTGAACAGCAGCTGCCATTCAATCAGTGCAGGCAGTCCTTCTTTAGTGACCATTCAAAGTTAAGACTGTGATGAAAATGTAACTTTACGACCAGTCTTCATATTTATGACCTGAAAAGCAAAGGAAAGGAGAAATATTTGTATTTGTATTTTGTATTTATTAATATTTGTATGCCGCCCTTTTCCCCAAGGGGACTCAGGGCGGCTTACAATTCAAGGGGAGGGGGAGACTAACCGAGTTACATATAGGACAATACATCATTAAAAGCACAACATTCATACAATTCGGGTACGGTGAAGGTCTTTAGCCCAAGGCCTGTCGGGACAGCCAGGTTTTAAGTGCTATGCGGAAGGTCTGGAGGGTGGTGAGGGTACGAATCTCCACGGGGAGTTCGTTCCATAGGGTCGGAGCTGCCACAGAGAAGGCTGTCCTCCGCGTAGTTGCCAGTCAACATTGACTGGCTGATGGAACTCGGAGGAGGCCTAACCTGTGGGATCTAATTGGTCGAGTGGAGGTAATTGGCAGCAGGCGGTCTCTCAAGTACCTAGATCCAATACCATGAAGGGCTTTATAGGTGACAACTAGCACCTTGAAGCGTATCCGGAGATCAACAGGTAGCCAGTGCAGCTCGCGGAGGATAGGTGTTATGTGGGTGAAACGAGGTGCACCCACAATCGCTCGCGCGGCCGCATTCTGGACTAGCTGAAGTCACCGAATACTCTTCAAGGGCAGCCCCATGTAGACCACATTGCAGTATTCCAGCCTAGAGGTCACAAGGGCACGAGTGACTTGTGAGAGCCTCCCGGTTCAGGTAGGGACGGAACTGGTGCACCAGGCGAACCTGGGCAAATGTCCCCCTGGTCACAGCTGACAAATGGTGTTCAAAAGTCAGCTGTGGGTCCAGGAGGACTCCCAAGTTGCGGACCCTGTCTGAGGGGCGTAGTATTTGACCCCCCAGCCTGAGAGATGGAACACTTGGCCAATTAGTGGGAGGGAAGCACAGCAGCCACTCGGTCTTATCCGGATTGAGCACAAGCTTGTTAACCCCCATCCAGTCTCTAACAGCCTCAAGGCCCTGACTCATCACGTCCATCGCTTCATTGAGTTGGCACGGGGCGGACAGATACAACTGAGTATCGTCCGCATACTGGTGGTATTTTATCCCGTGCCGTCGAATGATCTCGCCCAGCGGTTTCATGTAGATATTAAAGAGTAAGGGGGACAGGACCGAGCCCTGCGGCACCCCATATGTTAGGGGCCTAGGGGTCGATCTCTGCCCTCCGACTAACACCGACTGCGACCTGTCTGAGAGGTAAGAGGAGAACCACCGTAGAACAGTGCCTCCCACCCCCACCTCCCGCAGTCGTCGCAGAAGGATACCATGGTCGATGGCCTCCATCCCTGGCTCTCCAGAGATCATCGGTCAATGCGACCAAAGCGGTTTCTGTGCTGTAGCCGGGCCTGAAGCCAGACTGGAATGGATCAAGATAACTATAACATAAGATGCTAAGCACAGTCAGGGTTTCACTTAGTGACCACTTAACAACCAAGTTTTGGTCTCTATTGGGATAGTTAAACAAGGACTACTTATACCATATTCAAGGTGAATTTAAGTCTCTGATCAGTACTTTGAAAGATTTCAGTGGCAATTAAACATAAATAGCATTTTAGTTCATCTTCCCATTGGGACTAATATACTCTATTAAGCATTCTCCCTAGTTGGTGGAAATAGCATCCAGGAATGGGTTAACTCCATCTGTTATCCAATCAGACTGAGTCTGCAATCTTTAATGTCACGCCTCCTCTGGTAGCTTCACCCAGCTTTTAGACTCAGTCTATCTTAGCAATAGCAGTAGACTTAGCAGTAGACTTATATACCGCTTCATAGGCCTTTCAGGCCTCTCTAAGCGGTTTACAGAGAGTCAGCATATTGCCCCCAACAATCTGGGTCCTCATTTTACCCACCTCGGAAGGATGGAAGGCTGAGTCAACCCTGAGCCGGTGAGATTTGAACCGCTGACCTGCTGATCTAGCAGTAGCCTGCAGTGCTGCATTTAACCACTGCGCCACCTTAGGCCTCCAGCAACAACGGCCACCATTTTGTTTTGCCCTTAGAGTGATGGGCACCATTTTTGAAAGGCGCGAAGACAATGGGCATCATTTTGAGATGCAGAGCAACATCGGCAGCCATTTCACAGCCAGGTAAGAGTTGAAGCCACATGGCCCCTTTATAGCAGGCTGCTCAGCTACCCTCCACTTAAGGGTCGGTTTAGAGAGAGGTAGCAGGAGCATTCTTAGGAGGAAGACCTTGCCACAAGGTGTCCTGACTATGGTGGACACCATTTTGGGGGATTCAGCCATAGCAACCGAAGCCCCTCATATCCCCCGACCCCCAGGAAGGGAATGTTGCAGGAACCTTGGAATTGAGGCCTGCAAAGAAGCAGACGGGCCCTCAGTCACAGTCCAGAGGGCATTCTAAAAAGACCTCTAAGGCCACGTAAAAGGCGGAAAGTCTGCACCAGAGGGCCTTAGAACGAGAATTTGCCAAGGCACAGAGGAAAGCAGCCAGAAGATCCTTAAACCAGCACTCCATGGGGTGAGGGGTCAGCCCTCACCCCTTTGCAGATCTGCCGCTCATTTGCGACAACCCTCAGTAGGCTGAGATGTCACCAGACTGTGAGGAGGATCTTCCCCTATCATATCCTGAGGAAGGTGAGGATTTCTTTGGTTCTCCAAAAACCAGGCACAATAGCTCCATTCTGGAGGCCACCTTTACTCCAACTGCAGCAGGCCTCTGCCCCCAACAGCCTACAGAGGCTGTACAGCCGCCCAACATGGTTGCCATTATTACGGAGGCCATCAGATAAGGGATTGCTGCAGGCCTATATGCCTCTGTAACATCGGCCCGGATTTAGCCAAGATTCTAGAAGTACCAACAGTTGACGCTTCAGTAGCAGCCCTGTCCACCTCCTCAGTCATGACAGGTGCCCCAGAGGAAGCTCTCCACCCAGAGGGCAAGAGGTCTGAACAGACCTTGGTCAAGAGCTACCAGGCTGCTGCCTGGGCAGTAGGAGCTTCCACGGTGTCCTCCTTCTTTAACAGAGCTTCTCTGCTCTGGTTGAAGCAATTGCAGGGTAGGATTCCCCCTAGCGACACTAGGCCCCACCAGGACATTAATAAATTGAAGGTGGTAATGGAGTTCTCTGCAGATGCATCCCTGAACACTGCTTGGTTCGCATCAAAATCCATTGCTTCCTCGGTGGTGACTAGGTGTCTCCTCTGGCTCAGACAGTGGCAAGCAGATGCCAGAAATAAGTGGAGGCAGGCTTCCATCCCTTTCTCGGGGGATCGACTATTTGGAGCTCCCTTAGAACCCCTCCTTGTCGAATCTAGGGATAAGCGCAAGGTATTGCCATCCCTTTACCAACGGTCTGAGTCCTGTGCTTCTTATTATTGATGCTTGCTCTTTTGAGGGTCTGATGGGGATTCAACCTCCCCCATCCGCAAAGACAACTCCCCTCCAGACAGGGTCAGCAGCAGGATAGGACAGACAGAAGCGGACAGCACTTCCCACCCAAGAGATCCTTCAGGAGTCAGGGAGGTCGCTTCTTCCAGTGTCAAAGGTGACTGCCTGGAGAACGTTCCCATTGGGAGCTGATTGGCTTTCTTTGCCAACCAATAGGAGGAGATAACTGCTGACTGCTGGGTCAAGGAGACAGTGAAATTTGGTCTTTCCCTAGAGTTTCTCTCCTACCCCCCAAGGTTTTTCATCAGGTGTCCCATATCTCGGGATTGGGAAAGGAGGCTCCTTGTGGAACAAGCCATTCAGCATCTTCTGGAGATCCAAGCAATCCAGCCGGTTCCAGAGGAGCAATAGGGCCAGGGATTTAATTCCCTCCTATTCATCGTCTCAAAGACCTCAGGGGGCTGGCAAGTGATTCTCTATCTCAAACCCCTGAACCACCACATTGTCTACCGGTGATTCAAGATGCACTCACTCCTGACCATCCTGGATGGTGTCCAGAGGGGCAATTTCCTCACATTGGTGGATCTCAAAGAGGCATACCTACATGTACCCATCCTTCCCGCCCACAGGCAGTTTCTATGCTTCTTCTATGCAGGGAAGCATTTTCAATACAGGGTCCTCCCCTTTGGTCTCTCATCAGCCCCCAGGGTATTCACCAAGCTGTTAGCAGCATTAGCGGCCCATCTCCATACCAGGCCAGTCAGGATCCAGTGCTATCTGGACAACATCCTGCTTCAATCCAGATCAGCCACCCAGGCAGAAAGGGACCTGAATACCACCCTTCAAGTCCTCGGCTGAGGAGCACACTTACAATGAATGATGGCTCAAGGCCAGTGGTCCCAGTCAGACCTGAGCCACAACATAAATTGGCTGGAACATCAGGCAGTCCCTCTGGTCCTCCTCTACTTCCAGGTCTGTGTGGCCAACAGACACATCCTGGTCCTCACGGACAACACGGCCACAAAGGCCCATATCAACTGCCAAGGTGGGACAACGCTCCAGGTCCCTCATGCATGAGGCCGAACTACTGGGCCTCTGGGCAGAGGCACATCTTCTGTTCATAAGGGCAAAACACATCTCGGGGGTATCAAATGGACTGGCTCAGTGGCACCCTAGTCGATCACACAGAGTGGCACCTACACCTGAACTTATTTTGGGACTTGACCAAACGGTATGGCCTTCCAGTACTCGACCTCTTTGCCACCCCAGAGAACAGCCAGCTGCCCCATTATTACACAAGGTACGCAGCTCCAGGGACAGAGGGAGTGGATGCTTTCTGCTGCCCATGGCCTCCAGGATTGCTGTATGCCTTCCCTCCTCTTCCACTCATCCAGAGAGTCATCTGGAAGATGCTGGAGGAGGAGGAGGAGGAGGAGCTACTGCTCCTGGCGCCTCATAGGCCCAGGTGACCATGGTTCGCAGACCTGATGAACCTTTCCGTGGCACCACCCTGGAGGATCCCTCCAACCAATATTTCGCTTAGCCAAGGGTTTCTTATCCACCCAGATCCTCAGTGGCTCCAGTTGACCATGTGGAGATTTAGCAGAGGGTCGTGAGCGCAGACAATCTGTTCACAAGGGTCATCAGGATGATCCAGGCATTGAGGCGGTCTTCAACCAATTGTATCTACGATGTCACCTGGAGGGCCTTTTGCTGCTAGTGCTCGACCAAGGACCCAGTCCCCTCAGCATCCATCCCTCGTGCTAGAATTTCTCCAGGAGGGCCTGGACAGCGGTCTGTCTCCCAACACTCTCAGGAGACAGGTAATGACCCTCTCTTCTGTATTGACCTGTGGGTCTCTGGACTCCCTGGCTCACCACCCTTTTATCCAATGTTTCCTGTAGGGTGCCACCAACCTCAGGCCTCTGGTTGTCCACAGATACCTAACTGGGGCCTTGACCAAAGTACTGAACTCCCTCACCGGAGGGGGGGCTTCAAACCCCTGATAACTACCTGCCTGTGCTACCTTTCTCTGAAGATGGCGTTCCTGGTGACCATCAGCCAGGCAGGTATCAGAACTGGCATCCTTATCGGTGAGGCAAGACCTCTGTGTATTCCATTTGGACAGGGTGGTGCTGAGGCTCGACCCATCCTTTGTCCCGAAGTTCAACACATGGTTTCACAGAGCCCAGGAGTTGGTACTACCGAATTTCTGTCCTGAGCCAGGTCATCATCTTGAAAAGAAGTGGCACATGCTAGATGTCAGAAGGGCCCTTAGCTTCTACATCAGAAGGACATCTTCGCTATGTTGCACAGAAGCCTTGTTCATATCTTTTCAGCCAGCCACAATGAGCGCCAAGCCAACACCATCTTCTTTGGGTCATTGGATCAGGGCCTTCATAACGAAAGCCTACAAATTGCAGTCTCTACCACCACAAAGACATATTACTGCTCACTCCAGTAGGAGTGCATCTGCGGCATGGGCAACACAGGCTTCAATAGAAGAGGTCTGTTGAGCTGCCATCTGGGCCTCTCCATTCCCATTTATCTGCCATTACAAGTTAGACAGCTACGTATCAGCGGACGCTGCCTTTGGCAGGTGATGTTTGCAACAGGTTAACACAGCCCAGGGGACTTCGGCCCGGACTACGGCCCACACGTAAAGGACAAGCCAGGCTTTGGTATGTCCCATTCGTGGATGCTATCTCCACCAACTGTGGATCAACTGTGTTGGTCTTATCTGAGATGCCCGTTCTCTTGGCAGTGGAGATAGCATTCAGCTCCACCTCGATAGGTGTCTGCAGCAATACCTTCATCAAAAGTTGGGAGGAGCTACCAGAGAAGGCATGACATTAAAGATTGCAGACTCAGTTTGATTGGATAATAGACAGAGTTAACCCATTCCTGGATGCTATCTCCACCACCCAGAGAACGGGTGTCTCAGATAAGACCAACATCCATTATAATTAATTTTACTTTCCAGTTTTAAAATAAAGTGATACAGCCACTAAAATTATATCCTACTGGGCATAGAGGATTAGTGCTGATGCATCTGCTGCTACTATGTCAATTGTGTAACTTTTTAGGATTTAGAACTATAAAAATAAAATAAAAATGGTAGTCCAACATGATTCTTTCAGAAAATATTCTAAATTAATAGTCTCAGCTTATCAAATTTAAATTTAAAACCCCTATGACTATATTGACTAGAATTATGTTCTAGGGCAGGGGTGTCAAACTGGTGGCCCGGAAGCCAGATGTGTCACACGCAGGCCACACCCACCCCAGCTCCAGTAATGGGAAAAACGTCATGAAACATCACTTGACGGCAACATGACGCTGCGAGTTTGACTCCCATGTTCTAGAGTTAATTACCTTTTTGAAAAAATATGTGATTAGACTTAATTAAGAAAATAATTTATAGTAATAAACCATATTTTGAAATGGAATTAAACTTTTCAAATCTGTTTGTGATTCTTTTCTTTCTATTGTTGTAATGCTTTTTGATAGTTCAAGTCTGAGCAGAAGTATTTATATATAACCAGTTATACATACTGTCTTTTGTCCTGAGGTCACTATATATGTTAACTGCTTTTTATAATTGCTATGTAAAGGGCTTTGCAGAATCAATTCACCAAAACTGATTGTAGAAAATTTATAAAAATCCCCATGTGCTACCAATTTGAAGTAAACAAGAGACATCTCAAACAGGTATAACAGAGAAATATAACCTAGAAATTTAGACCTAAAGGCATTTTAGTACAAAATTCTGCCTATGGATTATATATTGATTTTGTTTATGAACATCATTTAAAGATAGTTTGAAAAAAATTGAAATGCAGGCTTTAAAAAAAATTTTAGTCTTCTGTTAATGTGCGCCTATGCTTCATGGACATTAAGAGAGATTCTCTGTAAAGTTCCTTTTTGCTTTTACCTCCAAAATACTATCAGAATTTTATGGCTGCCATTACTGAATACTGGGCATACTGTGATCCATTCATTGTTTCAGAGATATTTCTTTACTCAATTCCTCAGTGTTTTAACAATGGCAGATCTTCTAAAGTACGTGAAAGGTTCTTCAAAATTAAGGGGTATAGTCATATGTATATGCCTTGAAAATAGCCCATATTGAACTATTTAGTGCAGTCAAAACACTAGTTGACACAATTTGCATTATATCATAATATGTTTCATAATAATTTTAAGTCATAAAATGTTTTATAAAATGTGCCAAATTTCAATTCCTGGGAGTCATGCATCCTGGATTTTGGATGCATTCTGTACCTTAACCTTGGGGTAACTTGATTCAAAAGGTTTTACCCTATGATACACAGTGTTACCCAATTAAAGGTTGCAGACATTAGAGTTTTAGTTGTGTATATAGATATTTATTCTTATACTGAGACATTGCACTGTTTGGATTATATGAAAATGTGTTACTGGGACTTCCGGTCTGGCGTCACGCTGGAACGAGCTGCTGACAGACTTTCTGTTCGGTTCGCCCGGTCTTTCCACGAGCGTGGCCGTAATAGGCAAGGTCCCTTCGAGGTGCGAGGACCTTTGGAGAGGGGAAGCTTCTGTGCAGTGGAGGGTGAAAGGCGATCTCCCCCCACGAAGCAAGAGGCTCCCTCAGAGTTCGTGCAAAAGAGGTCGGCTGATTAATGGCCGACCAGAAGGCGTGACTGCCAGCCACTAATAAGGAAGGGAGACAGCCGCAGGGAACATAGTGGATCGAATGACGGTAATCACAAGATCTGACTTAAAAGCCTAAATCTAAAAGATAAACAACTTTACTGCAATAAATACAGATACGTGTGTGGGCGCATTTATCTGCAGCGGCTATTAAATACAAACAGTAAACTTTTGTGAAAGCTGATTGACGTAGTGGACAGAAGAAGACTGAGGCTTTGGACTATTTAAATTTGAGGATTAACAGAGGGAAAAAGGAAAGAAGTTTAATCACAAGGGTTTGAAGTACGCGGTGTCATATTACAGCCAGAGAGAGCAGAAGGAAAACACTACACTGACAACAGGAAGAGATTGATGGGTGAGTTCTAAATACTTTCTGGCCTCTCCTGCACCCTGTCGTATCACGCTGAAACGTTTCTCTTCCTGACTCTCCCAGATACTATAGAATTAACTGAGCCTATATTTCACAGTCCTGCTCCAGCTTAATTACCCTGTATGTACCCCGGGCTCTGTATAACTACTCAAACAGCATTCAGAAAGTACTAGACTTACACCTTAAAGGGGAAGAGCTGAATTAAAGCAAATGGCAACCAAAACAGTAACTTTAATTAAAGGGAGTAAAAAGCAAACCCCCCTATCTACCCCGGTGAGGGAAAAGTCCCCTGAGGGCAGGCAAACGGGAGATAAGGCAGCCCCAACCCTGCAAACCTCCGGGAGCTGATTGGAGAAATCCTGGGATTAGTCCTCGGCAGGCCGAAAAAAGAGGTTATTAATGATCTGGACGAAGCCTATAGAGTCAATACAGGCTTCGCGAGACGCCACCGGCTTCCGAGGGAGATCCATGTGAGAGTGTTGAGAAGACAGCTGAGAGAGGACATTCTAAGTACAATAAGAGGGGACTCTCTAACATACAAAGGTAAAGAAATTCTCATCTTAAAGCAGACTCCACGGAGAGTCAGAGAGAAGAGAAGGAAATACAACTTCCTCTCCACACGTTTAAACAGAGACAGAATCCAGTTCAGATGGCTCCTTCCAGAAGGAATGCTGATAACATGGAGGGAAAAGAAATACCGAATAGACACCTTGGCGAAAGCTCAAGAATTCCAGGAACTTTTACTAGCAGACGATGAGAGATTTAATAAAGAAGGACTTTTAAGACAGGAGGACACTATAATTGAAACTCAACCAGAGGGGCGGGGGCCAGGAGAGGCCAGAGAACGAGAGAGATATGGCAGAGAAGATTCGAGAGCAAGGTCACCCATCGAGACTCGATCCAAAGGCGCCCTCAAAGCGAATAACGTGTAAGGGAATTGAAGAATGGGAAACGAATGTACTATCAGCAAATGTAAATGGTCTTAACATAACTTCCAAAAGAAAACGTGTACTGTTGGATCTAGTGAAACAAAAGTTAGATGTAATCTGTCTTCAGGAAACCCACATTAAAGAAAAATACAATAACCTGTTGGTCTGTCCAAAACTAGGTAAAACATTCTGCTCGTCAGCACAAACCAGAAAAAGAGGAATTGTAATGTATATAAAAGAATGGTTGAACCCCAAATTAATATATGCAGACAAAGACGGTAGGGTATTAATGGTGGAGATAATTAATGGTGGGAAAAAAATTTTACTAGTTGGAATCTATGCCCCAAATCAAAAACAAGAGAGATTTTATATTAATCTATATAAGAGGATAAATGAAATAGAGTGGCAAAATATATGTATTCTAGGGGATTTCAACGCTATAGCAGACGGTAAGATGGACTATAAGAGTACCCACAAGAAAAGCACAAGAAGGAAACTACCGTCTGCCTATGTAAATATGGTGAAGGATCTAGATCTTTATGATGTCTGGCGAGCAATGAATGACAAGATGCAACAGTACACGTTTTACTCTCATCCACATAATTCATGGTCCCGTATCGACATGGTTTGGTCAAACTCGGAGCTACTCATGGATACTGTAAATATTGAAATAATAACCAACAAGTGGGCCGATCATCACCCAGTCTTATGGCAATGGAAAGGGAAGGCAAGGATAAAAGCTAGGTGGACATTAAACCAGAACATACTACAAGAGAAACAATTTGTACAACAAATAGAAAAGGAATTGGGCTACTTCTTTAAAGAAAACGGTAAAGAGCAGACCTCAATACAAAATGTTTGGGACACGATGAAGGCAGTTGTGAGGGGAATATCCATAGCCTATATAATAAGAAGAAACAAAATACACAGGGAAAAACTTAATACACTGAACAAAGAATTAAGAGAGACGGAACTGCTGACCCAGAAAGAGCAGGAAAATAGTAGACACAGGGAAAAAGGAGAGTTAATTAAACACCAAATAAATTTGATCTCTCAAGAGGAAATAGCACAAAACATTAAGAGAATGAAGCAGAATTATTTTGAACATGCAAATAAAACTGGGAGATGGTTGGCCCACAAAATAAGAAAGGAGAAGGTCAAAAGAATTATTAAACAACTGTATGACGAGGAGGGGAATTTGAAACAAGAAATAGGAGAAAAGAAAAAGATAGTACAGAACTATTATAGGAAACTATATAAACAAGACGAAATTAATGAACAAGACATTAGAAAATACCTTATAAAGCAGAAGCTTCCAGTCTTGTCGGAGGAGATGAGAGAGATGCTCGATAAAGAAATCACACAAGAAGAACTGAAAAAGGCCATTCAAAAACAAAAAAACAATAAAACACCTGGGCCGGATGGGCTTCCGTCGGAAATATATAAAAAACTTCAAAATACCATAGAAGACAAATTATTAGAACTATGTAATGAGGCATTACAAAATGGTAGGGTCCCAAAATCATGGGGGGAAGCTTACATCACCCTAATACCAAAGGAAGAGGCGGACAGTAGCAAGGTCCAAAATTATAGACCCATATCCCTGTTAAATGCAGATTACAAAATCTTTGTATCAATATTGGTGGAAAGACTAAAAATAATATTAAATCAGAGTATACATTCGGATCAAAACGGCTTTCTCCCAAAAAGACATATTAGAAACAATACAAGAATAATAATTGATACCTTGGAATTCTATCAAACAAGATCCGAGAAACAACTCGCATTAATCTTTGTCGACGCTCAGAAAGCCTTTGATAACCTAGATTGGAACTTTCTAACCACTCAACTAAAAATGATGAAATTTGGCGATAAATTTATTAGGATTATAGAATCTATATATTCACGGCAATCTGCAAATATTATAGTCAATGGGGAACTAACGGAGAGGATACAAATTGGAAAGGGTGTTAGACAAGGGTGCCCGCTCTCCCCACTACTATTTATTACGTCACTAGAGGGCCTTTTAAATCGGATAAGATCAAATCAGGAAATTAGGGGCTTGACCATAAAAAGAGAACAATATAAAGTACAGGCCTTCGCGGATGACATGGTCTTTATCGTAGAAGACCCCTTACTTTCAGGACCGAATTTGATGAAGGACATTGAGAACTTTGGGTGTGTGGCCGGTTTAAAAATAAACAAGGAAAAAACAAAAATGATTATAAAAAACTTCCCCAAAAACCAGATTGGAGAACTAGAGGAAACAATGGAATTAAAGGTAACTAAAAAAATTAAGTATTTAGGGATCTGGCTGTCTGCGAAATGCTCTTCCATAAAAGAAGACAACTATGATAAGTTGTTACAGAATACCCAAAAGGACTTAAAAACCTGGTCAAAACTACAACTATCACTGATGGGAAGAGTCGCAGTAATTAAAATGAATGTTCTGCCAAAAATCCTCTACCTATTTCAAACGGCACCGGTCAAGCTAGGGGAAAAATTTTATAATGATTTGGACAAAATGATTCGAAACTTTATATGGAATGGTAAAAAGCCCAGAATAAAATATATGCACCTGCAGGATAAAAGAACTCAAGGGGGAATGGGATTACCGGAATGGAAAACATATCACCAAGCAGCAACAACTATGTGGATAAAAGAATGGGTAATGTTAGCTAATAAAAGAATCTTAACAATAGAGGGCCACGACCTGCAATACGGGTGGCATAACTACCTATGGTGCGAGGGAAATAAAATTCACAATTATTTTAGTAGTCACCATTTAAGGGGGGTATTGATTAAGGACTGGCTCGAAATTAGAAGGAGATACTACACGCAACTACCTAAATGGATATCTCCGACGGAAGCCCTGATATACCCGAATTTGATAAACTTGGATAAAATTGTTACCTACCAACAGTTGCTAGACGACCAAAACAAACTAAACCCCAGGGAAAATTTGGCTGACAAGGGAATAAACATTGATTGGTGGCCATATCTCCAAATTCAAAACAAACACAAATTCGATCTAGCACAACCTGGCTTCCAGAACAAGAACCAGGAATTAGATAAAATTTTAATTGGACCAGATGAGAAATTAATTTCAAAAATATACAACTGCTTACTGATTCGAAAAACGGAAGCAGAAAGGGTAAAAGAAGTCATGGTAACCTGGGCCCAAAACATTGGCCACACAATAGACCTAGACGACTGGGAAAGAGTCTGGGAATGGAACCTAAAATTAACAAAGTCGACGGCCTATAAAGAAAATATATATAAAATGTTCTACCGCTGGCATCTTCCACCGACAAGACTGGCGAAAATGTCTTCAAAAGTTTCGGCCATATGCTGGAAATGTAAAACGGTGCTGGGCACGTACTACCATATGTGGTGGACGTGTCCGGTAGCCAAAGCATATTGGAAGCAAATACTAGGATGGCTGAATGGAATCCTGTCAATTAAACTATGCCTTAAGCCGGAAACTTTCTTATTAGGAATAATAGATCAAAAAATTTGCAAATCTGACCAATACCTCCTAGTCCATATTCTGACAGCGTCAAGGATTGTTTACGCACAGTGCTGGAAGAGTGAAAATGCCCCCACCAACACTATGGTGATGAATAAAATTTTAGAACTAGCAGAAATGAACAGACTGATGATGCGAATTAATGACAAAGAAGACACAGACTTTTACACAGTCTGGGAGAAGCTATACAAATGGCTTGATGAGTCAGTGAAGACCTAGACATAAAAAGAGATAGCTGACTAACCTAATACGATTAAACCAATAACTCAAATGAACAATATACAACAACTGAGAGATAAACGAAAGGAGAAATGTATCAGGGGCGAGAACCCACCGTCGAGCAATTTTGTTACGCTACAATGTTGGGAAAACTTTAAAAAGCTGATAGGAAATCCGCTATAATTACCTGCATGAAATTAGCGATCAAACTTCATTTTAGATGAGGCGAGAGGACTTATAATCCTTGCCTCTTCAAGCAAGGAAAGGGAAAGAAAACCAGGTTGTCCTCAGCAGAGGAAAACATGCAAATGTAATAAAGGTTAGAAGGGAGGGAGGGAGGGCAGTAGGGAAGTCAGGATGGAGAGGAGAAAGGAGAGGAATAGGAAAGGCAGAAGAAGGGGGGAAGGATAAAGAGGAGGAAGAGAAAGAAGAGAAGGGAAAGAAGGTGGGAAGAAAGAAGGAGAGGAGAAAGAGGAAAAACTGGGGAAGGAAGGAGGGAGGGAAGAGAAGAGGGTAGTAAAGAGGGAAAGAGGGAGGGAAAGAAAGAGAGAAGGAGAGTTGAAAGGAAGGAGGGAAGGAGGGAGATTAAAAGGAAGGAGGAGGGAAAGAGGCAGGGAAGGAGGAAAGGTATGTGAGAAGGAGGGGGGGACCGAGGGAGAGAAAGGACGGGGAAGGAAAGGAGGAAAGGAGAAAAGAAAGGAGGGAAGGCAGGGGAGAAGGAAGTAAGGGGGGGAGGGAAGAAAAGAGGGAGGGAAAGATACCTAACCTTTGATGTTTATAACGATTTGATAGTATGGGAATATCTCGAAATGTAGTTGTATTGTTTGTTACAAGTTATGGATGTTGTATTTTCTTTTTACCAATAAAATCTTTAAAAAAAAAAAAGAAAAGAAAATGTGTTACTGAAAAGATTATATTTGAAGTTGCTATGGTGGGACTTAGATATTATTTTTCAGTCTAATACTTAAAGGCTCATAAATTATATAAACATTTATGCATTATTACTGAAGTTACAGCATGTTCCATGAGAAGTGCAATGGATCACATGGTTACAATGCTGGTTTGGAATTTAGCAATCCTACATTCTAGACCTGAGTGCTACTATGTGGCGAGGTGAGCTCCCATCACTCGGTCCAGCTCCTTGTCAAAGACATGAAAGGAGCCCCTATGGGGGGCCCCCAGGCAATGTCACCGGCTAATCCTTTCAATCCAGAAGCACCTTAAATAGTGCCTCCTACACAAACAGGATGGGAACATGTTCCATGTTTGGATGTGTCTGTCACACCTCTTATTTCCTTTCCACACTTTATTTATTTATTTACTTGCTTGCTTATTTATTTATTTATTTATTATTGTATATTATGTCATATGATCTAAAGAAGACTGAATCAAATTTGAAAGAAGGTGTAGTTCATCATAACAAAGATTGTATTTCAATATTTTGAATATTTTGCAATTGGCTGTTTTAATTCAGAATGTGTGATCATATCCATAAAAATTGTTTGTAAGAAAACAGAATTTATTCCTATAGAAAAGACATTCACCAAATAAGAGGCAGCTTAATTGTTTGGGTCTGGTTTTATTCTTCATAATAAAAGTTTTGATGTAAAAGGGAAGGCAAGGGGGCTTAATGTTAAACAACAGCATATTTCTATAAAGTAATTGATTTTGTGATGTACTTATTTTATAGCAATCTAAAAGAATTCTAGAGAGAAGGGGAGTCACAAGCTTAAAAATTGCTGCACATACATTTATGTAGAAGGTGATTTTATGTTCCTGGTTCTCTGACCATATAATGTCTGAATCATAAATTCTGAAAAGATAAAAATTGGTAGACATGCCATGATATATTAGGTTTGTGTAGGTTTGAACAAAATATTTCAGAGGTAAACTGAAGAAGATGCATTAGGAGGAGCAAAACTCCTTTAAAGTGTTAAGAATGAGTGCTTAGCTAGTGTCCCAGCATGCTGTAGTACTGTTGCTGCTCTGTATGTACTAGGAGTATTTTCATCCAAGTAAGGGATAATCCAAGTCTTAACTACTTGTTCAGAATTACTCATGCAGTTTGGATATGAGTAAACTGATGATGTTAACAGAATGCCCTTGTCCAGGTCTAATTGTGTATTACTTTCAGCCTCCCTATGTAGCTTAGATTAGATAGGCATTCTTTGCTTTGTGTTAAGCCTTTGGCTAGTAGTAAATAGGCCTGTTTTTCAATGCCGATAAAGAAAATCTTATCCCTTTCAGGGAAATACTGATTATGTGACTGGAGCAGAAAAGTAGAATAGATACCCATCTTGAAGATAGTTTGTCCCTTTGAGGTCTTTTGTGATGAAAAGCCATATGGAAGTGTGAGATTGTTGTTGATTAACTTGATTATCATTCCTCAGTTTGTTTACTGCAGATTAGCTGACATCTGTTGCTCCTGTTTTTTTTTAATTAAATGCTTAAAAAATAGAAACAATAGCTGCTCCATAGAATGTTACAAAGATAAATGTTACTGTACTTTAACATTTATATTTTAAAATAAGCGCAGTAATGTTTTTTGAAATCAAGCTGCATGTCAGGTAATAGACCATATTATCTTCTTGGATTTTATCCAGTTATATATATATATAATTTAGTCCATCCTTAAAATGATTTTATTCAGAACCCTCAATAACTTTGAACAAGATATACCAACACATGTGAAAGGAATACAAGCCTGTCCTGGTCTTAGAATCAGAATAGAGCTGGAAGGGACCTTGGAGGTCTTCTAGTCCAGCCCCCTGCTCAAGCAGGAGAACCTCTACAATTTCAGACAAGTGACTGAAACCTCCAGTGATGAAGCACCCACAACGTCTGACGGCAAGCTGTTCCATGGTTAATTGTCCTCACTGTTAGGAAGTTTTTCCTTAATTCCAGGTTGCTTCTCTCCGTGATTATCACCTGATGGACCCTGTGGGATTTCAGACAGCGCTTGGAGAAATACCTGACGCTCTCATCACAGTCCGGTGGAGTCCTTAGTCGCTGCTTGGAATACAGCGGCGGCGAGGGCTATAAACCGGATTGCGCCTTTGCGGCCTCTCCAAGGTAGCGGATCCAGGAGGGCTCCTTGATTCACTGAGGAACTCCAGGAGATGAAGCGCCAAAAGAGACGCCTAGAGTGCCGCTGGAGGGCCAGTGACTCTGAATCAGACCGAGCACTGATGAGAGCCTATATCAGGACCTATCTCGTGGCAATACGGGTGGCAAAATGTGCGCATTTTGCCGCTCTTATTGCGTCCGCTGACTCGCACCCAGCCGCCCTGTTTAGAATAGCCCGCTCCCTCTTGAAAGGAAGGGATGCGGACGACCCTTTACAGGATAGAGCTGAGGAATTTGTTCAGTTTCTAATGGATAAAGTCGCTCGGATTCGGACAGATCTGGACTCCAATTGCACGGTACCAGCCGAGGTACCGGGGGAAGGTCTTGAGCGGATTTTATGGAGCAAGTTTCAACTTGTCGCTCCTGAGGAAGTGGACAAGGCCATGGGAGCGGTGAGTGCCTCTACTTGTATACTGGACCCGTGCCCCTCCTGGGTGGTCTCGAACAGCAGGGAGGTGACACGTGGCTGGATCCAGACGATAGTTAACACCTCTCTCCGGGAGGGATCCTTCTCGCTCCTCCTAAAGGATGCGGTGGTGAGACCCCTCCTGAAGAAACCTTCTCTGGATCCAGCCATTTTGAGTAACTATCGTCCAGTCTCCAACCTCCCCTTTGTAGGGAAGGTTGTTGAGAAAGTGGTGGCCTTTCAACTCCGGCGGTCCTTGGATGAAACCAATTATCTGGATTCCTTTCAGTTTGGTTTCAGGCCTGGTTACAGCACGGAAACTGCTTTGGTCACACTGATCGATGCTCTCTGGTGAGCCAGGGATAGGGGTCACTCCTCTATCCGAGTGCTCCTTGACCTCTCAGTGGCCTTCGATACCATCGACCATGGTATCCTTCTGCAACGGTTGCGGGAGGTGGGAGTGGGAGGCACCGTCCTTCGGTGGTTCTCCTACCTCTCGGACAGGTTGCAGTCGGTGTTGGTCGGAGGGCAGAGGTCGATCCCTAGGCCCCTCAATTATGGGGTGCCGCAGGGTTCGGTCCTGTCCCCCCTCCTATTTAACATCTACATGAAGCCGCTGGGTGAGACCATATGCCGGCACGGGATTAAATACCATCAATATGCAGACGATACACAATTGTATCTGTCCGCCCCGTGCCAACTCGGTGAAGCGGTAGAAGTGATGTGCCAGTGCCTGGAGGCTGTTAGGGTCTGGATGGGAACGAACAAGCTTGCACTCAATCCCGACAAGACTGAGTGGCTATTGATGCTCCCTCCCAAAGATGGTCCAGCTATTCCATCTCTTAGCCTGGGGGGTGAAATTATATGCCCCTCAGAGAGGGCTCGCAATTTGGGAGTCCTCCTGGATCCGCAACTGACATTAGAACATCACTTTTCGGCTGTGACCAGGGGCCCTTTGCCCAGGTTCGCCTGGTGCACCAATTGCCTATCTGGACCGGGAGGCCCTTCGGATAGTCTCTCACACCCTCGTCACCTCAAGACTGGATTACTGTAATGCGCTCTACATGGGGCTGCCCTTGAAGAGTGTTTGAAGACTTCAGTTAGTCCAGAATGCAGCCGCGTGAGTGACTGTGGGTGCTCCCAGGTACACCCACGTTACACCTATCCTCTGCGAGCTGCACTGGCTTTCTATTGGTCTCCAGACACACTTCAAGGTGCTAGTCGTTACTTTTAAAGCCCTACATGGCATCGGACCTGGCTACCTGAGAGACCGCCTCCTACCATTTACCTCCTAGAGACCTATTAGATCGCACAGATTAGGCCTCCTCCAGATTCCATCTGCCGGTCAATGTCGGCTGGCAATCCCCCAGGGGAGGGCCTTCTCTGTAGCTGCTCCGGCCCTCTGGAACGATCTCCCTGTCAAGATCCAGACCCTTACTACCCTTCTGGCCTTCCGTAAAGCGACCAAGACCTGGCTGTTCCGGCAGGCCTGGGGCTGTTGAATTATCCAGCCCCACTCTTTATGAATGTTGTTGTAATTTTAAATTGTTGTTTTTATTTTTTATATCCCCCTTCCCTTTTTATTGTAAGCCGCCCGGAGTCTTCCAAGAGTGGGCGGCATACAAAACCAATAAATAATAATAATAATGATAATAATAATAATAATAATAATAATAATAATAATAGGTGGGGCCCGACTAGTAACCAATGCCAAATCCGGCGAAACAACTGGCCGCTGTGATACAATTGTATAATAATAATAATAACAACAACAACAACAATAATGATTAATTGCCATCCATTGTTTCTTGTCCTGCCCTCTGATGCTTTGGAAAATAAATTGACTGTCTCCTCTTTGTGGCAGCCTCTCAAATACTGGAATACTGCTATCATGTCCCCCCCGGTCCTTTTCTCTAGACTAGCCAAACCCAAATTCTGCAGCCATTCTTCATATGTTTTAGTCTCCAGGCTTAGTTGCTCTTCTTTGCACTTTTTCCAAGGTCTGAACATCTTTTTTGTAATGTGGTGACCAAAAGTGGATGCAGTATTCCAGGTGTGGTCTTACTAAGGATTAATAAAATGTACTAATCCTTCACTTGATTTTGATTCTATTCCTCTATTTATACAACCAAGGATTATTAGCTTTTTTGGTTGCTGGCGCACACTACTGACTTACGTGTAAATGATTGTTCACTACCATATCTCTCCTAAAATAAGACAGCGTCTTATTTTCTTTTGACCCCCAAAATAAACGCTTGGCCTTATTTTTGAGGAGGTCTTATTATTTTTGAGGTGCAGGAGGTGGCGAGCGTGGTTGCCTCATGAATGCTATTGCAATATTTTCGGGGAGAGCTTATTTTCAGGGCAGGACTTATTTTAGTGCATGCGCTCAAAAGCCCAATTGGGCTTATTATCTGGGGAGGTCTTATTTTCAGGGAAACAAGGTAGGACTCTAAGGTTCCTCTCACAGTTACTGTTTTGGAGCCCGGTTTCGCCTAATCTGTACTTGCACCTTTGGTTTTTCCTGCCCAGGTGTAAAACCTTGCTTTTCTCCACATTAAACTTCATTTTGTTGGATTGGGCCCATTGTTCAAGTCTGTCAAGATCTTTTCATTCAACATGTCCCAACCTCCATTGCTGATAGGTTGAGAAGTCAGGACTGTCTGAACAGGGCCTCTCAATACATATAGAATCATATTTTAATCATCAACACTAATTATTGGGATTTCTAATTTTGCACAGGTTCTATTTCAAATTACTATAAATGATGGTTTTCAACATTGAATCAATACAAGGGTTGTACATAATTCATTAAACCAAGTACTGCAACCCTGAAGGATTTTCATACAAAAGTCTCTTTTGAATTATAAAATAAATTAAAAATATTACAGCATTCCACGTACACAGATTTTACACTTACTCTCCTATACTGATGAAACAAACAATTCTTTTTTTTTTCAATAGTGACTTATCTGGCAGCCTTTTTGTTAGCTAGGCCTCAGCTCTGGGTTCCCTAATGTAAAAAAAGCATCTTTGTACTTGAGGGACCAGTTCTGTCAGATATTGGCCATCAAATTTCCTTGTTTATATTTTGGGGATTGGTATATCCACTTGGAACAAACACCTGAATGGGATTTTTGCCTGATATCCTACAATAAACATGAAGTAGCAATGCAATTTTGGCTTTTATATATACATCATCTCTATGATTCATTGCTATTTTAAAATTTAGCAGAAGAGTAAAGTTTAATCTCTTCATTCAGAAACAGTTTTTACACACACACACACACACACACACACACACACACACACACACACAGCCACCTGAAAAGTCATTTACTGTTAAGCAAACAAGGCGTAAGCCTTTAACAATGAGTTTAACTTCTGAGAAGTATTATGCAGCTTAATCCTTCAGGTTAATGCCAAAATTACTAATATTGATTCCTGATTCCCAATTTTAGAGCAATATATTTTGCAAAGTAAAAAAAAAGCTAAAAGGTGATTTCTTATTCCTTTTTGCATCTTGTGGTTTGGGGAAGACGGAGAGAAGGAAGATGAATACTACATATATCTGTATCGTACATATGCAGCTCCCAGTCCATAGGATGAGAGGTAGAAAGTTTTAAACCCCTCCTTCTGATCCTGTCTAGATCTACATACTTTAGTTCTGTCTCCTCCTGTTTTAAAGTATAGAATCTCAAATCAGATGAACCAAATAATCCTCTTTGCATCTTGTAACACTATATTTACTCATTTTCCCCCTTAGTGTACAAATGTAGATACATCTTTTGCTATTGTTTGCATCAGTTGTCAAAACCAGTATCATCTGGAAACTAAAACATTTTGGGCAAAGCATTCATTTTTATCACATAAATTATTTCCAATAATTATAATTATAATTTGTAACTTCATTAGCTCACTGGTACAACACATCTTACATATTACCAGCACAAATGTTTGACAAAATAAAGGATTTGAAGTTTGAAGTTTAATTTTATTTATAGGCCGCCCAATCCCGGAGGACTCTGGGCGGCTTACAGAAAGGGGAAAGAAATAAAATAGCAGTAGACTTAGCAATAGCAGTAGACTTATATACCGCTTCATAGGCCTTCAGGCCTCTCTAAGCGGTTTACAGAGAGTCAGCATATTGCCCCCAACAATCTGGGTCCTCATTTTACCCACCTCGGAAGGATGGAAGGCTGAGTCAACCCTGAGCCGGTGAGATTTGAACCGCTGACCTGCTGATCTAGCAGTAGCCTGCAGTGCTGCATTTAACCACTGCGCCACCTTGGCTCTTAAAATTAAATTAAAATAAAACAAGTTAAAAACAACACAGATACTTTCATTTCAGTCGGGGCTGGACCTCAACAATGAGGTCAATAGCCCCAGGCCTTCCGGAAAAGCCAGGTCTTGACAGCTTTTCTGAAGGCCATGAGAGTGGGTGAGGTCCGGATTTCTGGGGGTAGTTCGTTCCAAAGGGTCGGGGCAGCCACAGAGAAGGCTCTCCTCCGGGGAGCCGCCAGCCGACATTGTCTGGCTGATGGCATCTGAAGGAGGCCCACCCTGTGGGATCTTACCGGTCGTTGGGAGGAGTGTGGCAGTAGGCAGTCTCGCAGGTATGCTGGTCCTAAGCCATGTAGGGCTTTAAAGGTAATAACCAACCCCTTGAATTGTGTCCGGAGACCAATGGGTAGGCACTGCAGCTCGCGGAGGATAGGTGTAACATGGGTGTACCTAGGTACATTCAATATCGCTCGCGCGGCTGTATTCTGGACTAGGTGCAGTCTCTGAACGCTTTTCAAGGGTAGCCTCATGTACAATACAATTTGTATTGTATTTAATACCAAAATTCTTTAATATAATTGATATGTTAATAATTTATGTGAGTTAGAATGCATTTTTGCAAAGAATAAATCCTAAAACAACTGGTTTGGATTTTATTTAAAATTATCTGATTAATTTTCAGTTCAATATTCCTGGTTTTTTAAAAGCTAGAATGAGAATTAAAGAGAGGCCATTAACAACAATAAAGAAGTTGAAAATAGGTGCACTGCAGGACAAAACCCCCTCTTCTTTTGTAACTATAGCCAGCTTTTTGTTTGACTGTGGCCTCAGGTATTGTGGACTGCAGTATCTTGTATGGCAAATAGTGAGAATGATATGACTTCCATCTGTTATCTGGAGGTTATCATCCATAGGTATATGGCAGAAGGAATAAGAATTTTCAACACTCTAGAAACTGCATTACAAACTCACCATATTCATTTCTGCATGTTAGGTGAAAGTTCTGAAATTCGTAATTCAACAAAATGTGGAGCCAATAAGTTCCTTTCTTATATTTATACAGTAAGTGTATAACTATTATAATCAATGTATTTTAATTTCTCTCTTTATATAATTACAAGTGAAAGTAGCCTAAGATATGTCCCAATCTTTGCTAAAAGGTCTATATTTTTCCTACAGATGTTTTACATAAAGTATTGGGCTATCTCTGATGTCTGACAGTTTATCTCTACTGCCACTTTATTTATTACAATTTTATATTCTATCGCTGATTTCCAAGGAGGAAAATCTTGAACTTATTTCAACGCTTATTTGCCTGAAAAACATTTTGTTTTGACACTGTGCATAAAACAAAACAAATTTCCGCAGTGTTTTCAAATTATAGAAAATTTACACATTGGACTGATTTGTGAAAGGCTGCTGCTGAGATATTCTTTAAAAAAAATTCTGCAAGAAAAAAACTCATTTGCAGACTAGATTGTTCAGCTAACCACTCAACAAATAAAAAAGTAAACAAGATTAACTGTTTACTTGAAGTGAGCCGAAGTCTGGATGTTTTTCTGAAGAAGAACACAATGTACTGTTGTATCTTGTTTCCAGAGTGGTGTTTATCATAATTCCTTGTGCTGTGGTTGGTAGAGTGCTGGGAAAGCACTCCGCCCACTCATGGCTCATTCGTATGCATTCCCTCTCTCCCTCCACCCCTCCCTTTCCTTCCCTCCTTCCCCTTCTCTTCTTTCCTTCCCATTGAGGCCTCACTATGGATTGAAAGGCTGGCCGAGCTGTCCTTTGTCAGCTTTGCTGCCTGTCATGAGTCGACACTGACCTAGAATAAAATAACAGAGGCTGTTTCCTGGAATTCTCGGAGCTGCTCTGAAGTCTAGCATAACTTTTGTAAACAGCCTACTCATAGAAACACACAACTCACACTTTGGCACGCATTTATGAAGCAGAGCCAGCAAAAGTACTGGAAGGCAAAAAACAGTTGAAGTTTATAAGTATGGAAGTAAGAAGAACTGATTCTTAAAAGTTTGAAAAAGAGTGTTGTTGTTTTTTAATTTAGCCAAATGAGAATCCCCAGCAGATCCTTTCTTTTTTTCTTTCTGTTCCCTACCCCACTTTGTTTTTCATCTTAGCTCATTTTCCTGAAACAGTAGAGCATTTTTTTGTTCAGTTTCAGCAAGATAGTGTTAAGTTAAACAGTAGGGGAAAAAACATGACCCCAAATATATGCACTTTATACCTTTTTGCTTTTGCTTTTACAGTGAAACAATATAATAATTAAGTCTGCTTCATGTAACAGATAATCTATTGGGCTGTTTTCCCCCCCCAATTTTCAAAATAAATGGATTCTAATTTTTGTAGGTGTGGAAATCAATGTACAGTATATTGATCTTTTCACTATTCTATGTTTATTAAAGTTAAATGATATAACAAATGAATGTTCATCTCTTCCGATATGTTGCTTTTATTTACTCAAAGGTGAAATATATTGTGGCTAGAAAATGACTATAACTATTACCCAGTATACTTATATAAGCATATTATAAATACAAATAGAAATACCCACTAGAATAAATAGAAATGTACATGTTTATTTATTACCAGCTTTATATGCCTCTTTAAATGACTCTAGATCAAGAGTGTCAAACTGGATTTCTTTGAGGGCTGGATCAATATTGCAGTTCTCCACTGCGGGCTGGTTGGGGTGGTGGGAGACAGGACGGACGCCTCCTGCAGCACCCTGCCGGCCAAAATGGGGCAGGGGGGGCAGTCCAGGCTGAAAATGAGGCATGGGGGCACTGCACGTGACCCCCTCCTGCGCCCCATTTTGGCTGCCAGAGGCACTGTGGGCCAGTCCTTTGCTATTTCCAGGCCGGTTTTGGCCCACAGATCTTGAGTTTGATACCCCTGCTCTAGATGGTTTATAATATATAATATCAAAAGATCTCTTTTTGGTCCCATTTGGCCTCTTTTTTTGGTCACCAAGATGGTAAATTATTTTAATGTTTACTAATTAAAATGAGATTTATTAATATGTTTTTCTTTGTTCACTTCTGTTTTTGTTTTTCTTCTGTTCAATTGTGTCCGATTCGCACAGACTGTCTTGACAAGCCTCTGCAGTTTTCATGGCAAGATTTCATCCTTTGCTACTGCCATTACATCAGTGTGGGTTTCAAAAAATTTTGGAACCTCTTCTGTAGGTGTGGCCTGCTTTCTGGGTCCACTGGTGGAACCTCTTCTAACTGGTTCAGTAGATTTGACGAACCAGTTCTACTGAATAGGTGCGAACTGGTAGGAACCCACCTCTGCATTACATCCTTTTTAGGGTTGAGAGAACGTGACTGGCCCATGTGGCTTCGTGGCTAAAGTCCGATTTAGAACTCACAATCTCCCATTTCAAACCTGATGGCATAACCAATATACCAAACTACCTCTCTAAAAACAATAAAAACCATAAATACCAATAATAAATAAATTTGCAGATTTTAATACTTTATTTTAATTTGAATCATTAACAATAAAGTAATCTGAATCTCAGGTCTTCCAAATCATTAGTCTTACTTTATTTATAGTTAATTTATAGTTGCAATAAATAGATGTAAAAATGCACAAAAATGAGTGACTAATACATTTTTAATTATTTCTAAATCTTAAAACAAGATTGCTCCAAACTGAGTTTCAGAGATACAGGAAAGAACAAATTCGATAGCAATCTTATGGCAATTCCACAGAACTATAGAAAAGCCCACATTTTGTTCGTATGTCTACTTTACAAGGTACTAATGTGTTTAACAAAATAGCAGAAGAAAATTAAACCATATATAAAAATAATAATCTTGATATGTCTCCAACTATATATATATTCAGATATCTAATTTTTACTCCCTACTATCGAAACATCTTGCTGTATCATCCCTATGTTCATCATATATATTATGTCCAGTAAATTATGGGCATGGATACCTTGTATACTTTGAAGTGCCTTTCCTACCATATCAATTGTTAATGTAACTTTCATTTCCCAAGCATAGAAGTATTTTAAAAAAACTGAAGAAGAATGCTATTAAGAATTGTCCACACATGTTTATTAAATGCATTAATTTGTGTTTTATATGTGAAAATATAATGCCATTTAATTAAATCCGCATAAGATCCCCTATAAGTCTTAAGTCAGTTTCATTAACTTTACTTTTGACTACTAACCCATAAGTTATGTTGATTTCCTTAATTTGCCCAAAATCATACTTTTTAGGTTAAGAATGTTGTTTCTGACTTTCCTCTGATATTTAACCATGCTGAACAGTTCTCATTTAAAATGTTATTTTCCATTTTTCATTTTCATACAGTCACATATATACTGTACATAGCCATTAAACAATAATCACAGCAATTCCGCTTCTCAACAATACCCCCCAAAATAGAATCCCAATATACCTCTTCCACTCTCTATACACCTCTTTCTTCCACCCCCCTCCAACTTTCTATCTTCCCTCCACCTTCTCCTCTACCCTACTTCCCCTCCCCCTCTACCACTCCTCTCTCCCAGTCCACTCCCTCCCTTCCTTCTCACCCTCCCTCCCATCCTCTCTTCCGCCCTCTCTACCCCTCTTTCTTCTATCCCACTCCTCCTCCCCTTGGTGTATTTCTACTATATGTCAATGTATTCAGCTTGTCCTGTTTTTACAGAGAAATTAAAGAGAAACAGTATACATGTGAAATCGCATTGCATTGAAATCTAACACATAGTATATATCCACCTTCCCTCCTTACACCCCACCTCCCTCCCCCCCCGACTTCCCAGAGCCCGTACACGGTATAGATTTTTAACAAACACAGTCTAAAATATATTGAGACAAAAGAAATAAAAAAAGAGGTTAATAACATCTCTACATTGATCTTAGCTTCTTCCTGTTACACTAACTTTGAACAATTTAAATCATTCCTGATCTTAAGCATAGGCTATCTGGAATTTCTTAGTCCCGTATTTGTTTTGTATATAGTCAATCCATTTTTTCCAGTCTCGTTTATATCTCTCATTTGAATGATCTTTAAGATATGCCGATATTTTGGCCATCTCGGCTAAGTTTGTAACTTTCAATGTCCATTCTTGAGTTGTAGGCAGGTCTTCCTTCTTCCAGTATTGCGCCACCAACAGTCTTGCCGCTGTTATTAGGTACAGAACCAAGTTAGTCTCTACCACTGTAAAGTCAGTACATATACCTAGTAAAAATAACTGAGGAGTAAACTTTATCCTTCTTTTAAAGATATTTTGCATAATCCACCATATTTTTATCCAAAATGCCTTAACCTTTTGACAGGTCCACCATATATGAAAATATGTAGCATCGAGAGAACCACACCTCCAACATTTAGGCTGTACATTCGGATACATAGAAGCCAGCTTTTTAGGATCTACATGCCATCTATAGAACATCTTATAAAAGTTTTCTCTCAGATTTTGAGCTTGTGTAAATTTCACATTTCTTACCCAGATTCTTTCCCATCTATCCAACATTATTGGTTCTTCAATATTTTGAGCCCACTTTATCATACAATCTTTAACTAATTCTGTTTCCGAATCCATCTGTATTAGTACATTATATATCATCTTTATATGCATTAAACTTTGATCTCTTATTTGTTTAAACAAATTATCCTCAACTTGGATAAAACCAATTTTTTGATCTATTTTCCACCTGGCCTGTAATTGCCCATACTGGAACCATGTTTGAACTACCTTCTCCTCTTTTAATACCTCTAAAGATTTTAGTTGTAGTACCCCCCTTTCCAAAATGAGAAGCTGTCTGTAGGTAATTCTATCCTGTTTTTGTGCTATATTCATATTTTCAATTGCATGTCTAGGAATTGCCCACATGGGTATCTTGTCATTTAATTTATATTGGTATTTTTTCCAGACCCGCAGTAAAGCATTTCTTAAAATATGACTTTTAAAATTCTTATCCAATTTTTTGTTGAATAACAGGTAAGCATGCCAACCATATACCAGATCGTGTCCCTCAATATTCAGTATTCTCTCATTAGTTAAATGTGTCCAGTCACTAATTACAGATAGCGCCACTGCATCATAATATAGTTTTAGGTTAGGTAATTTCAAGCCACCTCTCTCGCGTACATCTTGCATTATTTTCATCCCTTGGCTTCTTTCCTGCCCATACAAATTTGTTGATACCCTTCTGCCATTCTAAAAGATTCGCATCTTTTTTAAGTATAGGTAACATTTGGAAAAGAAATAAAAATTTTGGTAAGATGTTCATTTTCACTGCCGCTATCCTACCCAACAAAGATAAGTGCAATTTCTCCCATTTTTTCATCTCTATCTGTATACTATGCCAAAGTGGTTCATAATTATGCTTATATAGTTTCTCATTTGAAGTTAAAATATTAACTCCAAGATATTTGACTTTTTTGACTACCTCACATCCTAGCATCCCTCCTAATTCTTCCTTTTGTTTAGTGTTCATATTTATAGCTAATATTTTTGTTTTTCCTAAATTTATTTTAAAACCGGACACTTGACCATATTGATTAATCGTATTCATTAAAACCATACTGGATTCCTGTGGTTGTTCCAATATTATGACCAAATCATCCGCAAAGGCACGCACTCTGTATTCTTGCTGCCTAATCTTGATCCCTTTTAGACCATCCAAGCCCCGTATTTTATTCAACAATACTTCCAGAGTTATAATAAACAATAGTGGGGACAAAGGACAGCCCTGTCTTGTACCTTTTCCAATTTGAAAAGTGTCTGTTAAACTTCCATTGACTATGATTTGTGCTGTTTGCTGTTGGTATATTGCTTTAATTGACTGTAAAATCTGCATTTTTTGCAATATCTTCAACAGAAATTGCCAATTAACTCGATCAAAGGCCTTCTCAGCATCCAAAAATATGAACGCAGCAGGAATTTGGTTGTTCTTTCCCAAATATTCTAATGCATTAATAATTAATCTAACATTACTTTTCATCTGTCTCCCCTGTATAAAACCTGTTTGGTCGGTATGTATCAATTGTTGAATAACCAGCATTAGCCTATTTGCTAATATTTTAGTAAAAATTTTGTAATCTACATTAAGTAATGAGATAGGTCTATAATTTTTTGGTTGGGTAGTATCTTGATTTTCTTTGGGTATCAAAGATATAAACGCTGTCTTCCAAGATGGACCATTTCTAACTGTAAGTTTTTGTAGTAAACCGCTGTCAGACCATCTGTACCTGGTGCTTTCCCTAACTTTAATTGCTTAATTACCTGCAAAATTTCCCCCGAGGTTATTGGTTGGTTCAATTTTTGCTTGTGCTCTTCTCTAACTGAGGGTATTTTCTCTTTACCTAAATATTTGTCTATATCTAAACCGTTAATTTTATCCCCTTTATACAATTCTGTAAAAAATTCCCAAAATGCCTTTTGAATCTCCTCCTGTTGAAACACCTCCTTCCCTCTATAAGTCAATTCAGATATATTTCGAGTTTTCCTTTTTTTCCTAATCTGATAAGCTAACCATCTGCCAGGTTTGTTTGCGTTACAAAAAGTATTGTGTTTTGCATATAATAAACTAGTGGCTACCTGGTCAGAGATCAACATGTCAAATTGAGATTTTAATATAGTGACTGCTTCCTTAACCTTTATATCGCCTGGATTCATTGTTAACTCCAACTCTTTCCTCTTAATTTCCTCTTCCAGTTCTGTTCGTTTTAGCCCTTGTTTATATCTATGTGTTTTATTTATATTCATCAGCACTCCTCTCATATACGCTTTACTTGCATCCCATACGAATTCCATAGGTGTACCCTTATTCATATTCGGAACAAAGTATTCAGATAACCATTTTTTACAATCATTAATATACTTTTCATATCTAAAGAAGTTTTCATTCAATCTCCAAGACCTTCTTGCCTGCACTGCCCTTCCCAATTCCATCCAAACTGGGTTATGATCCGAAAGGACCCTAGCCGCAATCTTTGTCTTCTTCACCCTAGAAAGCAAATCATTAGTGATTAATATAAAATCAATCCTTGAAAGGGATTGGTGTCTATCAGAAAAGAAGGTGAAGTCATGTTCCTCTGCATTTCTTTCTCGCCAAATATCTCTCAATTCAAAGTCGTCCATCATGTCAAAAAAAGGTTTGGGTAGCTTTGCTCGCATCTTAGTATTTGGGTGAGAGGTCTTCTTATCTCTTTTAATGTCTATCACACCATTCCAATCACCCAGTAGTATACAAGACCTATAATCCCACTGTACTAATTTAGCATGAAGATTTCTATAGAATCCATCTTGCTGTTGATTAGGAGCATAAATTCCCAAAAGTAATGTCTTTTTCCCTTCTAAGATTAGATCTAACGCGATATATCTTCCAAAGGGATCTGCTTCAATTAATTCAGCTTTGATGTCTTTTCTTAAGTATACAACTATGCCATTTTTCTTTTCCATAGCAGAAGCTACAAAATGTTGACTGGTTGATTTGATATGAGTTTCTTGCAAACAAATTATATCATTCTTAAACTGTTTAAGATAGTGAAATATTTTCTTTCTCTTCTGTGGAGAATTCAGTCCATTGATGTTCCATGTTAAAATCTTAGTTGTCATCTTTGGTTACCTGAAGCTTTTTTAGAGCCTCCTGCATGGCCTGTTTAACCTTTGGCCTAGCTCCTCCCACGGCTTCTGAGCTTGTTGCTGTAACTCCTTGATCGATGGCCGGTGATTGTTGAGGTTGTTGCTTTTTAGCTTGTTTTTCCATTCGTCTGGTAGTCATACGGCTGAGTCTTTGTTCCATAACACCTTGCCCTTCTAGGGAGGGGAGATGGTACATCTTGTCTGGTAGTTGTGTGGTTTGCTGTCTGTCTTGTCCTTCTTGTGGTCTTTCTCCAGATCCAGATGGTGCAGGGTGTCCCGCCTTCAAAATATTGTGATAAAAATCTCGAGCTTTCCATACAGAGTTGAGATGATATCTTTGACTGTCAAATGTAAGTATAATACCAAATGGCGCGTCCCATCTGTACTGTATCTGACGGTTTCTGAGTTCTTCCACTAAAAAAGCATAGTCTCTCCTGGCTCTTAGCATTTGAGGTGGTATTTCTTTCAAGACAGTCAAATCCAGGCCCCCAATTTGGAGCCTAGTGTTATAAGACTCTTGTAATATCATGTTTCTGAGCTCTCTTGTAGTGAAATATATAACTATATCTCGGGGGAGTTGCTTCTGTTTTGCCACCCAAGAATTAATGCAATAAATTTTGTTGATCTGCCAGTCAAAGTTAGACCCCGGTCTTCCCACCAGACAATCAAAAGCTTCTGAAAGAATCTGTTTCAAATTCTCCTGTTTATCCTCACGCAGCCCCCTTACTCTTAATGCCAGCTCCATCTGCCTGTACTGTATCATAATAATTTCTTTTTCAGCATTTTCAACTTTTTGTTGCACCACCTCAGTTTTGGATGTCAAATTGGTATTAGCTTCGTTAAGATCCTCTAGACTATCTTCAATTCCAGAAACATGTTCTGTCAGTACAGTTACAAGTCCCAGCATATCTTCTTTCATTTTAGCAACCCTGGTATCAATTTTTTCATACAAGTCAGCCTTAAGTTCTTTTATCTCCTCTTTAATCTCCCCTTTTATCTTCTCTTTGAACTCTTTCAGTTTGTTTTCCACTTTAAATGTCAGCATGTTATGAGCTTCACTCAGTTCTCTCAGGAAGAGTTCTGTAGTTAGTAACTCTCCAGTAGGGGGCATAGAGGGCGATGGCTGTGACTTTGTGCCAAGTATTTGGCGGCTGAAGAAGAGGGCAGTTTCAGATTAGGATTTGGTTTTGATGCCATTCCAAATTTTATCTTCAAGCAATTAGGAAAACTCTACTGGCCCGCTATACAGTTGTGGAAAGAGGTACCTTTTTTCCTTTTTATAAACTTCGTAGGACTTTGCAGAAGGTTTCAAAAAATAAGCATTGTAACGAAACAGTTCAGCATATTCACCACTGTTTTGAATGTCTCTATATTAGCAAAGAGTCTTTTAAAACTTTAAAAGTGAAACTAATTAGTAAAGATCTGTTGGCCAGCTGTGAGGCAAAATAATTCACTCCCTTTCTTTGAATTTTTGAAACTCCGTATAATTAGATAAACATTGTTACTCAGCAATTCAACTGGCTCGTCGCCATTTTAGACGCCTCTTTAAATAGATAAAATAACGGAAGAGGATCTTGTAAAAAAGAAGCTAGGATTTAAATAAACAATTAATGCTCTCGCATACGAATTCTGCTCGTTTTGAAATCAAGTAATTCAATCTTTGATCTGAGTGGGAGGGAGCTTACTTTGAGCTGCAAAGCAGCTGGAGAATTCCAGCACGGAGCAGTTCTGCCTTCAGCTGGCCCCCCTTCTCTTTGCAGACACAGAAGCTGCAAAGATCAGAAAGGCATTTGCTCGACAAAACTTCTCTCCTTTCCCTTCTTTTCCTGAAGAGTAAGGTGTCTGCCAGATGTCTGATAGAAGATCATCTGAACAGATAACGCGACTGGTATCACGGGAGCAGCTATGTTTAGCTGCTTCTATCAGTAAGTCCCGCCCAGGAAGTCCCCATGCTGAACAATTCTATTTGGACAGGTGAATACAGTGCTAATTTTGGAAGTCCTTAAAACTGCCTTGCAATATCAGTCTGTGGAACTTGCCCCATAGATCATTAGGGTTATTTGAGTGACTCAGAATAGAAGCAAGTTTCAGAGTAGAAGTCCTCCAAGGTTCCATTGTTTCATGAATTAGTACTTCAAGGTGTGTATGTGATGTGTGTTTTCTTAAATCTTTGTCCAAAATCTCAGCGCAAATATATCAGATTACAAGATGGAAATTTGAATTAATGTTTTGGCTACGTTACACTTTGCACATACAATCAACTCTCCCAGGTTTTAGAGCTGAATACTAAATAATACATTCTTTGAGCTTACTTATCTTTGGACTATGTTTTGTCTTTGTTGCCTTTTGTCTGTTTTTGCTTCTTTATGCTTTCTGTTTCCCCTCAGTACCTCTCTGGATTTGACCTTGTGCGTATATCTATCAGTTTGCTTATGAGAATAAAATTAAGGACTAGAGTACACAAAACAAATTATAGTTCTAACTATAAGTATTCCTCAATTTATGATCAAAATTGGGAGCAGCATGCTGGTTCCAAGCAGCCAAATTCTGATTATTTGTCTATGGGGATGCTATAGAACTGAGCTGTTAAACTCCCGGCCCATGGGCTGGATGCATCACACGGTGGCCACACCCATGCCCATTTTAGCAAAGGGGCAAGGGAATCCCAATACGTCACATGATGCCACTGTGATGACATGAGTTTGACACCCCTGCAATAGAGTATGTAGAAGGCTGCAGTCCTAAGGACATTAGTTAACATCAGTTAATTTCAATGGCTTGATTTTGAATAAGCCTACTTTGGATGAAAGTGTTAATGAAGACTATAGAGAAGTATCTGAATACTTCATAATAATTAACAGTGTTAATTTAAGTAATATGCTCTTGCTTCTTGAGCAAGTAATTGTGGCTGTGAATTAACAGAACTGTTTTTCCTCTCAATATTCACCAAGCCCTGTCAGAACAATACATAAATAAATCTTACTATGTTGATAGGAATATCTGTTGAATTATAGGAAAGCAGGAATACAATTAGTTTTATTGCCTGCAAAAATAACCAACAGGCTGCGAATAACAGAGTTGGAAGGGATCTTAAAGGTCTTCTAGTGAACCATACTGGGGGTGGGGTTGTAACCAAGACCACCTATATGAATTATACTCAATTATAGCTAGCAACCTGCACTGACAATAAAGCTATATGTTACACAAGCTTTGGTTTCTCCAGTCATATAAGGCTGTGAAGGATAGACTATCAGAAAGACAAAAAAAAAACCATGTCTCTGAATTGTGATGCTGAAGAAAATTGTTGAGAATACTTTGCCCTGCAGGAAGAAATAATTCAATTCTAAATGAAATAAAACCAGGCTGCTCATTGGAAGCAACATGGTCAAGCGTAACTGTTTTGGATACATAATGTGAAGATATGAGTTATTGGAGAAAGCCCTGATGCTTAGAAAATTTGCAGACAGTTGAAAAAGACAAATTACTGAGATACTTTTATTGATGACTTATTATTAGAATTATTTTATAAGAAATTTAAAAGATGAATACGACTGCTGAGATGTGTCATATTGCAAAAAATAAAGAATGGAAGTGCAGGTGAATAATGCAATATTCCATGTAGAAAGGCCTAAAAAAGAAGGCTCATCACCATTTTAAACTCTACTTCATTAAGTATGCATATGCTTTATGTAATTTAGATTAATTTGTATAAAATAATCTGAAACAGAAAGCAATATTTTGAAGAAAATTCACTTAATTGATAATTAGTTAAACACGCATTAACCATATTTCTGTTTTTCTCATGGAAAAGCCCTTCAAAATCCACTGGTTAGCCATGTTCCTAGACAAGAGTTGTTATGTGAAGCTGAACTAACTGGAAAGACATTGAAAAGGAACATAAAGTTTCAGAATTTGTGGTTTCTTGATAGATTTTGCACAATATCAAAAATTCATTTCTGTATGTACTTTGATGTAAGCCTCATGAATTCAGAGGGACTTTAATTCAGTTGTGTATTTAGGAATGCATGATAAAAATGGTACTGATTTCAGCAAAACAAAACAAAAAATCCCAAAATTTGTTTTCAAAAACAACAGCTGCTTGGTAAATTCTAGCTTGGATTTTAGTGCTTATTCCTTCAAATCTGATGCAGTTCCCTCAAAATGGGATTTTGCATTTATTCCCAGAAATACAAATAATTAAATTTCTTGCCAGTCATAAAGTACATTGCTTTCTTTTAGATGAGAAAACTTCTCTGTAACAAATATATTTTCAAGTTGGTTGTAATTCTGACTAATATTATTCAGGATTTAGTTAATATGGCTTTGTATTACATGTGTTTATGCTTATCAAAATAAATTATGAAAGAACACACAACAGCCAAAACATTATTCTATGGAGGTGTGAGAATATTCTAGAACTGATAAGAAAGATATTAGAACTAATATGAAGTTTCTTTGCAGAAGAATTACTTTTAGAATTCTAGTATTACAGGCTAGAAAAGAAAGGGCTTTATTTATTTTTCAGTGCCTGCATATCTGATTGCCTGATTCTGATTGCTCTCTAGATAACGTATGCCGTTGGTGGAGGGCCTTTGTTTGTATTAGAAAAGTTCAGATAAATTAAATCCACATTGGGTGGAGCCTTGAGGGTTGCTGTTTGATTCTAAGACACACCAGTAGAAGCTCCTTGAGCTCCACCCCAAGACTTGACCAGGCAAGTTGTTAGATTGGAACTCTGTGGGCAACCTTGTGCTTGTTTTGATTAAAGGAGTGGAACACAAGAGGTCTTGTTAAGAGTGCATGTGCCTCCTCATGCCTTGTTCCTTGCTAAGATGCACCTAGAGATTGTTTTCCTTCAGGGGGTAAGCATAATTGCCAGGCATAATTCCAACATCACTGCATTTTGGAAGAGCAAATGTCTTCATGGATTGCAGGATATATGGACTATACTCTTATTTTCCCACCAACTTCCGCTTCTCTTTTTACCCCTTCTCTATACTTTCATTAAATCAGAAAGTTAACAGAAGACTGAACAGTTATTTCCTTTCCGTTTATTAAATGTATTTACTTGTTCTGTATTTTTGCTTTTACAATACCTATCTGAAAGTATTACTGCAAATATCAAATTTTACTTTTCCCCCCCTTTGGGTCTTTCTGTTACACTGATGTCTTCAGAAAAACATTTTTTTTAAAAAAATGTTTACTTTATGGAATGCATTTCAGTCTTAATCCTTTGGAACAGTGAAAATTATAAAAAAAACCACCAACCTCATTTCCAGGTTTCAGGGCACATGTGTATAATTACTGATGAAAAAAGTAATTTTCTATCTTTCCTAAGAAAGATGACTAATTAGGAGGAGGTATGATGGGATGATACCATTTCCATATAAACAGTGGGAAATGAATAAATATGAGCATTACAATCTTAAAAAAATAGTGAAAAGTAATTGGCCTCACCTTCTCGCTCCCCTGCCTCCAGCTCTTTTAGGGAATTAACAGAATATTCCCAAGCTTTGAAATGGGATTTTTATTGTTTGCTCTGAACTACTTGTCACTGAGCTTAATACACTTACATCTACTTACTTCTGATGCTTCAGGAATATCTACATGTTACAAATAGCCTTCCATATCAAAACAAAACAGTCCTATTGCAAACATAAGAAATGTTAAGAAGAGATTTAGTCTAGCATGCCAGATATGAAAGGGTTTATTTATTGTTTTCTTCAAGCATTCACTTGTACAATTTCCTCCAATAGGCCAATAGGCACATAGATTTATTTTTACAAGAAAAATCAGGTGGTGGGGATATTTTAAGCTGCCATTTTTCTTATCTCAGATAGCCTCTGCTTCTTCGTTCCTCCCAGTGAATCATGTGTCTTGAGTATCTTGTTTACCTGTCTTTTCTCACACCCTCAGTTTTATGTACTCTCTAACTACACACCTAACAGTCTCTCTTTGTGTTTGGCCATCTGCATATGATTTTGAAGTAGTAATTGTGGAGAAGACCCGGGACAATTTCCCATCTGTTTTTATGTTCAGCTATAAGTAAATAGCTTTTTCACAAATGAAGGCAGATATACTTGTCCCAGGTATATAACATCAAATCTGGTTACCAGGACCAGAAGTTTAGCCTTCTGAGTTTTCGGATTCGTGCTGGAGCCCTTCCTTGAGGAATTGAGAAAAAGAATAGTTCCTTAGAATTAATGAATTGTTTCTGTACAACATGTTTTTGTATTTATTCAAATTTCTTCCTTTTGGGGGGTTGAAGGGAAATATTTCATCTGTAGGATTGCGTAGGAGGGAATTCTGATAGTCAAAGTCCCAATATATGTAGAGGTCACTCATATGGAGAAACTGATGTATGACAGTTTAACTAGTAGTAATTATTGTAAATAAGAATTATGTATGAGAGTTCAAGTATCTCCACTACAAATTGTCTACAAGATCTCACAGAAAAAGAAGAAATTAAAAATGAGTATTAATGAATTATAGACACTAAAATTATTTAAAAAGCAATAGGTGAAGAGCACTTAAATCAATTCTTAGTTAAAATTGGCAGATAAAAATAGTTTCTGTTATTTATCAGTACAGTTGTAAGTCAAGTCATCACATGACCAGACCCAGTTTTACAGCCATTTTTTCTGTGGGTCATTAAGCAAATCATTGCCGTTAGTAAGCAAATTGTAGTCAGTAAGCAAATCCAGTTTCCCCATTTGATGTTTTCCCCCATCTGGAAAGGTTCTAAATTGTGATCACATGACTGCAGAACATTGCAGCTGGAAGCCCGTTGCCAAGCACCCAAATTGCAATCTTGTGCATATGCAGGTGGTATGACAGAATTGTGAAGACAGGTTGTATATCACTTTTTCTGAAGTCATTGTAACCTTGAACCATTATTAAGCAGATGGTCATAAGTGAAGGACTTACCCGTATATGAGCTGCCATTTCATTTCGTCTATTTAGATGCCTGAATACCAACATATTAAATCTTTAAAAGGTTAAAAAATAACAGCCTGTTAAATTTTTAATATAAATAAAAAAGTTGAAAGATTTCCAACCATAAAAATTTGATCAGCACATTTAGTTTCTGCCAATCGACTTGATAATTGCAGTTTGCACCTAATTATTTTTCTAAGTATATTTCAAAGTAAGATGCATTTCTAACATGAGGCCAGATCATGTCAGTCTGCCGTAGTCTAGACTCTGCTCTAAGCTGTGTTGATAACAGAACAGAATAACAGAAGGGAAGGATCTTGAAGGTCTTCAAGTCCAGTGGTCACCAACTGGTGGTCCATGGATCACTGCTGGTTCGCGAGAAAATTTCTGCAGAAAAATTATTGTATTTTTTATATTGCACTAAATTAGGGGTCCTCAAACTATGTCCCCTGGGATGGTTACGTGCAATGAACATTTGTGTTGCTGCAGAGAGTCTCGCTCTTTGGGATCTTTTTATGTGGGTCCGAGGGGGGCAGAAATTCTGACTTGGGGTCTGCTTTGGCCTCCTAGTGTGGGGCTTTGGGCGAAGGCTGGAGGGTAGTGCTGCTGATGGCAAAGAGCCAGAGGACCTTGTTCCAGTGAGACTGCATCATGACCTGGAACTGTCTGATCAACTCAGCTTGCTGAGCCTCCAGGCGCCGGTACCTGGCCTTGCACTCCTGTAGGTCTTCCCTCTGTTGGGGCCCTAAGGAGAGGTGAGTGACTGGGGGGGGGGCAGTAGAGGTTGGCAAAGTGCCCCTCAACGTGAGTGACATCGCATTGGCCAGTCACATGACCACATAGTCATATCCACCTAGCTGATCATTAGGAAGATCATATTAGTGGTCTGCAGGATTTAAAATTATGAATTTAGTGGTTTCTGAAGTCCAAAAGGTTGGTGATCCCTGTTCTAGTCCAACTCCCTGTTCAGGCAGGAAACCCTATCATTTCAGACAAATGGTTGTCCAATCTCTTCTTAAACATTTCCAGTGTTGGAGCATTCACAATTTCTTGAGGTAAGTTGTTCCACTGATTAATTGTTCTAACAGTCAGTTCTAGGTTGGCTCTCACCTTCATCATTAGTTTCCATCCATTGTTGGAATCCATTAGTGATAAATTGGATCTAGGGGAAAGGCATTTATTGTGGCAACCAAATTTAATATGTTTTTGAAAAATGCAGCCTCACCTATAACAGATCAAACATGGCCAGATTAGCTACTTACTATTAACAATATATTTGTATTGCCCCTAAGCTTCACCTGACTTACATGCAATATAAGTAACATTTGCATATTACCTGCTTATTCATGACATTGCAGGTAACCTTAGTTACGTATCTTAAATTATTTCTTTGGTGGCTTTAATGTAAATGTTAAAAAGAAATTGGTAGTAGAACATAAACCTACAAAATAAGTTATGGGAAGATACTATTGAATAGAGGACTGATCTGTCTAGTGTATTATGTCTAATTTAACTGACTTTTCGGGGTAGGAATTTCTCTATTACTATGTTTTTGCTGCTTCTCTTAAACTTGACACCCACAGAAAGGCAATTAGGCAGGTGACATTGTGTTGTACTTCACAATTTCCCAAATCTTTTGTCCTTCTCCATAATAGCTAAGATTCATGTAAATTATTGCTGAAAATTTCTTAATGTACTTGGTTGTCTTTTTAAAAACTGAAATACTTAATAAAGTTGTTGATTACCAGTTGCTAAATATTCCAATAACATTAGAATTTAGGAAGTCAGAGTAAAAGCAAAATTTCTCTCCTAGAATTTTTTTTTAAAAAAACCTGAGATGATCGAGGTATAGAAATAGTGTGCTGCTAATGAGATGTCATTTACATACTCTTTGTAGGTTATGCCTGTTGGCTCAGGACATCTATGGAATATTTAGTGAAATACAGCTTCCCGTTCTATGTTCCTCTTCACAAGTGATAGAACAATACAGAAAAAAATGGGAAGGAAAATGCTGTTGTGTTTCTAGACTGAAAATTTTGCGAAGAGTCACCAGGGGAAGGTAAAAAAGTCACAGTAATTCTTTGCATCTAAAGGTGAAGAGGCACCAAAAAACCCAACAATTCTAGTATTTCTACTAGCATAGCTCAATGAATTTGAATAACATTGTACTCAATTGTTACAAAAAAAAAATTGTGCTCTTAGGTTGAAAAGTGTTATTACCATGGAACATATTCCGTGGCCCTTACTGTTGTTGTACACTTCATTTTTGTTCTGCTGTTTTTGAGAATGGATGATTAGCACTCCATACAGTCATTGCTAAAGCAACTGGATTAATTCTATGTAAGGCAGTTTCTTTGTTTCCTGACATCCTTTCGTGTTATTGTGCTGATTCATTCAAGATTACCTTTCTTCCCAAAGTTAACCTGAATACTTTACAGCTGTTTAACAGAAGATGACTAATGAGAGATTATGATAAAAGAACAAAAAGTGTGCTAAATTTTATTATTTAAAATGCTCTGTGTTGTTTTGTGTTGTGCATGTCATTTTGTATAGGAAAAGAACTAAAAACACAATAATTTAAATAAAAATGTTTCTACTGCCAGTAGATGTTATAATTGCACTGAGATTAACATATTTGGTTTCAATGTGCACTGTAGAAAATAAAAACCATATAGAAAAACTAATCTTTACTTTGATATCTTACCCAAAATATTAAACGTATCATTAACTTGTTATATTGGATTTTCTGTAAAACTTCTTTCAGATTAGCTTTCCACCTTCCACTGCTTCCTTTACAACTTATTTATTTACATGGTTTCTGTTTTGCATAATTAAATTATAGGTTTAGTCATTGTTGCATTGTATTTTAATTCTAGATATATTGGATTCTCATAGACATATACCATTTCATCTAGAATGGCTTCCACATCAATGTATTGTGAAATTTCTTTTACCAGTGGTAGTAGTAGTACAAGATTCCATTGTAATTCAAAATAATTAAAATACAGATGCAGTGTCAGCAAAAAAACCAAAAAAATATTTTGATAGTATGTTTCTAATGATTATACTTTTATTGTACATACATAGATTTTATCATATTTGTGCTTTGTTTACTTGTTTTGACAGAACTCTAGGGCTTTTTAGTCTGATTGACAGTCTATCACCTCTTCAAGTTCCAGGCAAGAGACAAGGAAATAAAGCAGTAAGATACTTTTAGACTTGTTTTTTCCCCGAAATAACCATATAAATAAGATTTCCTTAAGAAATTATTTTCTCAATTCCCTCATTATACTTTAAACATTGTACTTTCCTCCCTTAATATAATATCACCAACAATTACTGATCCAAGTTATTTGGTAATGTGCAATAGAAAATATTATAATCTTCATTTTATGGAAAAGTATTTAAATTTAGAAGCAAAGAGTCCTAAAAATTGAGATTCCTGAAGGAACTTAAAAATGAAATTTTTACATGAAATTCCAAATTAGTTTGATTTAACCTAGGTTAAGGTGACCAGACGTCCCGCTTTTGGCGGGACAGTCACGATTTCGCACAATTTGTCCCGTGTCCCGTGGCGTTCTTAAAAAGTACCGATTTTTTTTAAAATTTTTATCTTTACCAATGTAAAGAGGCTGCAAGGTCGTGGCAGATACGGGCCGCCAGCGGGTCTTACTTATTTTCTAGGATACATACAAGTTGTCCACTATGTCCTCCATATTCGGGGAGAGACACTCGCTCCCACGCAGCACGATCACGCCGCAGGTTTTCAAAGCCACACGCTTGATTGGCTTGCAAACGTCACGAGAGACGGCTTCTGAAGGAGGACAAAAAGCGCTGTAGCTGCGCCTAAAGAATAGCCATCTCTGTAGGAACGAGAATGTCACTCATCCCGGGAACTTGCACGGCCTGTCTTCTAGGACCTACTAGGTGCGGTACGGACAATATTTTGCACCGGCTGCGCTCGGTCCCCAAGCCGTCCTGTGCCGCGTTCTGCTGGAGCCAGACGGTAGCGGCAACAGCAGCAGGAGAAAACCTGAGCTTGTCAAGCCACCACAGCGAAGAGTCCCCGGAGGAGTCGAGAGCCTTGCGAGAGGGTGATTGCGAGCAACTTCCACCTGAGGGAAGGCGAGAAGGCGTGGGGAGGGAGCTCGGGTGGCTGCCACAAGTTTGCTGCAGAAGGGGGGGAAGAACTATCCCCCACCTTCTTTTTCTCCCTCTCTTCCTCCTTTTTGTCCTTTTCTTAGCAGTAGTATGGAAATTGTCAGTTGCTTTTGGACAATTTTTAATATCTCACTATCCCCCACCTCCTCTTTCTCCCTCTTTCTCCTTTTTGTCCTTTCTCCTCCTTCCCCCCAAAAAGAGAAAGAGAGGGAGAAAGAGGAGGTGGGGGGATAGTGGGATTCTTGCTGCTTTATTTTCTGGATTAATTGGTGGAAATATGCTCTCATTCATGATCCATTCCTATGACTTCGTGTATGTTCTATAAATAAATGTACAATAGTTATTGGTTTTTTTTCCATCATATTTTTCTTACAAAAAGATGGAAAGGACTGTTGATGGAGCTACCTGGCATTTGGAAGGCAGGATTGCTCAGGTAGTCCTCGACTTATGCCTGGTAACTGAGTGACTGTTCAAAGTTATGACAGACCCCTCCCTCCTTCCCAAAAGGTATTTACGACCTTTTGGGAAGTTCTGACGCCTCATGTTCTGACGCCTCATGTTCTGACGCCTCATGTTCGAAGTTCTGACGCCTCATGTCTCCCCTGCAGTCACTCCATAACTGACCCACATTTATAGCCATTTGCAGCATCTTGTGGACATATGACTGTGACTTACATTTTTAAAAATTCTATGCACAATACTTTGAAATGTTTTGTGCATAGAATTTTTAAAAATAGTTTTACTTCAATTTATTCTGTGTGGATTCTTTTTTTAAATTGTCTTAGACTATTTAAAAAAAGATTTTATCCAAAATAAATTGAAATAAACCATTTTTAAAAATTCTATGCACAATACATTTCAAACTATTGTGCATAGAATTTTTAAAAATGGTTTATTTCAATCTATTTTGGATAAAATCTTTTTTTAAATAGTCAGGAGTCATTGACACTGAATTTGCACTTTTAATAATCAGGAAGCACATACTGAGTTTCTTTGAAAGAAAATCCAATAATTTGTTTCCTAGTATAATTTGATTGCTTATTAGTAACCTATGGCTATCACTAAGTGTTGTAGCTTATGATTCTTGATGAATGTATTCTATTTTATTTTTCTTTATGTACACTGAGAGCATATTCACCAAAGACAAATTCCTTGTGTGTCCAATCACACTTGGCTATTCTACTCTACTCTACTCTACTCTACTCTACTCTAGTCTAGTCTAGTCTAGTCTAGTCTAGTCTAGTCTAGTCTAGTCTACTCTACTCATTTCTATTTCAATTCTAATAAGGAGTTTAGCTTCTCTCTCTTGAAAATGTAAGCTAGCATAAGGCATTATAATGCAAGCTAGCCAGCTTTCAAACAGTTCATTTAGTGACCAAAGTTACAATGGCATTGAAAAAAGTGACTGATGACCATTTTTCACACTTAGCGACCGTTGCAGCATCCTCATGGTCACGTGATCAAAATTTTGATGTTTGGCAACAGATTCGTATTTATGAAGGTTTCAGTGTCCTGGGGTCATGTAATCGCCTTTTGTGACCTTTTGACAAAGTCAAATGGGGAAACCAGATTCACTTATGTTACTAACTTATCAGCTGCAGTTATTCACTTAAGAACTGTGGCAAGAAAGGTGATATAATGGGTTTAGTGACCAAAGTTACAATGGCATTGAAAAAAGTGACTGATGACCATTTTCACACTTAGCGATCGTTGTGACCATTTTTCACACTTAGCGACCGTTGCGGCATCCTTATGATCACGTGATCAAAATTTTGATGTTTGGCAACAGATTCGTATTTATGATGGTTTCAGTGTCCTGGGGTCATGTAGTCGCCTTTTGCGACCTTTTGACAAAATATAATTTTTTTAATCAACCCCCCCCCCCCCCCCCCCGGTCAATGGTGTCCCTCTTTACCAATCTGAAAATCTGGTCACCTTAACCTAGGTTCATTTTAAAATCTTCAAAGACCAGCATTTTCAGCTGCAAATACTCTAGTTTCTTCAATCAACCATCATTATTTAATCACAATCTTATATATAATCAGAGCTAGAACCATATATAAAGAAGATAAACTTCTATAATATAATACTTTATGCATGCTAAAACAGTGCTGTTAGTTGTGAAGATTAGAAAATATGAAGTAAAATGTATACAAAGCTGTTTGCAGTAATTAAGATACCATAGTTTGTTGTTTAAAATTCGACAATAATTTAATGAGATTTTGAGCTTTCGTTGTACTGATTTATAACTATTGCAGTTTGGGAAAGAAAGATAGTTAAGGTGTATTCTACCATGGAAGATGTATTTCCTGCTACAAAAACATATTCAAAATGATAATAAGGCAAACTAGAATATTCTTGTGTTTAACACTGAAATATTTTTTTCTCAAACACATAGAACTATCCATATTTTAACTGTTACTTAAGTCTTGTTTACTTAAATAGATAAGATAAATGTTGCATAGATTTTGCATATTCAATATGCAAGGAGTTTTTTCTGTGCTTCTTAATTTCAATCTCTCTGTCTCTGTCTCTCTCTCCTTCTCCCTCTCCCTCTATCCTTTCCCTCTAACTTCTTCCCCTATCCTCTTAATCTAATGAATGGAAAATATGTTTACTTTGACACCTCTTATCACACAAAAAATAAAATATTATTTAAGGTTCTTACTTAATTATAACTTCAGTCTGGGAGGGACTCCACAGAATATTAAACCCCGGATTAATGTATGTTGATGCTTATGCTCTTTGTGTAAAATTTAAAATAGGAATCATGCAGGACTTGAATAATGGAAAAGGTGGAGTTATGGTTAAGGCAGGAGTTATAGCCTGCTTTGCCTTGTATTTTAATTCCTTCATAAATAAATAATATTCTCAAAATGGAGGAAGAGTTTGGTGCAAAGGTTAAAGTACCAGGTTTAATGAGGGATTGTCCTCCTCTCTTAGCAGTGGAAGACATATGCTTTTAAGCGGTTCCATCCTGCCTCTGTGGGTGTGGTCCTTCCAAAATTGTTGTTCTGTCTTTGCTATGCTTCCCTTCCTATTGTTAGTTCTATACTAGTTGTGTTCTGAACAGCATAGGAGAAAACCAGAAAGGTTCCTTCACCAGCAAAAGATTCTCACTGGGTTACTGTTGTGGGAAATTCACCACCAAAGCTGATTTGGATTAATATAGAGTAAAACGCTTTTTTGGCTGTTCTGTGAATTTACTAAGTGCTTCATAAATCAATCTTTCTTTGAAAGCTCTTTCCAATCCTTCCACCCATCTGCACAACACTCACTTCTGCAGCCTGTAAGGAATCGTGCTTTGTGCAACATAAAAAGCACAAACATTGATACAAAGGGCATTTGTGTGTTATGCCTTCTAGTGAAAAAATATACTTAAAATATATTCACTTTTATGTTTTGCTGAGTTTGTGTTAATTCACATTGAAAATTCTGTGGATGTATATTCAATGATTAACTTGCACTTATCTCTTAGTTAATTTGGGTAAAGCAATGATGGTTGAAAGTGGGATTTATGAATTTCAGATTTGCATGCATATTGACAAAATACGGTGAAAGCACTCGAGTTCCTTTAATCAGGATGTTAAATAAGTACATGCAGTTTTGGAACATGAATCATAGCTTTAATGTTGTGATATTTCAGAAACTCCATGTGCACAAATGAATATACAAAGATGAAGCTGTTTTCATTATTGCCATTTCTTTGTAATTGGAGTAATTATCAAGAAATAACTCTCAATATTTATTGACCTTTAAATTTATAATTAGCATTATATTGCTTTATACAGTCTTCAAATAAATAAAATAGATTTGATCTCATACCAGCCACTGCTAAAGAGAACTTCATGTTACATTCTACTATTCATGTCCCCAATTATCCTCTTGCTGCTGGAGATTCAGTTTTGCAGCATTCTTGCTTCTCAGTAACATAGCTTAAAATATTTGTTGTTGGTTTCATCCTCATGTTTAATATTCTAAATGACAGAGAAAGTATGTGAAGAAATGAAAATATTAGAACCCCATTTAGCCAGTATTATCATAACAAAAGCAATTTCCGTTATTTGTTGCTTTGTGCTTAGCTATATTCTGTTGTGTCATAAATCTGTGGGTGCATACTCAGAATAAAGTGTAGATGAAATATTATTTCTGATTTTGCAAAGATGATTGATATTTGGAGAAGTTGTCTGCTAACCATCTTTTGTCACTTATTTAGAAGGGCTTCCTAGTCTGCACCAAATAAATTAATTCAGTATGGAGCATCCGTTTATTAAATGGCTATACTTATTTTTATTATTTTCAGCACGTTACTGCTAACCAGCTTCCTCAAAGTTTCTGTTACATTCTTGCTGCTTCTGCTGATTACATTGATGCAGATGAAAGAGAACAATTGTCAAATTTATATTTCCCCCCAATTGTTCATAGTCTCGAGCAAATTTACCAGGTATTTTTTTTCCTCAAAAATTTTACAATCAGTAAAGTAATCAATCAGTAATAGTTTGGGATTCAATTCCAAATTTTAATTGTTTTTCAGATGGGTGATTTACCTCAGCGTTGCAGTTTTTGGGCACATGTTATATATCAAAGACTGCAGGTATTGTTTTTATGTAAATAATCTTTCTTTATATACGTATCAACAAGTTATTTTTAATTATTATTGCATTTAGGTTCTGGGTTTAAGAGCTCAGTGTACATATAGGAGTCTCCCTTTACTTTATTTGCACAAAACCTTGTGAGATAGGCTGAGCTAAAAGGAAGTGATTAGATCAAAATCACTCACTTTGGTCAAACAGATTCCTGAACCTGATTCTTCTTATCCCAGTACAAAACTAAACCGCTGTATATGCTGTCAATCTAAATGAGAATCTTTTTATGTACTAGAAGATTCTTTGGGTGTGGTAATAGAAGAATTTCTTCTCTAGAAATATAGGAGCCATTTTCTACATTGAAATTGTTCTTTAGTTTTGAAGTAGTAAATGAATTATATGTGTCTTCTATTCATTGCTATGTAAAGCTCTTTCTTTGTAAAGTGTATAAACAAAAGTTATTTGTTATTGTTATCATAAACAAACATGTTCATTGGGCTTATTCAGTAACAGTTCAGTTCTCCTTATCACAGTTTGTAAGAACATTTTTGGCATGTTCTCATAATTCCATATAAGCTCAACAGTTCAAAAAGGTGGCCAACACAATTTCTTAAATGAGGGATCCTTGGTGCTCTCTGAACTTGGTATTATTATTTTTTTTGCAGATGTTCATTACCCAAACTAGCACTACTAACACTGATGTTACCTAGTTTAGGTAATGAAATGTCTGCAAGAAATCAACCAAGCTCAGAGAACGTTAAGCATTCCTCATTTCTTTCTTTGCTACAAATACTCTACTTTATTGGTACAATTTCCTAAAAGCTGATGTGGCCTTAAGAGTTTCATTAGTGGGTTTCCATGATTATAGTTGTTTGATTGTTATTCTGTCTTTCCTCTAAAAACTGAAGGTTTATATGCGGATTTCCTTGCCTTTTATCCCAGGAGCAACAATCTCATGAACTGGGCTCAGGTAAAATAACTGGCCCAAAGTTACCCGATTGGTTCTCATGAATAAGGGCAAATGTGAACTTGGGTGCTTCCAGTCCTACTTCATATTGGCTGTCCAATTATTAAATCAAATTACTAGATTATATAATTTCAATAGATTCATATTAAAATTAAAAATCATTTTAGAAAAGTTATTTACAATAAAATGAAAGAATAAAGTAAACACAGTATTATGATACTAAAGAAGTAATGTGTTATACCTAAAATAATCTTACTCATTTAGACAGTGCATAATATAAATAACTCCAACTTACAAAAAGTTTTGTGTATACAGTACCAGAAGGAAGATTTTGATTGAACTGGAACTTTTGCATTCACCAGAAACTACTCTGAAAGATACAAAGATGACACCAAATGCATATTTGTATGTTGAAAATATTACATAATTAGATGAGAGATGACTTAAGTGTGTAAATCTAGAAACTGCAATAAAAACTGAATATATCTGGGTAGATTTAATTTGCCACGCCCTCTGCCCTTTATAATCCAGGTGGTTAATTCTTTATTTTTGCCTTCTTCTTTCCAAGCTATTTTCCTAAGATTTCTAACATTTTCTTTCACTAAACATTTTATATGGGCTTGTGGGCAACTGCTGGAGTTTGCTTGTCAGCACAGTTGTACAATTATTCCAACAAAACATATATGACATATCTGGTTGAATTACATTCCAGAGATTTTAACTGGATATCACATTAAAATGAAACATGAAAACTTCCCTAAAAACACACATGGGAGACCCAAAGAGTTAAAAGTCTTGTAAAATTTTGTTTGTTTTACTTACTATTATCTAATACTATTATCTGACATTAAAAGACAACTTAAACATTAGATTACTTTTAAGCAGTAAAGTCTATTTTTCTTAGTGAGTTAAATAATGGTTGTCTTAGCTGTTACAGAATCAGTGATAGTTGAGTGAGCTTTTTTTAACAGAAAGAAAGAAAACTGCCTTCTGAAGCATTGCTCCAGACATTTTGGGTTCTCGCATAATTTGTATGCCTCCTGGTTACATCTGCTTCATGTTTGGAAGCCTTTAATATAAGACACCAGCAAACTGTGTTGAAATTAACTGTACATATGGGAAATCCTCAGTCCCCACAGCTAAGCATGTTCATGATGGCTATTTTATCCCTAAACTTCAGATTTGCCAATAGGATATTACAGTGGTCCCCAACCCCCGGTCCGCGGACCGGTGCCGGGCCGTGGAGTACCTGGCACCGGGCCGCGCAGCGGCCAGGGGCCATGATCGCTGCAGCGGCCAGGGGACATGATCGCTGCAGCGGCCGGGGGACATGATCGCTGCAGCGCAAAGGCTCCTGGGCCATGCGCAAAAGCTCCTGGGCCGTGCGCAAAGGCTCCAGGGAAGAGAGCCCCGCGCAGGTACACAATCAATGTGTCGTCGTGAACAACGCCCCCCCACCCCTGCGCGCGCTCAGCGGGCCATGGTAAAATTATCAAAGGCTGACTGGTCCACGGCGATAAAAAGGTTGGGGACCACTGGGATATTATACCTAGGAAAAGGAAAAATAGGCTGTTCAACAGTGACTTTTCTACATTTACATTATTGTAAAGTAGAGGGAGTTTAAACAAACATTTTTTTTAAATTTAAGGCAATGTTTAAGACAATTTATATGTCATCCCCAGTGTTTTTCATTTCCTGTAACCATCTCTCTTCCTCCTACTTTAAAAGATACTGTTCCATGAACAGCAGGGTGTACATATAAACTCCTTTTAGGATTGTGCTCCAATTAGCTGTTAAACTGTACTATAATTCACAGAAGTTTGTGTGAAGATTATATTGGCTTGAAGAACTGCTGGAAGAGACCTACAGTGCATCTTTATAAGTATGACCCTTTCACAGCAACCAATCAGATTCTTTTGGGAAGCCCATAATCCGGACAAGAAAGCATTAGCTCTTTGGTGAAGATATTAAGTGGCTTTGAATTTGGAAGTTCTGGTGCACCAAATGTTATAATAGATCTATATCCTTTTTGAGATATAGTAACCAAAATTATATATTATATTCTAAATCTGATCATAAAATAGATGCCTTTAACCCCAGAGTGGTGTAGTCTATTTCTATAAGTGACTCACCATGAACTGTCCATAGAAGAGCAGTTGGGCAGCATCTAGAATATACAGTTACTTCCAATTTTGGATAATCCACTTCCAGAATTAAATTCACCACCCAGGAATATTCAGATTTTTCTGTTTGAGTGCAACAGAGGAAAAAACGATATGTGTTGAAGGGAAATAAAAATTCCATAGCTCTATCACAGAATTTTGCACACCTCTGTTATATTCTCCTAGTTCCAAATCTTTTATAACCATAATCCCAATCCTTAAATCAGATATTCATGAGAAATCCAGCTATAAAGATGTGCTTGTATTCTTTCTCAGAATTTCTGGGATGATTGGGCACAAATAAAATATGCATGCTTCTGTCTGATAATTTTATTCATTTTAAGCTATCTGCAGAGCAGATGGACAGTTCAGAATGAGAAGGTAGATGATAGATAGATAGATAGATAGATAGATAGATAGATAGATAGATAGATAGATAGATAGATAGATATAGATAGATGATAGATAGATAGATAGATAGATAGATGATAGATAGATAGATAGATAGATAGATAGATAGATAGATAGATAGATAGATAGATAGATAGATAGATGCATAGATGCATAGATGCATAGATAGATAAGGTTAGCCCCATTTTTATAGACATTAAATAGTCAATAAAAGAGGTAAAATCTGTCAAGAATAACTAGTGCAGGAGACTAAGAAAATAATTGATTTTAATTCAATAAGGCAACTGATGAATCTTTTACAATTAAATGTAAGTTAACTGTGTCCAAACATGGCTACATATCAGTCTTGGTCAGTTGTAAGCCCTGCTGTGTCCCAGTATAATCCATCAAACAGTTGGTGGACACCACTAATTGTAAGCAGTAGAGCTCCCTATTAGGATTTTTTCCCCACTATCTCAGGTGGCCATACCCAAAGTTGCCGCAGGTTTAGGGGAAGACTAGAATTGTATAATGCTGTTGATTTGAAGTACAGCTTTTCAGATTTATAGTCTTTCTTTAGCTTCTCTGATCCTATGTTCTCAGTTTCTATAAATTAAAAGCATAGCCTTTGTACTAGAAGCATCCCAGGTGATTTTGTTTCACATGTGCATTAATTTTGTTTTAATTAATATGAAAAATTTTAAAAATTCATTCAGAATTCTGCAACTGAATGGCAATGTTAGCTCAAATATTTAATTGTAGGTAGTATTTTATAGTAGTCACTTAGTTCTACTTTATCAGCATCTTCAAAATGGAGAAAAGATACACCATTATTGGGAATGAAATCCAGAAATTAGGAAAATGTAAATGAACTCACCTAGGTTAACTGTTCCAGAAATAAAATGTCAGGGCTGGAACTTGTTTACTAGATCAATCTCTGCTAGCAAGGATGTGTCCTTCATACAAATCCACTATATCATAAAATATGAGGAAAAGACCTTGGTTCAGTTTTAAATTCTTTTGCAGACTAATTCATTCCAGGAAAAATTATCTTTTCTGACTACATTTTGTGTTTAAGAATCAAATCTCTTTTTGTTTTTGTTTTTAAAAAACATCAAAACTCCTCCAGAGAGCTAGTGGAACTAAAATTCCTCAGTTCTGTCTGTGAATTGGAAAATGGAAATATTGTCTTTTTATTATTACTATTCAGAATAAGTATTATGGTTCAAAAGGAAAATGAGGAAATATATTCCATCTGGGCTCGGGGAACCGTACTGTCACATAACTCAATCCTGCTGCTGTGTCTGTTCTGTCCTTTTTGTTCAGAACAAATTGACACACATACAGGAAGATGATGGTTTTAAAATGACTTATTGTTATTTGCTTTCTGGCTGACAGTCTTGTTGGTCAGAATCTAAAGGTTAGCAATTCAGTGTTCCAGGGTTTCTGCTTTATGTCTTTAAAAAGTATAATTAAAATTCAATTTTCAATTAACAATTGAAATGAGAACAGCAGCAAAACAAGATTGAAGTAATTACACATGGCAGTTTTTTAACACTTTTTGTCATTCATATTTTCCACTGGGTTTTTTCATAAATAAAATTAATATAGAATTATTTGAAAAATAAAATGCAAATATCAGATTAAAGCTCTAATATTCTTGATTCTGAAGAGATATGGTATCCATAGAAATCTGTTAATAGAAAAAGTGTTACTGTGACATTTTAAGACTAATTGAATTATGTCTACAAATGATGTAGTGGAAGTATCTGTAGAGTTGGGGGCATGCCAATAGAACTCCGAAAAGCAGTCTCTTAGCTCCTGGAAAGGGCCATTTGGTTCTGTGGAAATGGGTGAATTATGGCAGAAGTACTGCGAAGAAAAGGGAGATCGTGATCCTGCTCACTTGTTGTTTTAAATTCAACTGCAGCATCACTATTTCAATTTAAATACTTTTAAGTTTATAGATATTTTATAACACATTTTGGTACACCACATACCTTTAATAGTATAATCTATACATGCTTCTTTAATTTCTGAGAGGCCTACTTTTAGGAAAGTGTGCTTAAGTATTTTATATCAAAATCTTGAAGAATGACAAAAATGTCAAATGATAAAAGTTGAATGAAATTTTAATCTGAAGTAATTCTGCAGTATCTTCAAGAATTACTACCTTTCAGTGTTTATATTCACTATTTAATAGTAAGTTTCTTAGTACAAAGCTGAAACCCTTTGGGTATAGAGGGAGCTACAAAAGGTAAGCAATTTCATTATGAGATTATCTGTTTTGATGACCTTTATCTTTTGTTGAATGTATTTATCTTCCTATCCCAAATAGGATATTTATGTTGCTAGAATAGATGTTTTTGTTTCTCCTGTTACCTTTTATGAATCATTTAGTTTGTATACATCCTTGAAAAATGTCGAAATTTATCAAGGAAGAAAACTTCCATGTTTATATCTATAGAGTTTCTATCAAGAAAATGGAGCACATTACACATTATAAGACTAATGCTTCTGGTATTTTTTTTTAATTCAAAGAAAAACACACACACATAATAATTGTTTAAAATTTCAAAATAATACTAGTCAAAGGTATCACATCATATAGTATGTTTGAATTGCTCAATAATTATGAAATCCTCAAAGTGACTTATTTGAAAAGCAATGCATATAAGAAAAACATTTATATTTAAACCTTAATTAAGGGTGAACTATTCATAGTTGGAGACAGGACTTAATGCTTTTTAGTGGCCAAAACCTCTATGTGTGGAAAGATGAGGTAAATTGGGTAAGCTCAGAATTTGTCTTAGAGAATTGGAACAAGTCTGTGAGATTGATGTTCAAATCTATCTTCAACCATAGAATTTGACTGGATGACTACCAGTCACTATTCAGCCCAACTTACTTTAAATAATTGTTATTCAAATAAAATTGGAAAAAAGAGTACCATGTATGCTGCATTGCATTCTTGGAGGAAAAGCAAGATATAAAACTAACAAAAGAAGGTGGGAAAACCTACAACTTACAGGCTTTATTGGTATTTTTCACTTCAAAAGTTTACTTACTTTCAACCCATATAGTAGAGTTGATTCTGGAAATTGCAAAGGGGGACTCACAGAGCTGCAAATCATACCTGCACTATAGGAACTCACTTTGACCAGTAAGATGGGTTGCAATGGTTTGCTGTGTCGAATTGCTACAGGTAGACATCACTTAACAATTGCCCTCTTTAGCAACTATTCGGAGGTATACTTAAAAAATGACTTTATGACCAGTCCTTGCATTTATGACTATTGCGTTATCCCTACAGTCCCACATGATTAAAATTCAGGTGTTTTACAACCAGCAGGTATTTACAATGATGATAATGTTTCGTGGTCATGTTATTGTCATTTGCACACTTTACAGCTGGCTTTCAACAAGCAGAGTCAAATGAAAGCCTGGCAGTAAAATTGCAGTTAACAGAAAAACAGAGTTGGAAGAGACCTTGGAGGTCTTCTAGTCTAACCCCCTGTAATATTTCCATGTAATATTTCAGACAAATGATTCTCAAATCTCTTCTTAAAAACCTGTGATGTCTTGCTTAATGACTGTGAGAGATTCTCTTAATGATTATGGTAGAAGTAAGATTGCAAATCCCTCACAGTCATTTGATATCTCACTTAATGACTACATGCCATAATAAAAAGAGTGGTCCCAGTTGTGGTTGTTAAATGAAAATTACCCATTTACCAACTTTGAATATGGTGCAGCACCCACCCTTTTACTTTCTAAGTTTCAAATCTAGTCATATCACATTGTTGATTTATTACAATCAGTAGGCAGCAATGATGATCATTGATTTTATCTCAGCATATATACAGGACCTGGATGTCTTTCTGTTTATACTGTAGCTGGAGTCCAATCATAATCACCTCCTGATTTTCTGAAGATTTACAAAAGATCTAGTGATTCTATATGTCACCTGAAAGAATAGAAATTTTTAGCCAATATTTTGAGCTTGGGTGGTGGCGATTAAGGGTAAGATATGGGAGGAAGAGAAATGATATGCAGCCATTATCTTAAAATCACTCTAAATAGAATAAAATTGTGCCATAAAAGTTTGGCAATTTTTTTTCTCTGAACTTCAATAGGCTGCATGTTCTGTATCATTGATTGCACTCTGATTAAAATGCTGCTAGCTAAATTGAAGTTTTCATCTGCTTCTTTATTCTTTTATCTGTCTTTAATTTTATGCTGGTTAGAAAATATTTTTCTTGAACTTTAACATTTAATTAATTATTTTTTTTCCTTTCAACCCTAGGAAATGGGCAGCACTTCTCCAGACCAAAGGCAATTTTGGCTATTTGTCACTGATTTCTCATTGCAAAGAGAGTCTGAGATCAACTCTGGAACCCCCAAAACACTACCTGTCTCAATTGCTTCATCATGTGTGATTGATGAGGAAGTAATGGAAGCATTCAAGAACTCATCCCCTTGTATTATTTTCTTCAAGGATGCTATGTGTGGAAATGGTAAGGGTAACAAAATAGAAATAAATACACACTAACAGAAATTAAAATAATTAATACAAACATGTTATACTGCATATAAATATATAGACTAGCTTTTAAACATATCATTAAATCTTGGGGAGCTAAAATAATATTTATCAGTCCCTTATATAAAAAAGAGTCTCTGCAGAAACTGAAAGCAAATAGAAATCTGAAATCCAAGATTATAAATGTATACACTACCCAGAGTTGCTTTGGATTGTAAAATGGGCAATCAATCAATCAATCAATCAATCAATCAAGCTAAATAATATGGTCTCACATCATTATTCCAACTTTTAAGAATAATTCATTGATTAGAGATAATGCATTGATTAGCAAACAGAGGGCTATTAAACCCAAATAATGAGGCAATCTGAATTGGATATCATATGTAATATGAGAATACAGGTAAAACTCAAAAAATCAGAATATCGTGCAAAAGTTCATTTATTTCAGTAATGCAACTTAAACGTTGAAACTAATATATGAGATAAGACTCATTACATGTAAAGCAAGATAGTTCAAGCCGTGATTTATCATAATTGTGATGATTATGGCGTACAGCTCATGAAAACTCCAAATCCACCATCTCAGAAAATTAGACTATTACATGCAATTAATAAATATTCTAATTTTTTGAGTTTCACCTGTATAATATGTCCCCTTATCCCTTTTATACTTGCAATAGCCAGTCATTCTTAAACATCATCTGGTTACCAAATAAACATAAACATTAATATATTGTTGATTTCTTAAGATCTTCTATTTAATGTTCTTTAAAACCTTATTCATTGAATTGCTAAAACATGATAAATGAATACAATCCATACCAATTTGGTGTTCATTTTCATCTTCCCACCAAGAAGATATGGACAATGTCTTCCAAAAGCAAATCACAGAGTTTTCAAAGAGCATGGAGCAATAGTGATAGGAAACTTAATTACCCTGATATCTGCTGAGAAAGAAATTCTGCCAAGCATGGTTACTTGCAGGAAATTCCTGGCTCATCTTAACTGACAACTTTCTCAGTATCTAACTGAGAAAGTATTTAACCTTCTCCTTCAAAGGATATAGCGCAAGAAGATAACTTATATTTTACCATATATCAACAAATACAGAATTTGTTGATGAAATTGAAACATGAGAACACTGAGAGAAAGTGAGCTAGCATTTTTTTTTGTTTTAAGGAAAACAAAACATGATACTGAGATAGAATCTCAAATACTAAAAGTCAGAATGCCCTGAGGTTAATAAAAGATGCTAAGAACAGTTTAAAAAAAGGCTTGTTTATATATCTTCAAAATAAAAACAAAAAAAATGAATTAATTTACACATTCCTCATTTACTACAACAAAAAGAGCCTATGAACTCTTATTTGGATCATTTTTTTAAATAAAAAGTTTATCCCCTAGCAGTAAATTATGCAGAGCAGAATTTAGAGCAGAATTGTAATTTGGAATTAATGAAAGCATGATTAGAAAATATTATTTTACTCTTAATGAATTTAAAACTCTAGGATTGAATAATTTGCCTAACATTTTCACCAAGTGCTTACATATAATTTTTGAGACAACCTGGACAATGTATAAAAAACAAGATACTTGTAGGAGAGAAAATGTCTCTATGTTCAAAAGTGTAAGTGGAGGAGGACCCAGAAAACTACAGACAAGTCAGTCTGAGATTCATAGAGCAAATCATAAACAAGTAAATCTGCAATCACCTTGAAATGAATGCAGTAATTACCAAGTAATAGCATTATTTTTAAAAAATAATTTTTCATTGGGAAACTTTCTTAATAGATAGTGGGATTAATATGGACATAATACATCTTGGTTTCAGTAAAGCACTTGATAAAATACCCTAACATACTACGATCTCAGAAATCACAAGAACTTCACAGTAATATTTTGACTTTATTTTATTTTGTGTCAAATAGTATTCCAGCTGTGGGCATCACACTTAAAAAGCATTCAGAGAAGCTGAAATAGGTAGAAAGAAGGGTAGTGAAGATGATCAAAGTACTGGAAACTAAGTTTTCTGAAGACAGTGAAGAAACTGGCAGTTGGTCTTACCTGAACTGTATGTTTCAGAGAAGGTGTGGGAGGAGTAACAGTTGGGTATTAACCCAGCCCTTTTGCCCTGGAGTCTGAGGATAATCTTTTGAAGTCACGCCTCTGATCCTCCTCTTGCTCTCCCAGATTAACCAATGGTCGTAGCAGAGCCCTGGAAGGAAGGAACAACAGAACAGCGCAAGCACATATCCTTCCTATTGACCCTGAATGACCACTGAGCTAACTCAGGCCCCTGGCGCAGGGCGCCCTAAACAAGGGGGGGAAGTGACTCCTCCCACACCTTCTCTGAAACATACAGTTCAGGTAAGAACAACTGCCAGTTTCCAGAGTGAGGTGTGGGAGGTGTAACAGTTGGGACATACCAAAGCTAGATGTCCTAGGGAGGGATCATTGGGCCTGAGCCCCTCGAGAGTCTAGGACTCCCTGCAGAACCCTCCTACTGAAGGCTGTCTCCGCGGAGGCGTAAGCATCTAGGAGGTAATGTCTAATGAATGGTGAAGGAGACGCCCAGGCGGCGGCCCGGCAGATCTCCTCTATGGGGGCCTGGGTGGCCCAGGCTGCTGAAGTGGCCGCACTTCTGGTGGAGTGCGCTGTGATGCCCTCTGGAATCTGAAGTCCCTGTGCCTCGTAGGCCTGTGAAATGGCCGCCCTGATCCACCTGCTGATGGTGGCCAGGGAAACCTTAGCACCTCTGGTGGAAGGTTGATATGACATGAAGTGGGCTTCTGAACGCCTAAAGGGGGCCATGCGCTTAAGGTAAATGCGCAAGGCTCTTCTGACGTCCAACCTGTGCCAAGATCTTTCCCTATCCCTGGAGGGCTGCGGACAGAAGTCCGGCAGAACTATCTCTAGAGCCCTGTGGAAGGGGGAATTGACCTTGGGCATGAACGCGGGGTCCAATCTGAGGATTACCCGGTTCTCTAGGAATGTACAGAGGTCCGCTCTGCTGGAGAGAGCGTTGATCTCAGAAACTCTCCTAGCCGAGGTGATGGCGACCAGGAAGACGACCTTAAGGGTCAGAAATTGAAGGGAAACATCCCTCAAGGGTTCGAACGGTGCCTCCATTAAGGCCTGGAGGACCTTAGGTAGGTCCCAGGAAGGGAATCGATGGACCGCTGGGGGTTTCAGATTCGCCGCTCCCTTGAGGAAGCGCCTGAGGACCGGATGTTGGGATAAGGGTGGAGCGTCCACCCCCACCCCCCCAGAATGGTGGAAAGGGCCAAGACCTGTCTCCTAAGAGTGCTGGGGGCAAGTCCCTTCTCTACACCTTCCTGCAGGAAGTCCAGGACCTAATGTACTGAGGCTGAGGCAGGCTGAATGTCCCTTGCTTTACACCAGTCAGCAAAGGTGAGCCAGGAGGCGTTGTATATGCGGGTGATAGATTGCCTCCTGGATGCCTCGACGGTCCTAATGACCTTGGAGGAAAATTGGGCCTCTCTTAGCTGCTCCCACTCAATCGCCAGGCGGTCAGATGGAGCCACTCCAGATCCGGATGCTCCAGAGACCCCTGATGGAGAAACACCTCCCCCGGGGGGATCCTCCAATGGGGAGCTGAGGACAGCCCCACCAGGTCTGCTAGCGAGGGGCGGTGTGGCCAGAAGGGAGCCAGTAGGATCATCTCTGCCCCCTCTGACACAAGCCTCTTCAGGACCCTGGGAATGAGGGGAAGGAGGGGAAATGCGTAAAGTAGACTTGGTGGCCATCTGCAGCAGAGGGTGTCCGTGTTCATGGCTCCTGTGGAGGGGAACCTCGCTATGAAGTTTGGCAGCTGGGCATTCGCTGGAGTTGCGAAGAGATCCACCGTCGGTTGCCATGTTGTCCATCAGGACCAGGATGTGGTGACCGGTGACTGTGGTCTTGAAGTGTCGTAGGGCCAGGTGGATGGCTCAACTCCAACCAGTTGATGCTGTTGTGCAGATCTGTTGGAGTCCAGCGTCCCTGGGCCATCTGAGCTTCCAGGTGTGCTCCCCAGCCGAACAGGCTCGCATCCGTCGTGAGTATCTTACTCGCTGGCTCCTTGAAGAGGGATCCCTTGCTCAGTGCTTAGGTCAGCCACCAACGGAATGAGAGCAGCACTTGGGGGGGACACTCGGATCTTGAATCTGGCGTCGCTCATCCCCGCCTTCTGGTATGGAAGCAGGAACCACTGCAGCTCCCTGGCGTGTAGGCGAGCCCAAGGCACGATCCCTATACAAGAAATGAATTTCCCAAGGAGCCTGGAAAGAAGAACTACAGGGATAGAGCGTAATTTACGAACTTCATGAATTAGCTGCACAATGCTGTCCTTTCACTCCTGGGGGAGGAACACCTCCCCAGACACCGAATCTATAATAGAGCCGAGGTGTTGGAGCCTGGTAGATGGGACCAGCTGGCTCTTCTCTAGGTTGATAGAGAACCCCAGGGACCTGAGGGTGTCAATGGTGGTGCCCAGATCCTGTCTGGCCGTGGCTGGGGACCTGGCTAGGACTAAGATGTCATCTAGATAGCAAAATAGACGGACTGGTAGGGAACGCAGGTGACCTGCGGCTGCAGCCAGCACCTTGATAAAGGTCCTGGGGGCTGAGGCCAGCCCGAAGGGGAGGGCCCTATATTGGAAGTGATTTCCCCCATGTGAGAACCTAAGGAACCTGCGATGTTCCAGGGCGATGCTGATGTGGAGGTAGGCCTCCGTAAGGTCGATGGAGGCCATGAAGTCGCCCTGTCGGATGCCTTCCAAGATGGACTTCAAGGAAGTCATCTTGAATCTACGGTAGACTACCCTGGAATTGAGTTGTTTAAGATCCAGGATAGCTCTCCACCCTCCTGAGCTCTTGGGGACCAGAAACAGGTGGGAATAGAATCCGGAACCTCTCTCCCCCTCTGGGACTTCCTCAATGGCCTTAATATCCAGAAGGTGTTCGATGGCCTTAGCCTTAAGGGCTCGTTTGGCCGGATCAGCAGAGGAGGTGAAGGTGTGGAATCTGTTAGGGGGTTGCGAGCGGAACTCCAGGTGTAACCCGAGCTTAATCGTTTGGAGAACCCACTCATCAGAGGTGATGCGTTCCCAGGCATCCGCAAAAAGGGTGAGGCGACCGCCAATGGGGTGATCCGTGGCTGGATCACTTGAACCTGCGGAATGGGCGACCGCCTCCTCCTCGAAAGGGCCGCTTGCCCTGCTGCTGGCCTTTGAATCCGTCCCTAAAAAACTGTCTGTCCCCCTATCTGTGGAACCTGGGGGGTTGGTACCTGTGAGACTGAGCCTCCGAATCAGGCTGGCGGAAGGACGTTCTCCTGGGGTAGGGGGTGTGTCGGTTATCTGACCGTCTGGTCGTGACTGGGAGGACCTTCTTCTTGTTTTTGTCCTCCACCAGAAGCGGGTCCAGCAAGGCACCAAACAGTTTGTCCCCGACGTAGTCTGCTCCTGCAAGGTGCCATTTGGCTCGGGACTCCGCCTGCCAGTGGCGCAACCACAGTAAGCGCCTGGACGCTACAGAGGAAGATAAAGCTCGGGACGCATACTTAACTGCATCCAGGGTGGCATCCGCAGAGAATTGTGTGGTGCCAGCACCTTCGAAATGGCTTGCAGCAGTCGCACCTCTGTGGCCGGTGTTCTGTCCCTCAGCTCTTCCAGCCACAACACTATGGATCTGTTAAAAAAGGAAGCAGAAGCGGCTGCCCTAATGGCCCAGGTTATTGCCTGAAATGTTTTATGTATCACGGTTTCCGCCTTCTTATCCTCTGGCTTAAGACAGTTTGCAATGTCTCCCGTCACCACGGATGAGGCTGAGGCTAGAGTGGCAATCGGGTTGTCCACCTCTGGGAGCTAGAGTGCCTGGTCAAAGGTGGGGTTGAGGTTATAGAACCTCAGCTGATTGCCCCCCGGATTGGGGAAAGGCCCTGGTTTAACCCACTGGGATTTTAGGACCTCCATGAACATCTCTGGAGTTGGAATCTCCTCCTTTTTTACTGGGGGTCTATGAAAGGGGCCCTTTTTCCTCCCCTTACTGGTGCTAGGTGTGGCAGTGGTCAGCCTGGGTTCTGGAGGGGGATCCAGGTCCGCTGTGTCCCTGGCCTTATGGAGTAGGGAACTAAATAAGGAGGGGGGAAACAGGCCCGTGATGTTGGGGGCCTCTGTAGACTGAGCATCCTCATCCTCAGAGAACCCCACGTCTTTCAGCTCCCCTTCTTCTAAATCTGAGGCTTCGCTGGCACTGGAGGGAGAAGGGGACATGTGCTCTCTGGCCACAGAGCCTCTGGGAAGAGTCTGATGATCTCTGGGCTGGTCCCGGGATGATCCCTGTTGTGAGGCCTGGGGTTGGTGCTGCATCCCAGGGGCCATCACTTGAGCTAAGGCCCTGGCTAAAACCTCCTGGAAACTCTCAGATAACTCTGGGAGGGCAGGGCGGAGCTCTGTAGGTTGCAGGTGATCCCTTGCCTCTGGTGAACTTGGTGCCAGCCTGGGCCTAGCTGGGCTGGAAACCCTGCCAGCAAAGGGATTCCGCCTCGTTTCAGAGGAATGAGCAGGCAAAAGGGGTGGCAAAATGGAGCTATGCCTTCTGCCTGAGCTCCTGGGGGAGCCAGGAGAGGACACCTGGGCCTCTGCCAGTACAGGGAGCCTGCGGTGGGAGCGTGACCTAGAAGGCGATGGGCTGATGGTCGCCCTAAATCTCCTAGATGAGGCCCTGGTAGCTCTGCCTCCTTTAGGGCGAGTCTCCTTAGTGGATGCCCTGGGGGGTGTCTTTCCTGGTGGGGGACCGCCCTCTGGTGGCCTGGGAAGCTCCCCTGGAGGTCCCTTTGGCTGGATCTGGGTCCCCTAGGGATCTCTGCCCAGCACCCCCGCTCCTCGCCACGTCCACCTTGCACTTACTTTTTCCTGCTCCTCTCTCCTCTCTCTGCCGGCTCAGCTGCTGACATGAGCCTCCTCAGGCTTCTTTTTCTTCCAGCTGCCGATCCGCGGTTCGAGCGCCGGCCTGCACCGAATTCAGGCCCCTCTGCAGATCCACCGGCAGAGTGGGGGCCGCTCTAGGCCTCTTCCGGCCTCCTTGGTGCTTCTTGAGCGCTCCCGGCTACTGTAGATGATTGCCGGTCACGCGCTCAGCCACGTGCTCCAATTCAAAATGGCGGCCACCGGCCTTCGACCCGAGCCTCTCTGAAGCTGGAGAACGCTGGGGCGATCCTCGGTGGATCCCCGGTCCTCCGGAGTCCTAATCGGGCGGCTGAAGTGCGAAGGCCTCTCCACTCACTCCGATCGGTGCGGAGGCTTCCTTCCCTCTTGCGCGACCGTCTGGCCGCTTGGGGAGCGCGCACGTGCTAGCAGGGCAGCAAGGCCTTCGCTAGCAGCGCTGAGCACGTTGGAGGAGAGATGCAGCGCTGGATGTCTTCTGGTGAGATGGAAAATGCTAGAGAAAAAAACCTACACTAGAAGAACCTCTAGAATTCCAAAGTGAGGGAGAGTCAGAAAACACTCCTTCTGGGCTGGAGTCTGAGGTTTATCTAGGAGAGCAAGAGGAGGATCAGAGGCGTGGCTTCAAAAGATTATCCTCAGACTCCAGGGCAAAAGGGCTGGGTTATTACCCAACTGTTACTCCTCCCACACCTCACCCTGGAAACTGGGAATGTTTAACCTTGAAAAGAGAAGACTGAGTGAAATTAAAATAGTATATTTCAAGTACTTGAAAGAATGTCAGACAAGATGATTTTGACTTGAATTCAGAGTCACAGGAAGGCAGATTCCAGCTGAATGACAGGGGAAAAAATCCTAACACTAAGAAATGTTTGATGAGGGTACCAATTTGTAGGTGGACTCCACTTCACTTAATGTTTTCAAACAAGTTTAGACCATAATATAAGGCTACTTTCAAAATGTTGCCAAGAAAACTGCAGGGATTTGTCACCAGGAGTCAAGACTGATTTGAAAGTAGAAAATTCATTTATTGTAAAATAAATGCATCTATATATCTTCTAAATACTGAAAAATTGGAAGTTAAATGCAGTTCCTGAGGAAGTGTGTTATTTGGCTTGGAAACAACAAAAGGGAATACCCTCATTCAGATATTTGAAAAATGGGCCTCTAACATATATTAATAATTGGACAGTTTTATCAGAAATGATAGTCACTTAAGCACTGAGATATTACATTACATTACAATACATTACATTACATTATGTTATAAAATATATTGTCAATATATGTCCAGTCAATAATTGTCAGCAAGTGATTCAGTGCAAGCATGATATCCCTGCTTAAACTGCTTCTCCAGTTTAAACCAGTAGCAACTTTCAAATGCATATTAAAGATAATTCTATGAAGAATCTGTTGTAACAGTTCGGATAGGATATAAATAAGGTGTGAATAAGCACTGTTAAATATAACGTCATAATAGTATCCTAACGTTCATAATAAAAGTTCATAATAGTATCCTAAGCTTAATTGTGCAAATGTTTTCTTTGTGAACTAAGAGGACAAACAGTTGCCAAGATTTTGTCCTTGTGACATGCTCCAGCATTGGAGTCCAAGTTGAGATAAATCTGATCAATTTTGTTCATAAAGGAGGATGCACATTTTTTTATGGCAAGTCACTAGATGTTCCTTTCTTCTTTGTTCTTGATGAAGATGCTGCAGTTGTTTTATGAAGATACAGTAAAGGCATAAAAGAAAGTTTCTGTGCTGCCTTTTCCTGCATACAGCAGAATAGTAATCCAAAGAATACTTCAGATAGCTCCTACTCAATTTGATTTGTCCTGACTTTGTTCTCCAGCAAATATCCCATCCAGTTCATCACTTTCAGCTCGCTAGAAAAGTAAGGGCTGATAGTTTCTGCAATAGAGGTGAGAGAGAAAGACAAAAAGAATATTGTCAATAAGTAGTGTTGTATCCCATTGATCAACCAGGGTATTGATGGTATTGTTGACAGATGAGGTATAAAATTCCCTAACTGGATTGAGGAAACTATCCAGTTTTATACGATTTCCGGATCAGGCCATTTTGACTAGTTTTGCACTCTTGCCAGGTGCTCATTTCAAATGCCAGGTCTGTACTTTCATTCAAAATTAAATGCTGGATAATATGTTTAACCAGCAACTAACCTAGCAATCAATAGCAGGATTTATGATTATAAGACTCAACATTTCTTACTTTGAAATTTTTGGTTAGGCAGCAAACTGAAAAAGATGTGAGAAAGCAATCAATCTGCCTTTTCTTTTTAATGGTCAAACTGCCCTGTCCCACAGGATCACCCAATAATTATGTTTTCATACTTTTCATTACCATCCAGATTGTTCTCCAGATCTCTCCTAATACAAACATAAACATTGCGCAATAAAGGGGAGTTTCTTCATTCTTTAGCCCCAAATTAAAAAGATATATCTGACCGTTGGACATTACAATATATTACGAATAGAGAGCCAAATCTTATTTTCTGTTATTTTTGTTATGTTTGTTAATTAAAGTATACCCAGTCTTTCTTTACCAATGGAAAAGCTTTGAAAGCAACTTATTTACTAAATAAGATGACTTTCCAACATCTAGCCATCCTTACAACAGAAAATAGATGATGACTCAAAAGGAAGGGACTAAATAATAAGAAAACATAGAGGATATATTTAAAAATTACAGAGTTTTATAATGACAATGAAATGGAAACCAGTGGAACTGTATTGATAACAAAGTTGAAGAAGCAACCCTCCTTTTCATGCTTTCCACTGCTTAATCTTTATTGATTTGATAGCATACCAGCATACTTCAAGGTGTTTGCTGAGGACATTTGATATGTAATAATTTATTTAATGTGCACCAGTAAAACCATTTTTCTGTGTGTTACATATCCAGTCCAGTGGTATCAAATGGGAAGGAAATGTAGAGAATTATGCACCAGAATAAGTTTTATTGTCTATATTATAGCTGCTTATCTCACTTCTGGAATGTTTGTTGTTGTTAAAACTATGCCATCTTATAATCTAAATTGTTTCTCTAAATATAATGACCCAAACCTAACTTTTATTTTAAACAATAAATCATGCTTGTAGATATTTCAGTGAAGAGCTACTGGTTAAGACATCAGGCTAAAAACCAGGAGACTGCAAGTTTTAGTCCCACTTTTGGCACAAACCCAACTTGGCGACCTTGGGCTACTCACTTTCTCTCAGCACTAGGAAAAAGGTCGTGGCAAAGCACTTACAAAAAACCTTCCCAAGAAAACCACAGAGACTTGTCCAGGCAGTCTCCAAAAATCGGACACCATTGAATGGGAAAAAAGTATCTGGACAGAGTTTCCAACATAGTACTAGTATCAATGCCATTACTGTAGCTAACACTAATTGCGAAGAATAAAATTAAATTATAATCATGTTCAGTATCAGCTAATCAGTACATATTTGGTCATTGTTGGCTATCAGATTTAAATCTCTGGCCTATTTGCACAAACCTATGCTTCCAGAACTGAATCACCCAGGTGACTCTCCTCTGGGCAAAGATTTGACTACCCTGTTTTGGGGAGCAAAGTGCGGCATGTGAATAACTTTGGAATAACTCCCAATCCACCATTAAAAGATAAAAGAAAATTCAATGTGCAGCCAATTTCCTTTTTAAATAAAACTAGGTTAGTAGGTGCTGGCAGACTATTAACAAGAATAGAGTGCTCATTTGAATAAATCAGACTAAAACAAGCTTACTGAAATGCTTGCAGGAATTTGTCTTTATTGGCTTAGTTAATTAACAAGGCCATTTTTTCCTTGTTACTGTAACTTATCAAAATGTCTTTGTTGGCAGGTAAGATTATTTGCATTGAACGTACCGTACTCTTGCTACAAAAGCCCCTTTTGTGTAGGGCTGCTGGTGCTGACATCACTGAACTGACTGGTCCTGTCAAACTAGATTATCTGGATTCTACTACTCAAATCAATTCTATTTGTACTGTAAGAGGTTTGTAACTATATTTTTTGTTATTTGAAATCTTAATACTAACTCTTCTTTTGCCTGTTTTCCAAGAGAGTATGACAAATTATATTTCTTGTTTCTTGTTACTTTAATTAATAATTTTCATTTGAAGAAGTTATAGTTGACACGTCTGGTGCAGTAGCAGATTATTAAAATGGCAATGATACTTTTTGTAATAGTTGTTCTGTTGGCATTTTACGGGTGTCATTATATTGGATAATGACCTCACAAATGATCCCAGACTGCAGAATCTGCAAAGGCTTGGGTAACTCTATTTATATAATGGGATGGTTGCAAGGATAAATTGGGAGATGCCTATATGTATCACCTTGTGAACTTGGGAAGAAAATTTGGATATAAGCCCTGCTTTGGCTTACATTTCTTACTTTATCTGGTCTTTCTTCATGATTGAAGGTTTTTTTTAACTCATTGTAAAGCTTAAACTGTATATAAAACAAAATATATACATATTGCTTTTCTCACAACCCTGAATTAATTAAATTACATATTCCTGCACTGATGTCTAGTACAGGTAGTCCTCGACTTCACTATTCATTTAGTTATAACCGCACTGAAAAAGTGGCTTACAACTCTTTTCATACGTACAAGCATTGTTTTTCATACAATTGCAGCATCTCCATGGCGACATGATCAAAATTCAGATGTTCAGTGACTGACTCTTTTTCCTAAATTCTGACAAGCAAAGTCAATGAGGAAGCGAGATTCACTTAACAACTGACTTAACAACTGCAGTGATTCATTTAACAACTGTGGCAAGAAACGTTCTAAAGTGGGTCAAAATTCATTAAACAAATGTCTTACTTAACCAATTTTGTTGTATTTAAGTACAATGACAATAAAGATTATACTTATATTTAGGAACAGAACTTTTGGTCAATTGTGGTTGTAAGTCAAGGACTACCTGTGTATAGGATTGTTGCCAGTCGTGATTTTCCGAATAATTTCATTTATCAAAAGGCAAGCATGTTACACAACCCTTCAGGGCTTTCTGGGCAATTTGCCATTGACACTGTAGGATTGACAATTGTAATCCATTTATTTGCAGGTGTTTTAGATTACTCATTATATGTTTTGCTTGTAAACATTAATGTTTATTGCTTGGCTCAGCAAACTGCTATTGTTCTAAATCTTTTTAGTAGCCTTTCCATAAAATAACCCATCTTGCTTGATTTATAACACTAAACAACAATGCTTACTAGTGATTCAAATATCTGACTGACCTTCAATTCTTTAATGTTTCTAGTCACGTATATGGCTTGGGAAAACATACTTGAATCTCAGTTACCTGGATATAAATAAAGAATAATTCCTGGTGTTAAACAGAGTAAATGCTTTTAAAAAACTCTGACATGTCTGTTTTTTTCCCTTCACTTTGGTTTGCTTCAGATTAAAGTAATAGCTATCTTTAGGCAAGTATATCAGAACTTCATAAAATGAGACATGAAGACCCTTTTGTTCAAATGACTTCTCTAAAGGATGTGACAAATAGCAATAGAACTTAGACATATATTGCTTCATAGTGCTTTACAGCCCTCTCTAAGCAGTTTACAACGTCAGCATATTACCTCCAACAATCTGGGTCCTCATTTTACTGACCTTGGAAGGATGGAAGGCTAAGTCAACCATGAGCCAGTGAGAATTGAATTGCTGGCAGTTGACAGAATTAGCATGCAATTACTGTATTCCAATCACTGTGGCATCACAGCTCATCAATTTATGGAATAAATTTAGAAAATCATCCATTAACTATAATTCCCCTTTTTATCCATATAAGAAAACTGTTTAATAGCTCTGGACAAGCTATAGACAGGATATTTAATCATCATTTAAATTCGACTTCATGCCCTGATATTATTTAATCAGAATGTTCTGATTAACTAAGGTCTAGTTTTACCATGAAGGCAGAAACTAAGGGAGGCAGTATTCGCTGGCAAAAAATATTAATTCTTAGCTAATTAAATTGGCTATATAATCACAAAAATATTTCCTGTTTGATATGAAAAAAGAGAAATTAGAGAAATAATAAAACATAGGTTACAGCTTTTTTAATATTTAGGAGAGCAACTAGGATTGGATTACAATTCTGAAATCAATGGAAATCTAAATATTGCTAATTATACTTATAAAAAGGAGAAAAAATGTATTTCTAAACAGACATGATTGTTAAAGGCGTTCAAAGTCAAAGTATACTAAATTTTGCAAATTATTTTATCTTTTTTTCAGGAACTGTAGTTGGCGTTAATGAGAAAACTGCTTTCTCTTGGCCTATATGTAACAGATGTGGCAATGAAAAATTAGATCAGCATCCACAAGACAAGTAAGAACATGTTGGATTAACTGGCATATTGATGATCCAGTAGGTCAGGGGTGTCAAACTCACGTTGTCACATTGTCATCATGTGACATATTGCAACTTTTTCACCCCCTTTGCTAAAATGGAAGTGGGGATGTCCAGGGCATGATGCATCTGGCCCGCGAATTTGACACCCCTGCAGTAAGTATTCACATATAAAGTCTTACTTCAGTTGTTGAGATTCATCACCGAAAGGTATACAGAAATGGAATAGTTATGGAATAAAAAATCTTCAATGTTATCTTGGGCCATTTGTATTCTGTGCATCTATCTATTTTTGGTCCAGTTTTTATAGCAACATTGTCTAATTCCATCTAAAGGTAGAAACTTATTATCAACAAAAAAATTTAAATGGCATATTTCATACATCAACAATCTCTGATTTCTTTCTTCTATTTCCTTTGACTTTATACCGGTAGTAGCATAACATATCAATACAGGAAGGGAAGAACTGTGATTCTCAAAAAGAACAAAACTTTGGAAATCATGTAAATTGGCAAATATTCAGGTTCAAGATTTGTAGCCAGCCATCACCCAGGAATTTATCCAACTCCTTAAATTCATGCATGGTAATTGTCATCATCTTGTTTTATATTAGTGATTTGAGAAGTAGGAAAACTTCATGCCGTGCATACTCAACCATGTCCCTTTTATTTGTCTTTTTCCTAAGCTAAAGGGTCCATTTTTTCTAGTTTTTTTTTTCCTCATAAGAGGAAATTTTTCCCCTCCCGAATGATGAATGAATGTTGCTTATTATTTTTACTATATGTGTCTACGTCATTGTCTGTATTCCCCTTCCTGATTTTATGTGAGCCGCCCTGAGTCCCCTCAGGGAAAAGGGCGGCCTACAAATGTTAATAAACATTCCAAAAGTGTTGGAGCCTTCTGTTCATTTGGTTTGTCCTCTTCCAAATCTTTTCCGGTTCTATCTTTTTCCATATATGGCAACCAGAACTGTGTATGGTGTTTGAGATGCATTATAGATTTATATATGAATGTTATGTGGGCACTTGTATTTCTAGTCTTTCTTAATGAACCTAGCATGGAATTTTGTCTTTTTCCCAGCTGCCATACAGTGAGCTGAAATCTTCATTAAATCACATATGACCCAATATCTTTTTTTCTAGTTGGTTATATAGGCAGTTCAGATCCCATTAGTATTTATATAAAATGGAGAGGGTGTATGTGTTCCAGTAAGTATCAATTTACACTCATTTAAATTGAACTGCAGTTGCTATTTGTTTGATCATTTTTCTAGTTTAAAGAAATTTAATTTTAAAAAAAGGTTAAAGAGAACCAGTTTGATGTAGCAATTAGGGTGCTGTCCTAAAAAATCAAGAGACTGTGAGTGCTAGTTTTGTCTCAGGTATGAAAGTTGGCTTGATGATCCAGTCTATCTCAGCCCAACCTCCCTCACAGGGTAGTTATTTTGGGAAAATAGGAGGAGTATTATGTATATTCCACACTTTAACTTACTTATAAAGTAATAAAAGTGGCAAAAAATCTTAAAAATGAAAATCATCCTTGAGCATTTCACAGTTATTTATTATTATTATTATTATTATTATTATTATTATTATTATTATTATTATTATTATTATTATTATTATTTATTTGTCTTGTATGCCGCCCACTCCCGGAGGACTCCGGGCGGCTCACAAAAGACAAGGGAAAGGGGGGAACAAGACAAAGACAACATATTAAAAACAAAACCAACATTCACAATTTCCATGCTTCTCAGCTCCCCCCAGCCTGCTGGAACAGCCAGGACTTGGTGGCTTTGCGGAAGGCCGGGAGGGTAGTAAGGATCTGGATCTCAACAGGGAGCTCGTTCCAGAGGGCCGGAGCTGCAACAGAGAAGGCTCTCCCCCGGGGAGTCGCCAGCCAACTTTATTATTTTGAACAGTTTGGTATCATCCACAAACTTGATCAGATCACTGCTTACTTATCCCTAAGTCAACATCATTTATCAACAAGTTGGAAAAAACCTAATCATCAGTTCTTGAGGGATGCCAATTCCTACTTCTTCCGTTGAGAAAATAGTGCCTTTATTTCAGCTCTTACTTTCTGTTTTGTTTAACCATTTAGCAATTTATAAAAATGCTCCTTTATTCCCATTACATTTCCTCAAGATCCTTTGATGAGGAGCCTTATATTCTTTACAGTTTCAAACAGACTGATAATATCAGCAGGTCACCTCTATCCTCATGCCTGTTGACCTCTGACAAATCTCTAGAAAGATACACTTTTTTCACTGCAAAAACATATTTATTTTCTTTTAGCAAAGCTTGTTCCTCAATGCTCTTAATGTGGAATGAGAGCAACTCTACTTATCACTCACCAGTTTGATAAGAACCGAAGTTAAGCTGACTAGCCTATAATATCCTATCCTGTCAGCTCTCTTTTTAAAAAGTAAAGTTGCATGCACTGTTGCTGATTTTTCTGGAGCCTAGCCCAATTTGAAGGATATTTTTCTTTGCAAATGTGAAGAAATGTCAAATTTGAATTGTTTAATGATTCTTGGGGGATGCCATCAGGACCCGCATGTCAAGATACCCTAGAATGCTTCTTATAATTAAATCTTACTTGTTCATTCTACAAATCAGCATTGAAACAAGAGTACAAGATAGTACCCAAGAACAGTAAGAGCTTCTCTGTATTGCCATAACTAGAATTATTATTAAAATAAAATTGTAATTGTAGGCCGATAAAAATGCAATCCATCTGTGAATTTAGTATTCAAATTTTGTCAGTTACTTTTTTGAGAAGAATAATTGACTATAGCAGTGATGGTTAACCTTTTTGGTGCCTAGTGCCCAAAGCGTGAACGTGTGCCCCAATCCCCAAAATGCAATGTGAGTGCCTCCTGTGCATATGCCCCCCCCCCTGCATGTTCCCTGCCCCCACCCCCATTTTGGCTTCAGGTTGGTTCAGGAGGCTTTCCTGGGCAAAAGGGGACACAGGGTGGCCTTGCACATCCTGTTTTGGCTTCCATGTTGGTGCGGGCGGCAGAAATGGAGTAGAAAGATAGGGCGTGGGGACTTATAGAGGGGACCTCTGGATATCAGGAAAGGCACAGGTGGCAAAAAGGTAGGGTGCACTGGGGGGAACCTGTGGAGATTGGGAAAGGCCCTGCCCCCCTGTGCATGCAGGGCAGAGACCTGAAGACCAGCTGGCCAGTGGGAGGCGCATGTGTATACATGGTGGAGGTGGGCTGGGGCAATGGCTGGTCTGCCCACAGAGAGGGCCACCTGCTATAGGTTCACCATCACGGGACTATAACATAGTGCATCTGTCAGCACCTCTCCATTTAATAATTAGGAAAGAAAAACCATGAGACTCCATACGTGGAAAATCAAATGTACTTTTACTAATTAAAAATGGTTAAAGAGCAGTTGCATAGCGAAGTCTGATTAATTAGGCGCGAAAGCAGTTGATATATAGAATAGCCCATTCCACACCCCCTGGCATCATAGGCCTAGTCCAATCATAAGTCCTTCAAGTGTCAGGTGTGAGATAACTTCAAAAGGCATCACGAAGATGGAATGTCGGTGCCGTTAGTCCAGGCGGGAAACACCCACGCGTGCGTAATCTGACCATCCAGAGAACTCCAGAACATTCCTCCAGCACATCGAGTAACCCCACCCAAATACCATGCCCTCCCTCCCCGTTTCATGGCAGCTGAAGCAACAGCAAAGCAGAAGCTGACATCCGGCCGTCCCCCGGAAAAAGGCGTTCAGGCCTAAAAAAACACAAACAAACAGATGAACAACAAAACACAAAAAGAAACAGGGAGGGGAAAAGAGAAAAATTAAGGTTTGTCAGGATAAGCATCATAAAACTTCCGAAGCAGCCGGGGGGCACGAACATGGGACTTGTCAACCCATTCCGCATGAGAGGGAGGAAAATGCTTCCAAGCCACCAAGTATTGGATGCGATTACGCCGCTTTCGGGAATCAAGTATTTGATGAACTTCAAAATGCCGTTCACCATCGATCAGCAAAGGAGCAGGCAGAGGGTCATCAGGTGGACGTAAATGTGAAACACGAACAGGTTTAATGAGGTTAATGTGGAATACCGGGTGAACCCGGTGAAGGTGCTTGGGCAACTGCAGGCGAACAGAGACAGGATTGATGACCTTCACGATGGGGAACGGACCCACATATTTCGGCCCCAACTTTTTGGACTTCTGCGTGGTGTGAAGGAACTTCGTGGACAAATAAACCAAGTCACCCTCCCGGTATTCATATGGCTGCATACGCCTTTTCTCCGCCTGTTTTTTATGGGCACGATGTGCAGCATCCAGAGTTGCCAGGGTCAAAGGCCAAATACGGCTGAGACGTTCGCTCCAGTCAGCGACGGACGGAACTTGCGGTTGGTCATGAGGCAATTCAGGAATAGGAACAAAATCTTGACCATATACCACCCGGAAAGGCGTGAAACCAGTGCTGGAATGGACAGAATTGTTGTAGGCCACCTCAGCATGTGGCAATAAGTCCACCCATCATCTTGTTGATAATTGATGAAACAACGTAAATATTGTTCAAGAACAGAATTAGTCCTCTCACAAGCGCCATTAGTCTGAGGATGGTAGGCGGAGCTAAGGCCCTGGCGGAGCCAATACGTTGAGAAATTCCTTCCAGAACACTGAGGTGAACTGGACACTCCTATCGGAGATGATGCGATCAGGCACCCCATGCAAACGGTAAATGTGGGAAATGAAGAGTTTAGCCAGCGCCTTAGCGGAAGGAATTTTGTGGCAGGGGACGAAATGAACTTGTTTTGAAAACAAATCCGTAACGACCCAAATGACGGTGTGCCCCTGGCTCTCGGGGAGCTCAACAATAAAGTCATAGAGATCTCCTTCAAGGGGCAACAGGTCGGGCGACAGACTGGAGCAATCCCTGCGGTTTCCCAGGAGGGCCGTTTCGCGCCCCGCACAAACGGGGCAACTGGCAACATAAAGTTCAATGTCCTTCTTCAAAGATGGCCACCAAATTGTCTCTTTACTAAATGCAAAGTTTTTACAAAACAAAATGACCCGCCAATTTGGAGTCATGAGCACGTTGGAGGACAACGGGACGAAGGGAGGTGGGGACATACAATTTGGCGCCGATCCATGGCAATTCGTCCCTCATTGTGCACTCATCCTGATGCTTCTGGAACCAGTCATCCTGGGGAAGGGCGAGTTTGAGGTCAGAAAGAAAATCTTGAGGCACGTCCACTTTTGCTCGTGCCTGCTGGCGAGTAACCACCGGAGCCGCCAGGCTGGAAGTGGGAACCACCGGTTGCACGATGCTCAGTTTAGAGCAGTTGTATTGAGGGAGTCTGGACAAGGCGTCCGCCATGAAATTCTTCCCCCCAGGGATGTACTTGAGTGTGAAATTGAACTGGTTGAAATGTTGGGCCCACCGCATTTGTTTGGGGGAGAGACGGCGCGGCGTTCTCAAAGCCTCCAGATTCTTGTGGTCAGTCCACACCTCGAAAGGGTGTTTAGCGCCTTCCAGAAATGGCGCCACGTGGTCAGGGCCCACCGTACGCAAACGCTTCTTTCTCCCAAACTGCCCAACGTCTCTCAGTGTCTGTGAGTTTGCGGGAGGTGTACGCGCAAGGTTGCAGGTTACCTTGGTCGTTGGATTGCAACAAGACGGCCCCAACAGCGATGTCGCTGGCATCAGCTTGGACGACGAAAGGCTTGTCCATGTCGGGATGCTTCAGCACCGGCTCCGCAGCAAAAAGGCGTTTCAGTTTCTCGAAAGCCGCTTGGCAGTCCATGGTCCAGTCAAGAGGCTTGCTAGGCTTAGGTTTAGGACCACCTCTGGATTTCAGCAAATTAGTTATAGGAAGCGCAATTTTGGCAAAAGAAGGAATGAATTGACGGTAGAAATTAGCAAAACCCAAAATTTTTTGCAATTGTCTACGAGTTAGTATCTTAGTTTGGTGAAACTCACACTTGGATAATTTGGCATAAAGATCAGCAGCTCTGAGTTTTTTCAAAACAGTGCGCACAAGTGCGACATGTTCGTCCAATATACGATAACTCCTTTGTAGAGGTGGTCATGCAAGATCTCATTGATTAATTGCATGAAAACTGCAGGGGCCCCCTGCAGGCCAAAAGGCATGACCCGGACCTGGAAGCAACCAAGAGGGCAGTTGAAAGCAGTCTTCCATTCATCTCCCTCCTTTATGCGGACCCTATAATAAGCTTCCCTGAGGTCCAATTTAGTGAAAATGCGGCCCTTCCCCAACTGGGCCAACATGTCCTTCATTAATGGAAGTGGGTATACATTTTGGGCCGATATCCCGTTCAAATTTTAAAATTAACACATAATCGGAGAGAGCCATCTTTCTTTTCACGGAAAAGTACAGGGGCAGCAACCTTGGGACGAGCAGGTTCAATGAATCCCCGTTCCAAATTTTTATCTATGAAATTCCGCATTTCTTCCATCTCCCTGGGTGACATGGAGTATATTTGGGGTTTTGGTAGTTTAACCCCGGGTAGATGTCATAGAGCAATCAGTAGGTCTGTGGGTGGAAGTTTGTCGGAAGACTTCTCACTGAAAACTCCCCTTAGGTCCCAATACACTTTAGGAATCTTTTCCTCTCCTTCAATCCTCTCCTGCCCTCTGGCGGCCACCTCAGGATCACAATTAACAGGTTTCTCAGGAACGCCCTCCCCTTCCGGAGGCTCTTTCATGCGAATGCGTAACCAGCCTTCCCTCCAATTTATGCGAGGGTTCCATTTCCGAAGCCAAGGTAGGCCCAAAATGAGTGGCCTGTCCATCCCAGGAGCCACAATGAACGAGATTAGTTCTGTGTGGGAACCCATTTTCATTTCCAAGGGCTCAGTAAAGAAATGAGCCCCCCCCCCCCGCGATGGACCCATCTATTTGGCAAAAGACAATGGGGGTTTTTAAAGTACGTAATTTGAGGCCCAACTTCTCCACCATAGCAGGATTGATCATTGATCGGGAACACCCTGAGTCAAGTAAGGCGTGAAGGGATTCCGGCTCCCCATCGGGCGGAACTTTTAATTCTATAGGGGATTAGCATGGGGGCCCCTTGTTGAACTCACCCAGTGAGGCGATGTGTCGTCATCTGAGTCATCAGAAGAGCTGGGGGGGGCGTCCGCTTCTCCCTCTAAGGCCTGGCTGAAGCGAGGGGGTCCTGGAATCCACAGCGAAGGCACGTCCTTCTTTCTCTTGTCTGAGGACTTGCCAGATCTCTCCTCCCGTTTGGATGGGGGTTGGGAGATTGAGGGCAATTTAGCACGGCAGTCGGGTGCGCGATGGCCTAATTTTCCGCAACGAAAACACGTTAATGGCCTTGATTTCCCCGAGGAGCCACCCCTCCCCTCGCCCTTTCCTCCGAACGGGGCTTTCCGGCTAGGGGGGGGGGTGGATTTGCAGCTTTCTCCTTCTTTTTCTGTCTCTCCTCTCTTGCATAACGGAGCCTCGTAAATCCAGCTCGATGTCAGCAGCGTGTTCAAACCAAACGGTTAAGCGCTTGGGGAGATTTCGATTGACACATTGCTGATAGATATCTTCATCCAAGCCCAAAGCAAATTTGTCCAAAAGGGCATCTTCACCTCCACCCCCTCATGTACTGGGAAAGGCGTTGAAAACTCTTGAATATACTGGGACACCGGTCTGTCGTCTTGCTCGAGGGTTATAAATTTAACTTGCTTCGTTTCTCAGTAAGGGGGTCATCAAAGCGTCTTTTTGAAAGCCTCCATAAACCTATTGAAATTCCTCAGGAGGGGGGAAATTGATTGATGTAAACCAGTACTCCAGTCAGACGCTTCACCGTCTAATGATAGTAAAATCATCCTTATCTTCATGGTATCTGATTCAAAATCTGGGCTGTAGATCTCCATGTAATTATAAACTTGCATGATAAAAGACCCCAGTTTCGCAGGGCTTCCATCATATCTCACAGGCAGGGGGGGGAATTTTAGCCATTCTGCGTCTTCTGGGAGGTGGCCCCCCTAGTCTGGCAAAAGGCCCAGCAGGAGGGGGTGAATCAGCTCGAGGGGGGTGGTGAATCAGCGCGTGGGTTTTCTCGCTCCCAACCCCTCCTGACCTCTTCATCTTCCCCACATATTTGCCCAAAGTACCTTTGTTCCAAGTAATCAGGTTGATCTCCCCCCTGGGGTCTTCTTTCGGCTCTCGCCTCCAGCGGTCTTTCCTGATGTTTCCTTCGGGTAACCCCCGCATCCCAGCCTGGTTCCTCCTCTCTTTGTCCTATCGAGGTGGACCACCGGGGGGGAGGTGGGTCAGCCGGGCTTGATATCTGCAGCTGAGACAAATCTTCATGAAGCAAGAGTTCGGCGGGGAGTTCTCCCTCCTTCCTTCGCTGGCTGGCGAAGACATTTGCACCCTCCACGGTAGATGGTGATCTCCTGGAAAGGTGATTTTGAGACTTCGCTACTTGTCAGCACCTCTCCATTTAATAATTAGGAAAGAAAAACCATGAGACTCCATACGTGGAAAATCAAATGTACTTTTACTAATTAAAAATGGTTAAAGAGCGGTTGCATAGCGAAGTCTGATTAATTAGGTGCGAAAGCAGTTGATATATAGAATAGCCCATTCCACACCCCCTGGCATCATAGGCCTAGTCCAATCATAAGTCCTTCAAGTGTCAGTGTGAGATAACTTCAAAAGGCATCACGAAGATGGAATGTCGGTGCCGTTAGTCCAGGCGGGAAACACCCACGCATGCGTAATCTGACCATCCAGAGAACTCCAGAACATTCCTCCAGCACATTGAGTAACCCCACCCAAATACCATGCCCTCCCTCCCTGTTTCATGGCAGCTGAAGCAACAGCAAAGCAGAAGCTGACAGCATCAATTGTCCAATGATACATTATGACTTTTAAGTAATTTTTGATTTAGCAGCTAAGAGTAAATAGTATAATAAGTACTCTTTTTAAATTTAGAGTTAGCACCCTAAAAGTATTTAATATATGTAAACCTAATTTTGATGTGTAATGTATGTTTTTAGTTATTATTCTGACTTCTTCAAATACTTCCTTTCTAGAATATCTTCATTGGTTTATGTTATTCTGTAAAAAAAACTATTGGGTATCTGTTCTTCATCTAGATATTGGCATCTGCCCTATTCTAAATTTGATTGTAGGCTTTTCCTCAGAGATAAATGTAAAAGCAGCTGTGTCATCTTTTTTTGATGTCATGTGACAACTCCTCTCTCATACAGATTTAGCTTGTTCCAAAAAATTGCCTGATAACGAGTAAATCTAAATATCTTGCACAAGCTTGACCAAATGTGGGGACCACTGTGCTCGGTCTTTGTGGTTGATTTTCTGTGTGGAAGAAATTGTATTTCTCACAATACTATCTTGGCAGTCCTGGACTTTAGTCATCTACCTAGTAGCTTAAATTAGTTCCAGGGCAGTTTACTTAGTTTTTTAATGTTGTTAATGCTAATGTAAACCATGGCTACTACTTTTACCCCAATATTATCCACATGTGCATGACAAACCCAACTCATCTCATCCACAATCAAAAGTTGTCTTCTTATTATCATAGATAATAATTGGGCTCATTGCCTGCAGAAAATATATTATGCCATCCTTAACTCTTGTTCTCCATGACCATAAGGGAGCTGTCATTCTGAGACTAGGACAAAGCTGTCATATCCCAGGAGGTTTCATCCACATACTTTCATGGCTGTCTAATATCTGCAGTGGTTTCAAGAAAACAGATTAGCTTCAGGAATGCAGGAATGAATCATGACTTGTACTTATCTGGCTGATACTTATACATTCAACTCTCTGTGGAGTAAACTGTAAAATATCTTCTGCCTTGGCTTTTTATCTTCACCCTACTTACTGTTAATAACTTCGATTCTTTTTCTTTTAACAACTGTTTTATCCTATGTTGCACTTTTACAGAGTCTGTAATCCTGTTTTCCTCATGTCATTTCTAAATTCATCTTGCTACTTAGCTTTGAAAGTATGTGCTTCATCCCCCTTTTAATTTTGTCATAACATTCTCCCATTCCTATTAACTTCTTCTGCTTCCGAGCTTCAAGTATTTCGCCGGGACTTCTGATTGGCTAAGGAATGCTACAAAGCCAATAGCCAATCTCTTGATCAGTGACTTAGCTGTAATCCCCTCCTCTCAGTCCATGTGCTCAGAGTGCAAGTAAACACATACCCAGTCAGCAACGGAGGGGATCAATCTTACTCAATTAACAAAGACCCTTCCTTACAAATAGTTGATCAGCTCTCCATTTCACTAGCTTCCTTACAAAACTGTTTCTGTCCTGGTGATGAGCTGCCAACTAGAAGGGTTATAAAATCATAAAGAGTGCAAAGAAAGAAGTAAATATAAAGTATATTATTTCCCCTCCAGCATTTGTTTTTTCTTAGTCATCCAGTAAAGTTGATTATGATTAGAGTAATAGTAGTTACAATAGTAGCAACATTCTTATTTCCTGGATACTTATATAGAACATAGTACACGTGTGTGAGTGTTTGTGCCAATATCATGTGCTACACCTGATAAGAATAGTTCTAACTTCATTAACTCTTGCAAAAAAGAAGTCTTTTAAGGGAAAACAAAAATGTGTACTTCATGAAATTTGTTGTCATTTGTTGTCACAGAATGTCGTCTTAAAAATTAAAGTGATTTAGAAAATAGGCATGGTGAATGGTTCTTGACAGTCACAGAATAGAGATTCAGACTTGAATCTTACTGGGAACACGATGCCTCAGCATAATTTTTCGGTTGCAGTCTCTTCTCCTTGGCGCCTCAATCAAAGCGATGGAAGTAGATTCTAAGAGACCAGCTGCACTAGAGTCCTTTTGCCTTTCAACTGTTCTATTTCAATAGGTCAATACTAGAATTACTATGTAATTATGATTATGTACTATTATGTCAGGACTGACTCTTAGTAACCTCATAGGTTACTTTTTCCCCAAGAAGCCTTCCCTCAACCTGGTCCTTCTGAGTTTCCAGCATAGCACCCACTACTGCTCCAATTGAATCCATCCACCTTGTTTCTGGTCATCCAATTTTCTCTTCTACCTTTGCAGTATTAAGGACTTCTATAAATGTTTGTATAATGTACCCAAATATAATAAGTAGAGCTAGAAAATCCTGGATATACATTCAAGACCACGCCATGGAAACTTTCTTTTTCTGCAGTTAGCTTAATTTGGATCTTGCATGCAGTTATGATCACATCATGTTTTATTTCACAGTTAGCTCCTGGCCATCTTTGTTCTTATAACTAAGCAATTCCATCACCTTGTAAGAATAATACAGTCAATTTGATTTCTTTGTATTTCATCTAAGTTATGTCCATCATAGATAGATATCATAGAACTCACTGGATTGACTGAAATTGTTAAATTATTCTCTGTTTTTATTTCTTAGGCCATAAAATTCAATTATGTTTTCCTCCTTAATATTTCCAATGTTGGCATGCTGATCTCCAACCACAAACAACTTGCTTAAATATTCTGTTAATTTCAAATTGAACTTGACCATAAACCTTACCAGCCTCCTCTTCTTATGAGTGCTTAGAATATAACATGAATAACCATCATATTAAAAAAAACCTATTTACAAAGTCTAATAGTATTATTGCAAAATTCATTGTATTATATCCAAGTAGTATCTTTGCTACAGCCTTCATGACAGTGAAAGCAATGCTGTTCTTTCCTTGGTTTTGATGTCCTGAGTTACAGTAAAAAAATGTTTATCTTGTAAGAATATGATGTATCAGTTTGGCTGTCAGCCTCTGCTTTGCTGCTGCTTCGGCTGCCATTGAAACAGGGAGGGGGGGCATGGTATTTGGGAGGGGACTAACTGTTGGGCTGGAGGAAGATTCTGGAGTTTGAACTGTCCACCTTACTGCGCATGCGGAGGAGGGTTCCCGCCAAGGCCAACGGCACCGGCATTCCATCCTGGTGATGCCTTTCGAAGTTATCTCACACCTGACACTTGGGAGAATTATGATTGGACTGCACATGGGATGCCAAGGGGAGGGGAATGAATTATACAATATATTATTCGCTTTCGCGCCTAAATAATCAGACTTCGCTTTGCGCCTAAATAATCAGACTTCATTTATAATTAGTAAAAGTACACTTGATTTCTATCAATGGAGTCTTGTGGTTTTCTTTCCTGATTATCCAATGAAGGAGTGCTGACAGGCTTTCTTCTCCTAATCCCTTTTTCCTTTTCCTTTTTGTCTCTTAATTCAGAAATCAACAGGTTTTTTTCCCAATGAAAGGCACATTAGCTCCTAAAGAAAGAAGAGTCTTACAAGATTTTGGCACTTTCATTGAGGTCTTGTAATAATTATGAGATTCTCACTTTCACTAATTTTTAAATTTTCACTTAAATTTTAATGCCAGGATACTATGGACACTGCTTATAATGTAGGCTTGTGTATAGTGAAGGTTTAATGTATCATATAGAAACTATAGATCATATAGAAACTGTATTGGGATTTTTAAGGCAAAGAATAGGATAATGTTTTAAAAATAAGCTAGTACAAACTTTCTAAATGTATAGTTGATTGTTAATAAGCAGGGGATTAGCAGAGCAGGATCGGTAATATTGTGTATTTTACTGTGTTCACATCCTTTAATTCTGCCAAATGTACATTATATGCTCCTTTCTAAGCCAGTTTTTTTAAAAAAATCTCCTTGGAATCTTTTGAACAGTTTTCAGAAATGGTTAAATGGTCGTTTTATCAAAACAACTGATAAATTGTAAAAGGTTGAAATTTTCACTTGTTTTTCCTAGTATTGACACTGACCCATGAAGTTGAGACTCTCGGGCTCTTCATTATCTTTTATCTCATATCTTATAGGATTGTTGCACATTAAATCAAGGAAGTTGGGAATTTTTGAACAATATGTGTTCTAGCTTACAATGCAAAGTGAAGAAGTCTATGAGCACACTTTGACATGGAAATTTGGGGATAGGTATAAATGGCCTTGTTCTCATGTATTTCAGAGAGTTACTCTACTGCAGCCATTGCTGTGAAGTTGTAGCTTCACCAGTTTTCAAGATGCATCTGGAAGTCTTTTTGAATTGCCAGTCCCAATCAAAGTCCACAGTAAAAATAAAGGTATTACAAGAACAATATTGTTCTAATTCAGTATTTTATTATCTGCTCTAGGTGAAGAAAGATATATATTTTTATACTCCCACCTACCTGTGTTGGATACCACAGTTATGTTTCCCAGAGCATAGAGAGAGCAGGTGTAAAGCAAGCAAGCAAATAGGCAAACAAATATTCTAGATAATCTGTGGTAGAATTAAATACAGATTACTATGTGTAAGGTCTTGACCAAGAATTTTTTTCCCTGTGAAATTAGATAACAGCTAGTAAGTAATAAAATACTTATATCTTAGGGATACAAACTGAGTACATTATTGTTTTCATAATTATAATACTTTATTTTTTCTTTGTTACAACAGCTATTACAGAAGTCTATTTCTTCACTTCTAGAATCAGCAACCGTGGATGATGGGGTATGTGCACTTAAAATAATTGAAGTTCTTATGATAACTCCCCCCCTCCCCCCCCAAAAAAACGTTGGTGCCTTTTAGATGTATTAGTCCTCATCCTCCACCATTTACAGCTAGGGTTTATAAAGATGCAGATTCTGGATAACCTGTTCCATTTGTAATATTTCGACTATATTGGCATATGAATAAAAATATAATTATCAAGTGGGTGATCTAATGTTCTATTTAAATTCCTGGAATACTTTTGTAGAAAATTTGGCTTTCAGTTAAGTGGTTCAGGGAAATTTTTATTTGAATTTATTTAATAAAATTATTTCTCATAACTGTGAGGATTACATGGGTTTGGAGCAGTAAAAAAGCAAATAAGGAAAAAAAGCCCTTAAGAACTTTCTTTACTAAAGAGTGTTCAGCGGTATGTTGGCTAGGACAAAATGTACAAGATTATTTGTTTCAATGACTGTGCTTTATCATTGCAGAGTTATGAAGTAACAAGTGTGCTGAGGAAAGAGGTGGGGTTTTTGAATTGTTATGTCCAATCTGTAACCAGCCACCCATCTAGTTGTATTGGATTGGAAGAAATTGTTCTCTCGGAGGCCTGAAAGAACTGAAGGGAATATTGTCTGCTTCTGTCTATGATTTTTGTAACATATTTGTAGCTCTACTGTTCTTCCATGCTGCTTTTGAAACAAAACTCTAGTACCTTTTTTTAAAAACACTCACATGAACCATGGACAAATCTCAATTCAAGTGCAATTGTCATTTCAATGAGGAGTTAAATGCACATTCTTAAATCTTTTCTCATGAAATTAATGGAATTCATACACACAGATGTCTGGTCCTCATATCATAGGACTCAAAGGAAACTTATTTTTTCCAGCAGTTGTTTTGTTTTGTTTGTTCTGGAGGTTATATTTTGTAATGAGTTCAGGGCTTGAAATAATTTTTGACTAAATGTTAAGGTGAGTTTTTTGAAAGATTTTGAAATTAACTTCTAAGTTGTTAATTTAGAGATACATTTTCTTAATTGACTCACATATAAATACTATTCAGGATTTCATGTAGGATAATTGTTCAGATACAGTATGTCTGACCTGATGTACCATGTATTTTTTATCATTATAATTAAATATTATGAAAGAAGAGTACGTGTGGACACAGGCATTTGTACATCAATAATCATTATTTAAATAAGGATTTATTTATAACTTGTATTTTTTAAACCTTTCTATAAAATAGATTAATATATTGTAATTAAAATAGTTATACCTTCTACTTGTACATTTCGATTTGTGGATGAAATTATTTGATACTGAAACACTGCAATCAGTATCGGATTCAAATTCCTGCAATTTCTTTTAGACGGAACTTGGCATGCATGGGATTTCCTGTTATTTGCATAAAATATTCCCATACTCAGCAGCTGGATGTGGATTTATGTGTTTAGAAGATGTAGTTGTGAGGACAGATGTGGGGGCAGGGACATAGAGGGATCTGGGATCCTATATTGTATAGACTTTCATACACACACACACACACACACACACACACAAAATATGTATATATTCACACTGTTAATTTCTCAAAATAATGGCTCCATTGACTCTAGCTAATTCTATTTAGTGGGTGACCAGGTGACAGCTAGCCAAGGGAAATAAATTTAGGTGCTGTAGAGAACAAAATGTTTTCTGTTGAAGACACCCTGATACACAGAAAGACAGAGAATGAAGTTTAAATCAATCATGGTGCTGTGAGCTTAAAATTTTTGTTGTTAAGTGAGGCAGTTAAGTGAATTTTGTCCTGTTTTGCAACTTTTCTTGCCATAGTTGTTAAGGAAATCACTGCAGTTATTAAGTGAATCTGGCTTCCCCATTGACTTTGCTTGCAGGGTCGCAAAAGATGATCACATGACTCTGGGGTATATTCATAAATATGAGCCAATTGCCAAGTACAAAATTTTGATCACATGACCATGGGGATGCTGCAGATTTTAAGTGTGAAAAACGGTCGTAAGTCACTTTTCAGTGCTGTTGTAACTTCAAAGTCACTAAACGGTTGTAAGTTGAGGACTACCTGAAGTGTGTACAGATAGTCCGCCACTTACAACCATTCACTTAGTGACCTTTCAAAGTTATAACAGCATTGAAAAAAGTGACTTATGGCTATTTTCATATGTACAAGCTTTGCAACATAAATTCAGGGACTTGAAAACTGGCATGTATTTATAACAGTTGTGCTGTTCTGGGGCCAGATTCGCTTAATGACTGCATGATTCATTTAACAACTGCAATGATTTGCTTAACTGAGACAAAAAGGTCATAAAATGGAGTAGAACTCCCTTAACTATCTTGCTTAGCAACAGAAATGTTGGCTTCAGTTGTGGTAGTAGGTAGTAGATTGTTATCTGCAGTTCAGCGGTTCTAATCTCACCGGCTCAAGGTTGACTCAGCCTTCCATCCTTCCGAGGTGGGTAAAATGAGGACCCAGATTGTTGGGGGCAATATGCTGACTCTGTAAACCGCTTAGAGAGGGCTGAAAGCCCCATGAAGCGGTATATAAGTCTAACTGCTATTGCTATTGCTATTAAGGAATACCTATATTTTGAACTTTGTAGTAGCTTTGGAAGTCATGGCTGTTATGCCTTCTCTTTGAATCTTGCTGCAGAAGAAAATACTATATACTATATACAAAGTTTCATGTAATCTTAAAAAGGGGTTTCTAAAATCTTTTCTTAAGCGTGTAAATCAGAGCAGTGGAATTATTTTGTAACATCACCATTCCAAATCTCACCCTTCGATCTCTCTCTCTTTTCTCTCCTGTCCTCTGCCCCCCACTATCTTATCTATCTATCTATCTATCTATCTATCTATCTATCTATCTATCTATATCTATCTATCATCTACCTACCTACCTACCTACCTACGTACCTACATACATATATATAATTTAGAAATAGGACAATGTGTTTTGCAAATAAGGCAAAATAACCTTTATTTTTTCCTGTGGAAAAACATCCTTAGGCTAATTTTTGAAGCTTTCTCCTCACAGTTGGTCTTTTTCTACCAGTTGAAATAATTTTCAGGTGCTAATTACTTACACTATTTATAATTTTTTCTCAGCCTGTTAATCTCATGCCTAAACCCAATTGGCTATTGCATTGTAATTTCACAATACTGTGCATTAATCTAACTGGCATTTGGCTCAAAATATTTTGTGTAAATATGTCCTTTTGTAGGTAAATTTCCATTACCTGATGGTTTTTATGCATCTCAATATGAATGGAATTTTTACCTGTGGAAGTAAAGGTCTTCTTAACAGTCTGAAGTAACAAATTCAATGAGGTGTGTGGGGCCCTCCTTTAGGTGGTTGGATCCTATATGAAGCTAACTATGTCCAGGAGTGAATCATACATTTTCCACTAACTATTCATCACAGCACCTATGTATCTTCTGCTTGTATATGCATTTTTAAAAGCATTCAATAACTATGTAATCTACACTTAAATGCCCTTGAAGAAATACTAACCATGGCACTTTATCATTCATCTGGATGGTACACTACTTTTTGCGCTTTGCATTCCCTCAGTACATGTTCACATCACAACAAATACAAAGTCAAGTACATTTCAATGGATTTTTATTTTTAGAAATGCTGTAAAAATTTTATATAAAAGTTTGAGCATGCTCAGTCTACCTTTTCCTCATACTATTTATAATAAAAAGTGTTTGAAAAGTCTGAAAAAATCATTGTTTCTTACAAAGTACCATAGCTGCATCAACTGGGAGAAGGGAAAGGGAGGATGATCATTATAAAAATAATTTAGGAGGAAAGACGTTTAGCTCTCTTTCGCTTTAAAAAACAACTTTTTGGCAAGTTTTGTGGTTAAAAAGACCAAAGCTTAGCCCATTCAAAAAAAAAAAAAAAAAAAGCCAAAACACACACACGCACGCACATAGGTTGTTATCCCCCCACTCCGGCGTAGTTCAGTCCGGCCTTCCAGGCTAGGTTTCTTGCTTGAGGGAAGAGGCGAGGCAAGGAGCGCCTTTCCCCTCCCTCCGTGTACCTTTGGCACAGTCCCTGGGGCAGCCCGAGTCTTCTAGCCTGGCCCTCCCTCCCCCTCCCCCCGCAGCAGTTTGTGCGACTCGCGCTGAGGTATTCATGAAGAAGTTCAAAGTCTCTCGCCTGTGGGCGGCCGGGGCGTCGTCGTCTGCAGCCCGTTACCGACAGTCCGTGACCGAGGAGGGTTGCAGGAAAGAGGCGTTGGGCAACTGCTTGAAGAAGTGTCGGAGGCTCGTTAAGTCCCGGCTGAGTTGATCAATCTTCTTGTGCAGCCTGTCGTTCTCGGCAGAAAGCTCGACCAGTTTCTGCTGCATCTCTTGGTTGCGGCGCTTGGCTTTGTCGCGGCTCTTGCGCACCGCAATGTTGTTGCGCTCCCGCCGCTGCCGGTACTCCGGACTGAACCTGTCCACACCCTTTTTGCCCGACCGCTCTTTGCACCCCGGTGACGACGAAGCTGAAGAGCGGCTGCTGTAGCTGGACGGCGAGGCGCTGCCCGGGGGCTCGGGGGAGGTGGGCGGCGTGGGCTGCCCGCTCAAATTGACAATGGTTTGCGCGCAAGTAGCAATCTGGGAGGGCAGCAGCGAGCCCGGTGCCTCCTCACCCCACTCTGGCTCTTGCTTGACGGCACCCCGGAGTGGGCCGGGAAGGACGCTGGCGTGCAGCAGGCTGGCCAAGGCGCTTCCTCCGGACGCTGAAAGCGGCGGCGGCGGCGGCGCCTGTGGCGGCGGCAGGTAATCCCCGTAGCCCCCGCTGCGCTCGCCGCCCTTGTGGTTGCTGTTGAAGAGGTCGGCGAAGAGCTCGTCGTTGCACAGCTCCAAGTTGGGCACGGCCGCCATGGAGTCAATGTAGGAGCTGAAGTCGATGGCGCTCTCGTCCTCGTACATGGCCGGCGCGGCGGCACTCAGCTCCGCCAGGTCGCGGCTGCCGCTGCTCGGAGCCAAACACATCCCGCCGGACTCCTCGCTCGCCTGGGCGACGCTCACGGCGCTCGCCTTGCAAGAAGGACTCACACCGCCGCTGCCTTCGCCCGCCTTGGCGTCGTAGAAATTGGCGGGCTCCAGAGACCAGGTTCTATAGCACGAAAGCGAGTCCAAGGGGTCCAGGGTGGCGGCGCTCATTGCAAACGCTCGGGTCGGCGAGGTAAGCGAGATAATTCAGATGGAAGGTGAGAAGCTCAACTGGCCGTCAGTGCGGCTCGTTCCTTGACCTGCGGCCTCCCCGGACGTTCCCCGGTGCTTCTCGGGCTTTGGCGCCTTCAGACTGGCACGCTGCGCTCCCGACGCTGGAGAGCCCGAGACCGGACACGTGCGTTTGAACAGGAAAACCTGGCGGCGAGGTGCCGTCGCGGCCCTTTATATCGACACCGCTTCTCGAACCCCACCTCCTTGGCCTTTCTGACGAAGGAGGGTGTGGCTGGAGAAGTCCCGGGAGGTGGAGGCAGCGGCTCTGGATTCGGGCGCCTTTCGGCCTCGCTGCCAACGGCGGGGCGGTTGGAGGAAAGACAGTTGCTGGGATTGGCCCGCAAAACCCGGACCTCCCCTGCTGCTTTGCCACCTTTGATCGGGACCGGGAAGCCAACCTAGGAGCGGCCTTTAAATCCCCCCTTCCATTTCGGGAGATGAAGACTAAGGTCCTTCCAGTGGCCCGGACGGCGGCGTTTCTCAGATGGCAGCCGCCTGCCTTGGCTGAAGCCGTGGGAGCGAAAGGCAGCTCTCTGGCCCGTCACTCTCGGCTGGTTCCGGACTTAAAGGGGTTTCTGGGCTGAGGCAGCGAAGCAACTAAGGAAGCCCGTCCTAAGAATAACCCGGGGCACTCAGTATAATTTGGAGATAGACCCTTCGCCCTCCTCCCGATATTACTTGGGTTGGCAATACCACACCCAATTCACTCCCAAAGCAAGGAGCCTTTCGTCCACCTAATAATCCGCCCGTGTAGGGGAGTGCAGGGGAGGTTGGGGTGTGAGAAATGGAGCGGAAGCCGTGCAAAGCCCGATCTTTAACTGTGGCTGCTCTGGGAGGGGGTGGGCGACAGAGGGTGGGGTCGCTTTCTGATAGCCATCCTGCCCGTTTGCTTTTGGATTACAGACAGCTCAGCTCTTGATCTCAGGGAGAAGATTCCCGGCAGCCTTTCTGAGATGGTGGGGAAAGAGGTTGAGTGCTAGTTTTTCCTGCCCCGTGCTGTGCAAACAGTCCCGTTTTGGTCTTGCTAACGCCCTGTATGTATGGTTTTCTAAGATCTCTGAAATGACCGAGTTAGTCTCCGCTCAGAAGGGCTATCTTAATCTACAGGCTCTACAGTTCAACTCCCAGAACTCCCAGCCAGCATGGAAATGCATTAATCAGGACTATATATTTTATTGCCTTGGTGGAATCCATAAACCCACTGATATACATATGCGATCGTTCTAAAACACATCAAGCATAGAACAAGACATGCAACTTGATGTTTGTGTGAATGCAAACCCACTTTAAAAGTGAAACATTTGCCAAATCTTTAGAAAACTAGTTGTTTACCATTTTATCAGAAACTGCTAACAAAGTATGCAAGGGCTGGTTTGACAGAGCATAGCCATGGGATTTTGTTTTGGGATTCCAATGTTTTTCTACTACTGCTTTTATGTATACTTTTATTTATACTTGGCATAGAAAATATCAATTGGTTATATCTTCATTGTATATTCTCATTTAAATATTGCCCTCTAGTGGCTAAATATTGCCCATACTGTTGTGATCCAGAATACTTTCTCCTGCTTGGATGAGTTTTGCAGACCATAGGACATTCTGTTGCCATCTTGAGGCAATTTAAAAAAATACAAAAAGGGTCTTCCTGTTTTCTAAGTCCTAATCATTAGTTTTATTCTATTTTTTTAATACAAATATTTGTGCCTATAAATCAGTACTGACTACTAGAAACTCTCATGCACAATAATTAAAATATAAATATTTTTGTTATTTCTTCAAAAGGGGAATTGTTGATTCAATATGATTTAAATACCATTAAGTTAGAAAATAGAAGCCATAATTCTATTGGTCCATTAGAAAAAGAATCGAAACCCCATAGGATGTGATACATTTATCAGAATCAACCAAATTAAAGAAAAAGTGTGCCCAAAATCTCTGAAGAAATTGGAGAAGAGGGTTATCAATAATACAGCTCAGTAAAGCTTTTTAAACAAAACAATAAAAACACTATCTACCAAAATTCACAAGATTTTTGTTAAAGGAAATATTTAAAAGTTGCTTTTATAGAAGATACATGCATGCATGCATGCATGCATGCATGCATGCATACATACATACATACATACATACATACATATATATATATATATATATATATATATAGCTATGCTTTTGGATTATGTTATGACAAAAAGTATTAATGCAAATTACTCTTAATGTCAAGCAAGACATTCAGTACAGTGGTGACTGTAAGGAAGAACCTGGCTAATTGTGAGTGGAACAGATTATTGGAAACAGAAAAAAAAGTATTTACTGCTTAAACACAATGAGTAACCCCTCCCAAATACCATGCCCTCCCTCCCCGTTTCATGGCAGCTGAAGCGACAGCAAAGCAGAAACTGACATCCGGCCGTCCCCCGGAAAAAGGCGATCAGGCCTAGAAAACGAGAAAGCAGAAACAAACAGACGAACAACAAAACGTAGAAAAGAGATGGGGGGGGAGAGAAAATTAAGGCTTGTCAGGATAAGCAGCATAAAACTTCCGAAGTAGTCGGGGGGCACGAACATGGGACTTGTCAACCCATTCCGTATGCGAGGGAGGAAAATGTTTCCAAGCCACCAAGTATTGAATGCGATTACGCCGCCTGCGGGAGTCCAGTATTTCACGAACTTCAAAGTGCCGTTCACCATCAATCAACAAGGGAGCAGGTGGAGGATCATCAGGCGGACGTAAAGTTGAAACACGAACAGGCTTAATGAGGTTAACGTGGAACACGGGATGAACATGGTTGAGATGCTTAGGCAGCTGCAAATAAACGGAAACAGGATTGATGATCTTGATAATGGGGAAAGGACCAACATACTTAGGCCCCAACTTTTTGGATTTTTGTGTGGTCTGAAGGAACTTTGTGGACAAGTAGACCAGGTCACCCTCCTTGTACTGATAAGGCTGCGTACGCTTCCTATCAGCTTGTTTCTTATGAGCGCGATGTGCAGCATCCAAGTAGCAAGAGTTAAAGGCCAAACATGGCTCAGACGCTCACTCCAGTCAGCGACGGAAGAAACCTGCGGTTGGTCACGAGGCAACTCAGGAATAGGAACAGAATCCTGACCAAAAACAACCCGGAAAGGGGTAAAACCAGTGCTGCTATGAACAGAATTGTTGTAGGCCACCTCAGCATGCGGTAGCAAGTCAACCCAATCATCCTGCTGATAATTGATGAAACAACGTAAATATTGTTCCAAAACAGAATTGGTCCTTTCACAGGCCCCATTAGTCTGAGGATGGTGGGCGGAGCTAAGGCCCTGGGCGGAGCCAATGCATTTAAAAATTCCTTCCAGAAAGTTGAGGTGAATTGGACACCTCTATCAGAAATAATGCGATCAGGCACTCCATGCAAACGGTAAATGTGGGAAATGAAGAGTTTAGTGAGAGCCTTAGCAGAAGGAATTTTGTGGCAAGGGACAAAATGAACTTGTTTCGAAAATAAGTCCGTAACAACCCAAATGACGGTGTGCCCTTGGCTCTCGGGAAGTTCGACAATGAAGTCCATCGAAATTTCCTTCCAAGGGGCAACAGGCCGTGCCACAGATTAGAGCAGTCCTTGTGGCTTTCCAGGTGGCCTTTTAGCGGCAGCACAAACCGGACAACTAGCAACATACAGTTCAATGTCCTTTTTCAAAGAGGGCCACCAGAATTGCCTCTTGACTAGATGTAAAGTTTTGACGAAACCAAAATGACCCGCCAACTTGGAATCGTGAGCTCGTTGGAGGACGACGAGACGAAGAGAGGCGGGGACATAAAGCTTGGCTCCGATCCACGGTAAATCGTCCCTCATCGTGCACTCATCCAGATGCTTCTGGAACCAGTCATCCTGGGGAAGAGCGCGTTTGAGGTCAGAGAGAAAATCTTGAGGCACTTCCACTTTCGAGCGTGCTTGTTGGCGAGTGACCACCGGAGCCGCCAGGCTGGAAGTGGGAACAACAGGCTGAACAATGCTCAGTTTAGAGCAGTTGTATTGAGGGAGTCTGGACAAAGCGTCCGCCATGAAATTTTTCCCCCCAGGGATGTACTTGAGTGTGAAATTGAAATGGTTGAAATGTTGGGCCCACCGCATCTGTTTAGGGGATAGATGGCGCGGGGTCCTCAAAGCCTCCAAATTCTTGTGGTCAGTCCACACCTCAAAAGGGTGCTTAGCGCCTTCCAGAAAATGGCGCCACGTGGTCAGGGCCCATCGCACAGCAAACGCCTCCTTCTCCCAAACGGCCCAACATCTCTCAGTGTCCGTGAGCTTGCGGGAGGTGTAAGCGCAAGGTTGTAAGTTACCTTGGTCGTTGGCTTGCAGCAAGACGGCCCCAATGGCGACGTCACTGGCATCAGCTTGGACTACGAAAGGCTTGTCCATGTCGGGATGCTTCAGGACCGGTTCCGCAGCAAAAGGGCATTTCAGCTTTTCGAAAGCAGCTTGGCATTCCATGGTCCAATCCAGTGGCTTGCTAGGCTTAGGTTTAGGTCCACCTTTGGACTTTAGCAAATTTGTGATAGGAAGTGCAATCTTGGCAAAAGAAGGAATGAACTGACGGTAGAAGTTAGCAAAACCCAAAAACCTTTGCAACTGTCTGCGAGTCCGGGGCGCTTCCCACTCAGTGACCGCCTTCACTTTCCCAGGGTCCATCTCAATGCCGGTGGGAGAGATGCGATACCCTAGGTAGTCAATCTTAGCCTGGTGAAATTCACACTTGGACAATTTGGCATAAAGTTCAGCGGCCCTGAGTTTTTTCAAGACACTGCGCACTAGAGCGACGTGTTCGTCATATGTGTGAGTATAGATAAGGATATCGTCTAAATATACGATAACGCCTTTGTAAAGGTGGTCATGCAAGATCTCATTAATTAATTGCATGAAAACTGCAGGCGCCCCCTGTAGGCCAAAAGGCATCACCCAGAACTGGAAGCAACCAAGAGGGCAGTTGAATGCAGTTTTCCATTCGTCTCCTTCCTTTATACGGACCCTATAGTATGCTTCCCTGAGGTCCAGTTTAGTGAAAATGCGGCCTTTTCCCAATTGGGCCAACATGTCCTTCATCAATGGTAGCGGGTAGAGATTTTGGGCTGAGATACCATTAAGATTTTTAAAATTAACACACAGTCTCAGGGAGCCATCTTTCTTTTCACGGAACAACACAGGAGCAGCGACTTTAGGGCGTGCAGGCTCAATGAACCCCCGTTCCAAATTTTTATCAATGAATTTTCTCATCTCTTCCATCTCCCTAGGTGACATGGAGTATATTTGGGGCTTTGGGAGCTTCACCCCGGGTAAAATGTCAATTGAGCAATCAGTGGGCCTGTGGGGCGGAAGTTTATCTGAAGACTTCTCACTAAAAACTCCTCTCAGGTCCCAATACACTTTCGGAATTTTTTCCTCTCCTCCAATCCTCTCCTGCCCTCTGGCGGCCAAATCAGAACTGCAGCTAACAGGCTGTGAAGAAACGCCCTCCCCTTCCGGAGGCGTTTTCGTGCGAATGCGTAACCAACCTTCCCTCCAATTTATGCGAGGGTTCCATTTTTGAAGCCAAGGGAGGCCCAAAATGAGTGGCCTGTCCATCCCAGGAGCCACAATAAAAGAGATTAGTTCAGTGTGGGAACCCATTTTCATCTCTAGGGGTTCAGTAAAGAAATGGGCGGGTCCCCCCCCTGCTATGGACCCATCTATCTGGCAAAAAACAATAGGGGTTTTCAAAGTCCTCAACTTGAGACCCAGTTTCTCTACCATAGCAGGATTGATCATTGAGCGGGAACAGCCTGAGTCAAGGAGGGCAGGAAGGCTTTCTGACCCCCCATCGGGTGGAACTCTCAACTCTATCGGGATTAGCATGGGGCCCTTGTTTGAACTCACCCAGCGAGGCGAGGCGTCGCCATCAGAGTCATCAGAGGAGCTGGTGGAGACGTCAGCTTCTCCCTCCAGGGCCTGGCTGAATTGCGGGGGGGTGGAATCCACAGCGAACGCGGCTTCCTTTTTCTTCTTGTCTGGGGCCCTGCTGGATCTCCCCTCTCGCTTGGCAGGGGCCGGGGCGGTTGTTGGTAGCTTAGCGCGATGGCCTCCCCACAACGAAAGCAGGTAAACGGTTTGGCTTTTCCAGAGGGGCCTCCCCTCCCTTCGCTTCTCACTTCGAAAGGGGTTTTGCGGTGAGGGGGGGAGGATCTCGCTGCTTTCTCTCTTTGCTTCTCCCTCTCCTCCTTTGCACATCGGAGTCTAATTAAATCCAGTTCAATGTCAGCTGCATTTTCAAACCAAATTGTGAGGCGGTTGGGAAGGTGGCGATTAACACATTGTTGATAAATATCTTCATCCAAGCCCAAAGCAAATTTATCTAAAAGGGCTTCTTCACTCCATCCCCCCATATAATTACAAAGGTGTTGAAACTCTTGAATGTACTGAGTCACCGGCCTGTCTCCCTGCGTGAGGGTCATAAATTTCAGTTTGCCCCGTTTCTCAGTCAGGGGGTCATCAAAACGTCTCTTGAACGCTTCCATAAACGCATTAAAATTCCTCAGGAGGGGGGAATTTGTCCGGTGTAACCCTCCCCACCAATCAGCAGCCTCGTCTTCTAAAGCAAGCAAAATCATGCGAACCCTCATGGCATCTGACTCAAAATCGGGCCCATAAATTTCCATGTAGTTATAAACTTGCATGATGAAAAACCCCAGCTTCTTAGGATTTCCATCATACTTTACAGTTAAGGGGGGGACTTTAGCCATTCTGTGTCTTCTGGGGGGTGGGGCCCCTGGCCTGGCTGGGGGGGGTGAAGCTGCCCGTGGGTTTTCTTGCTCCCACCCCCTCTCGGCTTCTTCTCCCTCCCCGAATCCTTGCCCAGAGTACCTCTGTTCCAAGTAATCAGGTTGACCTCTTTCCTGGGGTCTTCGTTTCCTGATGTTTCCTTCTTGTAACACCGCATCCCAGTTCGCACCATCTTCTCTTTGTCCCACCGACAAGGACCAACGGGGGGGGGGGGCTCGCAGGGCTCGTTATTTCCAGCTGGGCCATCTCCTCGGGTAATAATAGTTCAGTGGGTTCTTTTTCCATTTCTCCATCGCTGGCTTGTGAAGACATTTTCTCTGTTTCGTCTTCTTGTAGTTTCACCCCCCACGGAAGGTTGAATTCTCCTGGTAGGGTGTTTATGAGACTTCGCTAACTGTCAGCTCCTCTCCATTAATTAATTAGGAAAGAAAGACCATGAGACTCCATGTGTAGAAATCAAGTGTACTTTTACTAATTAAGAATGGTTAAAGGCAAAGCGTAGCGAAGTCTGATTATTTAGGCGCGAAAGCGATTGATATATAGAATAGCCCATTCCCCACCCCTTGGCATCATAGTCCCAGTCCAATCATAATTCTTTCAAGTGTCAGGTGTGAGATAACTTCAAAAGGCATCACGAAGATGGAATGTTGGTGCCGTTAGTCCTGGCGGGAAACACCCACGCATGCGTAGTCCGATCAGACGGTGAACTCCAGAACCTTCCTCCAGCACAATGAGTAACCCCTCCCAAATACCATGCCCTCCCTCCCCGTTTCATGGCAGCTGAAGCGACAGCAAAGCAGAAGCTGACAGATAGAGAAATTAGTATCTGTCTGCCTAGAGAACCTCTCTGGTTGTTTCTGGACCACCTAGTGGTTCCTTAATTATGCAAGTAAAACCAACTTACAGTCCCAGTTAAGGGTAAGCATGATCTGTATGGGAAAACTAATAATGCTGACAAGAGGATTTTGTATAGCAGCTAATTCTCAGCACTGTCATCAGCGTTATAATTCATATTGCATTTTCCCTAGTATAAAATATGACTGTACACACTGACTTACAAAGAAGCCTTTTAGTCCTTATATTCCTACCCATTCATAAGAGTAGTTTGAAAAAGAACTACAATCTTTTTACTATTTTTATAAAATTAAAATATATAAATAATTATGCAGTTGCAGTGGTATGAGCAAGGCTGGAAAGTGGATCAACAAACAGATAAACAGAATTCATTGGTCCTTTTCCAACAGGAGCTGATTTGTATTAGAAACTGGTTTCTAAATTCTTTTCACCATATGTGCAAGGAGAAAGAGTATCTTCTGTGCCCAGCAGCTGTATTTGTTCTTCTTTTTGCAGCTGCAGGAATTCTCTCAGGATGGGAATTTAAAATTCTCAAGTCTGGATAACTATTTGAGTTCTCTTGCTATCATTTACTTGGTACATCCTGACAACTAATATGATCAGGCTTTTTTGATGACTATTGCTGTCATTCTTTTATACTTCTGCTCATTATTCTTCGGTTATCTAATTCTGATAATTCATTTTTCACTTTATTTAATAAATTTAAGGTCTGTTCCACTTTCAAACTACACATGGAATTTTGTTTTAGCTTTTCTTACTGAATATCCTGAAACTTTTACTCTGTATGAAGATTTGAAAGCCATTTGATTTTAATGACTGGATATCCCAGAGTAAAGGCAATAAATGCTTGTCATAGTGCAGTGATTAGCTTGATGATTAACCATTCTCTGTGGGTAGAAAATGTACTGTACTGTCAGATGTTGGCTTGATATACTGTGTTAGGTTTCCCCTCATGCTAATTATTAGCCTATCACTGGCTTTTTATTCCATTTGATTGCCCAGAGAATTTGATTCTGACATACTAATTTTTATATAAAAACGTAAAAAGAAATTGAAATTATTTAGATAAACTAACCATGTTTAAAAAAATAAATCGAGGACCAAATGTAATATGGATTACATTATAGTAAAAATTGTAAGGTATCAAAATTACCAGACTAAATTGATCCTTTATCTATTATATGTTGCAAAAAGGCAATACCAATATATTTTAACCATTTGCTAGTCTTCTGAAGAACCACCAACATCTTAAGCATTTCTTAAACTTGAACTAGACATTTCTCTGTGTATTCACAATTCATCAGTTTGGCACAGTAAGCACATCTATGATAAACTATATTATTAGCAAATTTTGTGAAGAGTTGGGGTGGCGGTGGGGTGATCAATCCTAGATAGCTCGTAAATTGGGCAGAAATTACTTCCCCACCAAATCTGGTCATCAGTGGGGATTAATGTTCTAACACTTCAGTTCATATACACCACTGGTAGAAACCTATAGAGCCCAGAAGCCCCAGTCAGCATGGCCAGCATGACAAATTGTCCATCATCAACTTTTGATTACAAGTTTTCCACCTGAAAGCATTTATATTTCACTTTACGGCCTGAGTGTTTATTCTTTTATGTTTTCCTTTATGTCTGGAAGAGTTCGTGGTAAATGGAAACCAGGATGTCAAAGAACACAGATGGCTGGACACCATTAAAGCTGACACCAGCCAGAGCATAGAAAAAATCAAAGTAGTAGTGCAAAATTGGAAGATGTGGAGGGATGGATAACATCATCATTATGGCCTGAAAGATTTTAATAGCAAATGATAGAATCTACCAAAGATGATTGGTGGGGGGGAGGGGGATTATCAAAATTGATTAAAACAAACAAAACAAATTCCATATAGTCCACAAGGATTTATAACAATGGAGACATCACCATACAGAAAAAAACACATGCAATACAGGACTTAATATAAATTATTTTTCTGTAGCTGCAACTATGATGAAATGATATTTAAAGAAAACTAAATTCTCCTTTTGAAAGCTTACTAGTACCGACCAGACTGTTTGGAAAAATGATATTTAATATACAGTACATCAGTCTTACTTTTGGAATATGAACCTATAAAAAGAAGCAATTGCCACAAGAATGCTTTACTATGCATGCATTATGATTAAGAACTTGGTTAAATTATAAGCTTAGAACTTTGCCCTTTAAGCCTACAGGTCAAAGTGCTCAGTAACTGAAACACTGGGAAGTACAAATTACAAATTGGAGGCAAGTACCTGAAATACCAAAGCTGCAGCTTTAATTGAGCTTTACCTTATTTATTTTCTTCACAGTGCAATTGCTTTAAAACTGGAACATCTTTATTGATATAAATATAAAAAAAGAAGATTCGTCTCCAAGAGAAAACTATTTTAAAAATTCATTATATTTACCAAACAATGCAACCAGGTAGAGTGAGATCTGAAGGCAGAGGAACTGCCTTATTCCAAGGACTGACTTTCAAAAAGCAGAAAAGGGGGAGGAATGGATGTGTTTTACAACTATATTTTTATCAGGTATCTCCCATATTTCAGAGTGGAAGGGAAAACTACTGGCCAACATTACTACTATTAGTCATGAATACGGAGGCTGCATAACTAGACTATATTTTAATGCCCATACAATATTGATTATATGAACTTTTTACATTGGCTTGGAAGATGAAGTTTCACTCTACCCTAATAAGATGATGATGGTGTTATCCATTCAGTTGTGTCCAACTCTTGGCGATTGTATGTGCCAGGTCTCTCCACAGGTTCCAATCTTAACCCTAGTAAGATAGAAGCCAAATAACACCTGGATACTGCCAACTGATCTTGGACTCAATTGTTATGATCAGGATTTCCATTTCTATGTTTTTTAAAATACAGAATGAAGTTCAGTACAGCAAATAGTCCACACCATGTTTTTAAAAGTAAACATTTTGTTAGATTCAGTATTATTTATTCAAAATATTGTGCTAATTTTGTACAGGTGAAACTTGAAAAATTAGATTATCGTGCAAAAGTTCATTTATTTCAGTAATGCAACTTAAAAGTTGAAACTAATATATGAGACTCATTACATGCAAAGCAAGATAGTTCAAGCCGTGATTTGTCATAATTGTGATGATTATGCCGTATAGCTCATGAAAACCCCAAATCCACCATCTCAGAAAATTAGAATATTACATGCAATCAATAAAACAAGGATTGTACATAAAACAATATCAGACCTCTGAAAAGTATAAGCATGCATAAGTACTCAGTACTTGATTTGGGCCCCTTTTGCAGCAATTATTGCCTCAATGCGAAGTGGCATGGAAACTATCAGCCTGTGGCACTGCTGAGGTCTTATGGAAGACCAGGATGCTTCAATAGCGGCCTTCAGCTCTTCTGCATTGTTTGGTCTCTTGGCAATGCCCCATAGATTCCTGTTGTGGACCAGCAGGAGACGTTGGAGCTGCCACCAGACTCCAACAGTGAAGGGCCCTATGAGTTGGCTCTGGAGGACCCTGGACAGAGTTCCGACTCCGAGCAGGACACAGAGAGGCTGGTTGGCCACCAGGAGGCGCCTGAGCCTTGGACCAGTGGGGAGGAGACAAGGGAGTGTGATCCGGACCTCAGCAGTGAGTTGTTCCTGGATACCCGGCACCGAAGAGCTGATAGGCGTAAGGAACAGTTGCGCAGTTACAGGAGATAATTGCACTCAGCTGGTGGTAATTAGGCTCCTCTCAAGACTATAAGAGGAATGCTTGTGCACACGCACCGTTGCAGGAGTCAACATTTGCACTAAAGTGGGAGAACTTTTGGGGCTAGCTTGGCAGGCTGGATTGCTGCCAAGATTAGTCTGTGTTGGATTGCTGCCACATCTTGTCTGTGCTGTATTGCTGCCAATGCCTTGACTGTGCTGGAGTGCTGCTAAGGGCCTGTCCGTCTATTAATAAAGTCCTTGAAGTATCTTGGTCTCGGGCGTGTTTTGGTGTAGGACGAGGGGGGGGTTCAGAACAGATTCTCTATGGGGTTCAGATCAGACGAGTTTGCTGGCCAATCAAGCACAGTAATCCCACAGTCATTGAACCAGGTTTTGGTACTTTTGGCAGTGTGGGCAGCTGGAAAATGAAGTCAGCATCCCCATAAAGCTCGTCTGCAGAAGGAAGCATGAACTGCTCCAAAATCTCCTGGTAGACGGCTGCATTGACCCTGGTCTTAATGAAGCACAGTGGTCCAAAGTCCTCTTTTCTGATGAGAGCAACTTTTGCCAAAAGCACCAAAAACTGGTTCAATGACCGTGGGATTACTGTGCTTGATTGGCCTCTCCATTCTTCCTCCATACTCTGGGTCCTTGGTTTCCAAATGAGATGCAAAAGTTGCTGTCATCCAAAAAGATGTTGCTAATGATCATTAATATTTGTGTCAAGGAATGACAGAACTCAGAGTATTATTTAAATGTATTCAGTCAAAGTGCTCTGTACACATTACTGCTTGCTTATAACTATTGAAATGTGACTACACTATATTGTGTCCCTCTTCTAACACATCATAATTTACAACTATTTTTTCTGTTCATGGGAGAAATCATTTAAAGAAATTACTCACTTTAGCCACCATATTTATACCCATTGACAGGAAACATGACACTCGTGAAATCAATTCAGTGTATCACAGATTTATTTAATATTCATTGTTAATATAATAACTAATTCTTACTAGATTTTTCTAACTTTTTGAGTAATAATTTTGGGTATCTTTCATTAAAAACAGCAATTTAATATATACTTTTAAAACGTGCATAATTCAAGATTTCCTACATTACTTAATTTGAAAATCAGTTTACAGAAATGCCAAGAAATATAAAAAATTATATTGCTACATTATAATTTGAAATATATGCTTTAATACTTTTTGGTTATAAAAAATAATATCCAGTCCTTTTAGCCTTCATCTCCAGTTCAATTAAACATGGATAAGCCACAACTTTGTCCTTTACATCCAGGGTTCCCATCCTTCCCAAGTTCTGCCAAGGATATTTGGGTCAGTAGCTTGATCAATAAGGCATTTCACTTGTATTTCTTCTGCAAGTCCATCCTGTGGTTCTCTGGCACGGATGTTGGATTGTTTGCTCCCTTGTGCTACAGACATATATTCCTTGAAAGCCTCTGATTTCTCATGGCCCAAACGTAATTCATCACTTAAAAAAAAAAATTGTATATAGTACTTATTTGACAAATCACATTTCCCCAATTACATCTTCCACCATATCTCTGCTAGACGTGGCATGCAGCTGGCTCGGTGAGTTAGGGACTTACATTTGGCGGACCTAGTTGGTTGTGGCACCTGTGTTGCAGAATATCCTCCCCTCCCTGAGGTTGAGTTGGCACAATCACTCCTGACTTTCTGAAGACCCCCCCCCAAAGACCTGTTGTGCCATTGGACCTCAAGACCCCCAGTAACAGGCAGTCTACTAAGATGGCTGTTATTATTAACATCCCATAGCCAATTATTTTATTTCAGCTGTATTTTTAATGTTTTAATATTAATAATTGCTATTTGCAAATTAAATTTTTTAAATTTGGTTTTACACCACCCAGAGGCACTAGTTTTGGAACTGGCTGGCACAGTACACATACTTTATTATATACAGCACCATGGGCATCCCTTAGTCTTATATGTCACTGAGTAATATCTAGAGAGCCTAAGGAATATAAACAGTTACGTGGCAATGTGTGTGTTGAAAACTCATGTATTGCCTCACATATTTAAAATACTTAAAGTGAAAGTATGTTCAATGATGTTTGATTTATGAGAGCCCTTACGCACACCTCACAATGCAATCTTCAAGAAATAGGCATGAATGTGTGCACATTACAATTGTACAAAACAGCTAAAGGGTCCTTCCTGGCCTCAGAAAAAGCATATTGTCCTGCTCCATCTTCAGAACAGGTGAGACTAACTATAATTTGATGTTATATAATGGCTCATATCAAATCTAAAATATTTTTTATAGTCAGAAAATTCTCCAAACATTCTACATACTTTAAATAAATTCATCTTAAAATAGAACATTATATTAAAATTCCTATTTTTCAGGAAATAATTCTATTTGCATTTTTAATTCAGATCCACACATTTAAAATGTCAAACTCATACCAGGTAATGACAGCTGGATTAGCCCCTGCCAACTTTCTTCTTGCAAAGTTTACTTTTTGTAGAGGATACCAATTCACTTTGTCTGTATTTATTTCCTTAGTCCATGTACCTCCTTTTCTCAACTGTTTCCATTCAAAATTCTAAGGAAAAAAAAAGTCAATCCATGAAACCAATATTGTATAATACAGTGCATATTATTAATGGCAGTTATCAATCAAAATTTAAATTTCCACTTCATGTATGTATGTTTGTATGTAATGAATATTAGGGTACACATATATCTATTTTAAAATTCAATGTTTGCTTGTTGAATAGTAATTCATGTAATGACTTGTTTCAGGTGTGCCAAAATTAAGCTATTAAGTCAATAGCTTACTTTCCAATCCAAAGAAGGTTCCTTTACAAATATATCCATTGTATTAATGAGTACATCTTGATTTATACGATAGGCCCTTAAGGAATGTACCATCACATTGTATATAAGACCAGATTCTTTCATTGGCAGCATCAAATTAACAAATTGTCGAGTCAAGCGGAAAGGCATCAATTCTGGAAGTCGCAGAAACTACAAAGAATAAAAATGATGAAAAAATACATGTAATAAACAAGAAAACTTTTTGCTCGAGGCAGAAGAGCTGTGATTTATGAATAGCAGAAGTAACAACAAGATAAAGCTACATGGCTTCTAGTTATAAATGCATGCATTAGTACATTATGTCTACACTTCTCTGACTTTTAAGGCACTCAAAGAAGATATTAAACTACTAAAGGTGCAAAATAAGGGGACTGGCAAGTACTTTCCCTTTAAATTTCAAATCCATTCTGCTTAGCAGGAAATGTCTCCTATTGTAGAAGTGTGTGAAGAAAGTAAGCACCGACCCAGAAGGCCATTACATTTTGGTCCTCTTAGCTTCTAGAATTGTGATAGCAGAAAGGCGGAGGGGTAGGATGCTCTGAATGGCTTCTCTTGACCCAGCAAGGAGCAAGAACTCAAGGGATATCATACTTTCTGTGATGAGGGGGAAAAAAACCCTCTTAAAGTCCCATGGTTCCTCAAAAACATCGCCAAGGCTGTCAGATATTTTCTACCCTGGCTTCATTCAATATAGCTAAATGTGCTTGCTGCAAACATTAGAATAAGGGCAAGAGGAGAATACCTGTGTTGCTGAACCAAACGCATGTCCAAAGTCTATTCCCACCAAGCCTCCAGTCTCGGTACTGATCATGAAATTTGATAAGTGTCGATCACCAATGCCAAGAATCCAGTGGCTGATGCACAGCAGTGCATGGGTGCTGGCAAAATGAGATCGCAGAGACAGCAAGGCTTCTGGAGTTGTACTCATTTTAACAAAGGCTTTCCTTTAGAAAATGAATAGATTTTATATTAGCTGAAGTACCTTGCAGATAATTCCTGGAAAACACAACATTAGAAACTAAGAAAAATGGATCTTCTCCTTATCTTTTCAGACATGTAATAAAAAGTGAAATAAAACAACAAAATTGGGCTGCTCCACAAAAAACTCAGAGAAAGGTTTTCTTTCGAAAGTATAATGGCACTAGAGGTTAAAATAAGCAGAGGTCAAGGGAAGGCGAAGAAGGAATAGCTCCTAACAATGCATTTTGTACTTTTAAATCTATTTAATTACAGATGGTCCTGAATTTATGACCATTATTGAGCCCAAGATTTTTCATGCTTCGCGAGGCAGTTGTTAAATGAATTTTGCCCCATTTTACGACCTTTCTTGCAGCAGTTGTTAAAGGAATCACTGCAGTTATTAAGTTAGCAACATGGTTGTTAAGTGAATCTGGCTTCCCCATTGACTTTGTTGGTCAGTAGGTTGCAAAAGGTGATCACATGACCCCAGGACACTGCAACAGTCATAAATATGAGCCAGTTGCCAAGCATCTGAATTTTGATCACATGACCATGGGGATGTTGCAACAGTCATAAGTGTGGGAAATGGTCATAAGTCACTTTTTATAGCTCCATTGTAACGTTGAACAGTCATTAATGAAACTCTTGTAAGACCTCGAGTGCTCTTACCAGCAACTTTAATAGTAAATATTACTATTTGCTTCTCTTGTTTCAAAGCCAAGAGCTTTGAAAGAACACTCTTACCTGAGCAAATCTTCAGGAACACGGTTTTCTCGACGCTGGAACGACATCACTGTTTCTGTTCGGCTAGCTCTTCTGAAAATTAGACCAAGCAGTGAGAATTATACTCAGGCAAATATGTGAATTGCAATAAAAGATTATATAGCAACGTTTACTTTTAATCTCTGCTTATCCTGAATCTCTTATTTTTTGCTCTGTCAGTCTGTAAACTACAAACTCTATTAGGATGTGAAGCACCAATAACAGTGAAAGTGTAGCACAGAGAATTCTATTCTAAATCAATTCTCTTTTGGCATTTTAATACCAATGTTTTATAATGTATAAATACTTGTACAAAACGCCAAACTATCTGCATCAAAGATAAATAGGCACAAATGCGAGATCACCTACTGCCACCGGTAGCCTCCCACCATCCAGTGCGATCCCACAGAGTTGGCCTCCTCAGGGTGCCGTCGGCCAGACAGTGTCGGCTAGCAACCCCCAGGGGGAGAGCCTTCTCTGTGGGAGCGCCTTCCCTCTGGAATGAGCTGCCCCCGGAGTTTCGTATATCTCCGACCTCCGGTCCTTCTGACGCGCCCTAAAAAGTTGGCTTTTCCAGCAAGCCAGCCTGGCCTGAACAAAACAAAACAAATTATTGATCATTGTTAATTTTAATTTGATTTTTTTTAAAAAAATGTTATTGTCAATTGGGTTTGTTTGGGATATTCTATTTAATTTTTTTTTAACTTTTGTATTATGTGTTTCTTTTAATGTTGTACGCCGCCCTGAGTCCTTGGGAGAAGGGCAGCATATAAATCTAATAAACCAAACCAAACCAAACCAACAAACATAATTGTGTTGTGTTGTATACATCTGTGGGGATTATTTTAAATGATACAATTTATGTAATCATATATTGAATGTAATTAAACTAAATTGTTCTTAATTCCAAAGATATTCTTCTTATGTGCCTGCAAATTGAACTAAAAACACAATCATAGTTTTGCAACCATTCCTTAATTAACATTATTCTGTGTCTCTGTAATATATTTTAGTTGTTGCCTTTTAACTGTGCTTTATGTATACTGACAGAATTTAGTCCTGCCTCATAAATGTACTTCAAGCCTGTAACAATTGCTATACTCAAATTAAGTGCAATAATTCAAAAAGCTATTACAAACCTTTCTGTTTGGGCCTCTCCAATACAAAAATACAAGGGACATCATCACTTACAAAATGAGTACAAAAACTTATCACATGGAATAATTTAAGTAAAATTCACATAGTGGAAGAGGACAGATTATGATTATAGAGTCCATATTAAAGTAATTATAATAAGGTTTACATGTGATCACTCTCTTTGATGTCTTTCCTGAAAACCTTACTTCCAGGAATTGCTTCTCACTGTATCACAGTGCTTTCAACACTGTAATATGATATGATATAATATAGTATAGTATTACATCTGTTTCCAAGTTTTCTAAGCTAGTTCAAGCATAAGATTGACTCAGCCTTCCATCCTTCAGAGGTTAGTAAAATGAGGACCCAGAGTGTTGGGGGCTATATGCTGACTCTCTAAACTGCTTAGAGAGGGCTGTAAAGGACTGTGAAGCAGTATATAAGTGATATTGATATTTCTGTAAGTATGTGGTTTGCAGAGAAATGAAGGCAGAGGCAAGAAGGGGAGCAGGTGTGAATGATCAGTCACTGCAGAATTTCTGAATCTTCAGAAGCAGCTCTGAATGCGGTATTTACTATTACTGAAACAGCAGACAGGACTATCCTGCTGACAATAATTTATGTGTGTGGTGGAGGAAGGGGAACCAAAGTATCTGATGAAGAATAAGCATTTACAAGACTTACTTGAACATAGTCATGTAACGTTCAATTCCATCTCTTTCCCCCATCTTGTGCAGCCAATCATTATAGTCGGCATGAGGACCTTCGGGGCTTTACAGAGGGAAGAATACAAACTTTATCTACATGCAGGCATTATACATCATTTGAACTATTAAAAGTGCTTACTTTCTGGTTTGATTTTAGCAATGATAAATTATAAGAGGAATTAATGTCCAAATGTGCAGTCCTTGGTCCTCTAAGTGTAGGTTTTTTGTTTTTTTTTTCGTATTAAATGTTTTATTCATTTTCATTTTCAATTTTGTACATTCACTTATATACGGGATATTTGCAATAATAATAATATAATAGTAAGAGAGAAAAAAAAACAAAACCCCAACCTAAACACAACTCATAAACCCAACCTATCGCTTTCATACACCCCTTCTTCTCCCCCTCCAACTTTCCTTTCTCCCTCCAACAATCACCCCTCCTACTTCCCTTTCCCCTCCTATCTTCCTTTCTCGCCTTCCTCACCCTCCTTCCCCTCTCATCCTCCTTACCTTCCCCTCTTCCTCCCTCCTTACTTCTCCCTCTTCCTTTCCTCTACTTCTCACTATGGTGCATTTCTCTATTCCTTACGCCAAAAAGAAAAAAGAAAGGAAAAAAGCAATAAGAAAAAAAAAGAGAAAAATAAAAAGAAAAGATAAGGAACAACAGTATACAAGTGTATTCTTCTTATTCTATATATTGAAACTATATCTCCACCCACCCACCCATCCCCAATGAACCCCCCTCCCTAACCCCCTCCGACTTCCCAGGTCACACACCCGGCACAGTTCAGTACCATTCACCTTCAAAATATCTTATTAACAATAATAATGAAAATAAAATAAAAAGAACACTCCGAAAAAGAAAAAAAACAAAAACAAAAAAGTAAATAAAAAAAAATTTGAAAAATCTTTTGCATTATGCTCAGCCTCCCATCATTCTTAAAATTTAAACAGTGTGAATCATTCCATTTATATTTTGTCCTCGTCCCTTACTTCTTTGATATTTACCCCCATCTTCCTGTAGACTCTCCAGATAGCCTTTCTTAACCTTATATTCAAATATTAATTTATACAAAAATCAATTTATCTTCATACTTTCGCTACTCATCTTCCTATCCTTCGTTTCACGTCTCCATTCCTCCCAAGCCCAAATTGCATAAGATTAGGATCTCGCTCTTCACTTTAAAATCCTGAGCTTTTTATGTTATACTTCAGACATGTAAATTCGTAAAATGTGTGCCCAAAATCCATACCAGTTCGTTCAATCCCAAGATCCCTTCATCAATATCCCGCTCCACCTTCCTTTCTGCCCCACTCTTCCCAACTCCATTCATCCCAAACCGCAATTCAAATAAATCTTAGTCCCCACTTTCCTCACAGAAAACACTTCATGCGCAGTTTGGATTGAAATTCAAATAAGTCTTGTAAAAGTCCCGTATAATATCTGTCTAGAATAAGCAATGCTTCTTTCCATTCCTCATCAGTACACAGCTTTACCATTTCATACCAAACAGAAATCCTAAAGTTTTAATCAGTCCAAAAGCTTAGAAAGTATTTTAAAGACGTCGCTGGGTCTATATTCTTTACTCTTCTGCCCTTCCGGAAAGAAAAGGCAACCCTCTGCCTTATAACCACGTGTCCCGCTGCTTTGAAAATATGACTGAATCCTCAGTTTCCGCTCTTCTGCCTCTCCAGTAGGGGGAGAACAACTCCCTCCTTCTTGTAACCAAGTGACTTGCTGCTTATCTTTCCTTCACCTTGTCCTTCCGCGTTTCCAAGTGAGTCAGGAAGCCCCCCCTTCAGAGTTTTATAATAAAAGTCCCGAGCTTCCGAAACAGAATTAATACGAAAATGTAACTGTGATTCCAACTGGAGCTTCCCATTTATACTTTATACTTTATTTGACGATTTCTAAGTTCTTGGGTTAAAAAAGTATAACCTCTCCTTGCTTGCAGCATCTGGAGCGGGATCTCTTTAAAGACAAACAAATCATGGCCATCGATTCGGAGCCTGTTATTGTAAAAATTTTGAGTAATCGCATTTCTGGATTCTCTTGTGAAAAAGTATATAATTATGTCTCTTGGAAGCTGTCGTTGCTCTGCTACACGCAAATTCTGGCGATAGATTTTTCGAATATTCCAATCAAAATTGAGTCCCGGACCTCCCACCGCTTGGCTGAAAGCTTCTACAAACGTCTGTTTCAAGTTCTCTCCTTTCTTTTCGGGCAGTCCTCTAACTCTTATTGCAGACGCCTTTCTGTTATAATTTATCATTGTAAGTTGTGTTTGAGTATCTGTAATCTCTTGTTGTAATGCTTGGATATTAGAAGTCAAATTAAAATTAGCCCCCTCCAAAGTTTCCAATTTCGTCTCCATTTCTTCAATATAATCTGTTAAAGTAGACGTGACTTCAAACATATTCGCATTTATCTGGGCAATTTTGGTCTGTATTTTATCGCATAAATCCAACACAAATTCTTTAATTTCTTTTCTAAAGTCATTAATTATTTGAAAGAGAAGCTCCTGTGTCAAAGAATCTCCAGTAGATGGCGTAGGAGACAAAGGCAGCGATTTGGTAACAAGTTCTTTAAGCACAAGGGGGGAGGATTTTTTTGCCTGTTTAGACCTGGGAGACATTATAGATAAAATCTGAGAATAGACAGATAAACAGTGTCTTCAGCTGGTCAGTTCTCCATAAATTATTTGTAGATTTTGCTCATTAATGAGTAGCGGTCTCCGGGGAAATAAAGCCAGTTAATTACGTCTTCAATCACCAACACAGTAAAAACGCCATTTTGTATCCCAATTGCGCAGAGAAGTTCAAAGGAAGAACAAGGCTGGTGTTTAGATAGTTAAAAAAAAAAACACATCACAGAAGTGAGACCCGCTCGTATTATCTTAAAAACAATTTATCATTGTCCTGAGTGTGGGAGTCGGCTGTCTAGGGCTGCAAAAAGGCAGCTGCGAAGAACTGGCTGGAGATAAGAGCTCAGTTACGCTGGGTCTATTCTCTGTTCGCAGCCCAAAAAAAAAAGGAAAAGGGCTGTGAACTACGAATAAATCCTAACACCTGAGCTTCTGCCTGTCCCTTTCTGCCAGAAAGGGATGATATCTATTGATCTTAATTAGATATACAGACCAGTACTCTAAGAGGGGCTCCGTTGAGCTCCTCGGCGACAGGCTCCTCCCACAGGAAGTCCCAGGTTTTTTGTTTTTTGTTTGCAGATACTTCATTACCAAACTAGGTAACATTATCAATGCACTGGTGATGTTACCTAGTCTGGTAATTAAGTATCTGCAAAAAACCAACCACAGCATCAAGGACTCTACAGTTCAATCCCAAACTATAAATATTCTCTGCTATTGGTAATGTACTGTTTTACCAATATTCTAGAATAATATGAAGAGTAACTTTATTTGCAGATGACAATTGCATCTGTTAATAAAACATAACTAAAAAGAATGTGAACCATTGATAGTTATCAATGCTGTATTCCATCAAGTCAGTTCAAACTGTTAGAAGAACACTCACAACTGTTTAAATATCAATGTAAAAAAATAATTTGTTACATAAAATCTGTTCACAGAAAAATGCCAAGCACTTGGTGTAAACCAAAAGACAGAAGGTTAGTGAGGCTGAATAAATATGCAACTGAATTTGTACATTCAAACTCGAATGAAGCTATCAAACAAATTATGTCACAAAATATCACAAAGTTTTGATAAGGGCCAATAAGTAAAGAAAGCATTGAAAAGTTGGCAAAAATAATTTTCTTTAATTTGGCCTTCATATAAGCCTACAACTGTATATTGTACAATTGTATACAATTGTGTACTTAAGAGCTGCTTTCATCACTAGTTAGCATTTATGAGGAAAAAATACTTCCATAATGAAAACTGCCTTAGATTCTGTTAAATGATGCAATAGTGTGGGTTCCTCATAATCCTAATTTTCCACAATAACTGCTTCCTGCTGTTATTGATCTGGTTTCCACACTAAGCAAGCATCTACACAGATTTACATTCCAATTTAATTAAAGTTGACTTCCTAATTATTTAAATTAAAATGAAATTTAAAAATCCCTTCCTTGTAAAAACCAGTCTGTTGATAAGAATGTGGTGATAAAAAAGCCACAGGTAATAAAAAATTTCTTACTTAAGTAGTAAAGAAAATATATAGGTGAACTTATGCTGATTAAGCAAACAGCTTCCAATAATTATCTAGGTCAGGAAGTACTTCAAATAACCTCTGAAGATAATTCTCAGCTGATCCAATGGACGTTAGTACAATGAGTAATGTTAACTGATTAGACATACCTAATAATAGAAGCAAAGAAAGTCGTTAACAAATCAGAACAGATTTATGCTCCACTTACCTATTATAACGAGTCTTTTCCTGTTCAGACATGTTTTTCAAAAGGAACTCTTTTAATGTATAGGTATTCTCAAGCCATTCAATCAGTCCCAATCTGTAAAAATAAATAAATTCAAACTTGTTTTTGTTAGGATATGGCTATAGGAGGATGACTGGGAGAACCAGAGGGAGGAGTTAAAAGAGGTATTAGTTGAGAATCATTACAAAGCCACAAGTCAGCTAAGTCCAACGTCCCCCCATCCCCAAATCCCATTGATCTAGCTCTAACCAGGTGCTAACCATTAATCTGAGAAGATTCCTGTGCATAGGCTTTAACAATAAATCCGTAATCTAGAACTTCTATGTATGGATTTGATTTTTCATATCGACAATAGCAAAATAATGCATTTCTTACGGAGGGATAAAGTATCTAAAGGAACTAGACAAATCATCCATGTTAAAATATTCTAAACACACAAGAGATGGCACGGTGCATGTTTTGAAAACAGCTTCAGAGGAGTATCTGAAGAATGTGGGGGAGGCCCACAAGTAATTCAGAGGTGGTGCTCTGTAATATACAGCAATTATTTCCAACAAGGTCTTGTGATGAAGACAAAAGTCTCTGTTCTACATAAGGGTTTAGCATGTGTCTACCTGGTCGTCATTGGTATAACTTGATAGGTTTTTATCTGCATGTTTCTTTGGCTGCAGGCAGCATCTCGTGAAAGAATGTTATTCATAACTTCAAAGAGCTGCTCAATGCGTTGGTCTTGCCTGAGGTCTTCTCCTCCTTTCACAAGAAAGGGATATTCCCGCTCATCATTGCCTCTGATAACTATACGTTTTGGTTTCCGGATGGAGTCCATTACTTTTATCTTTGACAGAATGTAGAAGAAGAAAAATACAGAGCAGATAAGAAAATACAATGTCATACAAATTGACCCCTAAAGAAGCTACAGAAGTATTTCTATGCAGCACCAGAAATGAAACCCAGAAATGAAATTCTCTCCTGAGTTTTTCAAGAAGTATTGTCTACAAACAGCATCTCATGTATATACATAAACATATACATTAGATTTTTACAACCCTCGGTATGCCCAAATATATAACCCCTGGTAAGCACAAATACAACAAAATATATACATACATATACATACACACACACACACACACACACACACACACACACACACACACATATATATGTAGGTCTCTAGTTGTTCGGGTTTTCTCCCGCGTAGAATTGGAGATGTCTTGGCGACGTTTCGACGAAGTCTCATTCGTCATCTTCAGGCGGCTTCAGACTACTTCAGGTTTGGTGTTTCCAGGAGACACCAAACCTGAAGTAGTCTGAAGCCGCCTGAAGATGACGAATGAGACTTCGTCGAAACGTCGCCAAGACATCTCCAATTCTACGCGGGAGAAAACCCGAACAACTAGAGACCTACATACTAACACCCGCGAAAACCTCAGAAAACACACACACACACACACACACACACACACACACACACACACACACACACACATATATATATATATATATATATATATATATATATATATATATATATATATATATATATAACATTTTATGTTTTTGTATGTCGCATGGGTTTAGTGACCTGCAATTTGTAGTAATAATAAACAAGATTTACAGTAAATTAAAATTAATAAAATTGGAGAGTAGGGGCAGAAGGAGGTAAATCACACCCAAGATGTATTAGATATGCTATAGAATTTCTGTATTTTGCGGAGTACAAGACACACCGTAGTATAAGATGCACCAAGGTTTTGAAGAGGCAATTTTTTTTAAAAAAAATTTTTGAACTCTGCAAACCTCCCCAAAACAGCCTGTTTTTCGCAAAAACAGGCCCGTTTCCCTCCCCCCAAAAGGGCATGAATAGCCATTAGGAGGCTTGTAAAATGCTCCTGGGAGGGGGGGCAAAAATGAGCAAAAAACGGCCTGTTTTTGAAGCAAATGGGCCCATTTTTTGTCAAAAAAAGGGCATGGATAGCCTTTAGGAGGCTTATAGAGGGCTCCTGGGGGCTGGGTGGGGGCAAAAGTTTGCAAAAAGTGGGTTGTTTTTTGCTCATTTCTGCCCTCCCCAGCCCCCAGGAGCTCTCTGAGAGCCTCCTAAAAGCTATGCATGGCCATTTTGGTGAAGGGGGCGGGGTTTGGGGAGGCAAAAATGCTGTATTCAGTGTATTTCAGCCTCTTTTTTTGAGGGAAAAAGATGTGCCTTATAATCTTGAGAAATATGGTAATTATGAATAAAATACTTAAAAAATCGTACCTGAAAAATTTTCCTACTTTAAAATGCAAACAATCCAGTTTTTAGTAAAATGATATCTTAACAATTCTTAATGGCCTTGATACTGCTCTTAAATTTGGTTATATAATGAAAAAGCCATGTTGCAAATAAACAGATTCAGTTTGCTGCAGGTCCCTGATTTTCAAAAGGCACAGATTCAAAATCTATTAATATATATGATTTCCAATCAGGAATCTCATTGGATATTGACAGCTGTCATGGACCTTTCATTTGAACTTATAGCCACTTGTGTTTTTGAGAGAGGTAATAAACACTATGTTTTTGCAGTTATTATTTTTGCAAAATGGAAGTCACAGTTTGAGATTTCCTCCATTAGATCCTAAGTGATTTCTAAGTGAAAAAATCAGCATGTAGAATAGATCTGTCATTTATATGAGAACAGAATTCACTTTTCTTCTGGAATATTCTGAAATGCTGGTTTAGAATTTAAGAGAACAGGGAAAATCAAGCAAGTATATATAATTTGCTACACTATATATATTGTGATAGCATACAGGGCTTCTTTAATAGGTTTTTCCACAAATAATTATCTGTGACTGAGAAGGATATTTTTCCTTCTTTGTAAATTATTACTCTTGCTTCATTTTCTCTTCCATTTTATTCCATTTTTCTTTCATTCACTCTCCATTGCAGTTACCCCTTTCCTTTATTCATCTCTTTTCTGCTTTATTCTCCCAGATTAATTTTTGCTTTTTCTGCTGGAAGGAGGGAGAGGAATGAGTGTAACTGTATGTTTCCATCTATGATAGTCAATGGGATATATGCAGTGGGAAAATCAATTTTACAAATGGAATTTCTTTAGCTTTCAACCAATTAATTTTAATTAATAGAGGCTATCAACTTTTCCTGCTTTGGCAAATGACTTCTGGAGAGGCAGATCCTGCATATGTATCAGATTCTTTATTGCACTGAGTAGATTAAGATGGGGAAAATGTTCAATTATTATTTAAAATTAAGATAAATTTCTACTCCAATACTAATAATATGCTCTGTAGGTTAATAGTTTAACATACCCGCTCATCAAATCCAGAAATTTTTGCATGATATTCCGGCAATGGCTTTCCTTTACCATCATACTGACCTGAGTAAGTAAAAAGTTGTTTTTTTTAAAAAAATGTGGCTTTTAAAAATGTTTATTAGATCAAATAACAAATATCTTTATCAGAATATATTATATGCTTGATACATTTTTATCTTGTACACAATGCAGTATTACATTGGTAGAAAAATCTCAGGTTATTTTTTTATAGTAGAAAGGTAATCGTATGGAAAGGATACCTGTTAAGAGAGCTTCAATATGATTCTTGCAATTCTAGTTTTGACATCAAGATTATTAGCAAAAGCTTTTAGGAAAACGCTGCTTTTGTAAAGTATTGTCAATTAAATTCCTATCTTAAAAGGAGCTTTAATATGTCACAATCATTTTAGATCAATTGAGAAATTTGTCAGGGTGGTTCTGGTGAGCACTCATTTACCAGAAACTCCAGTTCAGGATTTTTTTTTAAAAAAAGACTGATTTAGGAATCTAAACTCTAAATGGTAAATCACTTTTATGAAGTCAACGATGCCCAGAGATTACACCTCCACAGAAACCTTGAGGAAAACCACATATAAAGTATCAAACAATGTCAACTAATACACACACTAAACCCTCCCACTACAAAATAATTAATAGGCAAGACTAGAAAGCAGAGGAAAATAGCCTTACAATACTCCCCGTTTCTTTTGTTCATTTATTTCAGGCACATGAACACAATTTCAAACAAATTGAATATTCTGGAGATAAAAGGGAGCCTGGTGATTAGTATGTTGTTTTGCAGCATTTTCACTAAAATTCCAATGGGCCAGGCACCCTGGTAAGCACACTATGCAGGTACCATTTTAGCACCTCTGTCCTGAATACCAAGCAAAAACAAAATGCCATTGTTTCTTTTCCTCTCACTGTACTAAAAACAGTTCGACCTTGTTTTAAATTGTTTTACATCACATTTCAACCAAGATGCATTTTCTCATATATAAAGCTTTTGAATTAAAGTCAAGTTTGAAGATTTCATATTTCTCCAAAGTGGTAAAAATCAGAGATAAGGTAAAGGTTCCCCATGCACATATGTGCTAGTCGTTCCTGACTCTAGGGGGCGGTGCTTATCTCCATTTCAAAGCCGAAGAGCCAGCACTGTCCAAAGACATCTCCGTGGTCATGTGGCTGGCATGACTAAACGCTGAAGGCACACGGATCGCTGTTAACTTCCCACCAAAGGTGGTCCCTATTTTTCTACTTGCATTTTTACATGCTTTTGAACTGTTAGGTTGGCAGAAGCTAGGACAAGTAACAGGAGCTCACCCCATTAGGCGGCACTAGGGATCTGAACTGCTGAACCGTCGACCTTCTGATCAACAAGCTCAGCATCTTAGCCACTGAGCCACCCCAGAAAAATCAGAGATATAAAATATCAAATAGTTTAGTCCAACCCATTGTGATTAGAGGATATTACTTCAATTAATAATATTTTTTCATTAGGGACATTCTTTAATTTATAGGGAGTTTTCTTCTTTTTACTCTCCAAAGTGTAATTTACCAGGGATTTCCAGTTCAGTCCTCAAGAATTCTGGTTTGAATTCACTCATCCAAGGGGAGCACTCCTTTAGATTCCCAGGTTCTTTCTCACATTTCTTCATCTTTGCGCAGAGAGAGTGTGCAACTTTACTGAAGATGCTGGTGTTCATATCTAGCAGTTTTGAACCTCCTTTTCCGAAATGATTATCGAGTTCCCTTCCAAATTCCTGAAATAAAATGCATTTACAACAAAACACTAGCTTTAATATAAGAAAAATATTTAGGCCATTATGAAAAAAAAGTATAATGGTATCCTTAACAAAGGACCAGAGGAGAACCTTTACAAACTGCCAGAACTAAAGTGTTAACATGCCAAAAGTTAAGTGGTCAGTAGAAAGAACAAGCTGTGGCCAGGGAAGGACTCCATGTATATAAAGAATTATGGGTTGTGAGTGACGAACTGCATACAATGGGGTGGGTTCTTATGAAACTTCCAAGTTACCACTGGATTGTCCCCTTGTGATGGCACTTTTCACTGAAGTTAATAAAAGGGTACATGGATAAATATGTCCTCTTTTCACTAGTGGAATAAAACATAAAAAGAAAAAACATTTGAGCCCCCCCCTGAAATTTAGGAACTAAATTCCAAGTGCCCCGTCTACCTCCATCATAGGAAAAATGAAATCAAAAACTATATAAGTGAATTATATATAAGTCTTACATATAACTATATATGACTCTGAAACAAGCAAATTCACTGCCTTCTAAGAGAACAACGAACTCATAAGTCTTTCTAATACTCATTTACCTCAGATCTACCAAAGTATCAATAATGTCTGGTTTCCAGCTGACCAGCAATCAGTTAATATGGGAGATTCCCAAAATTCTGCCAAATCATCACCCATAGAATACATACCAATTTTTGAATGGCTCAATTCTATGAATGAATATGCTAAAAAGCAGCTGTTGCAGTGATGACTTCTAATGATTATTCCTAAAAACACAGATTATGCTGAAAAGTTTCATTTTTACTTTACTGTGCTCAACAATTTCAGAAGAGGCTGAGCTTTGAAAAAGGCTGAAAAAAATTTCTTGAAGTGGATCTAAACTCTCTTCTGTAGTTACGTTCTGTAGTTATGCAACTGGAAACTTCTTTAGTTTTCTTTCATTCTGTAAAATCAGAATGAATGCTCCCTCTGGAGGAATGTTTCAAAACTTCTATTCCGCTTTCAACTTTTCAATTTGCAGCCTGAGCAATAATAATAATGGTGGACTACCATAATTTGGGACCCTTAAATATTTTTTGTTTGACTGAGTTTTAAAAAAATGTTTTCAAACTGTGCATACAGCTAAGATTTGTGAACAGTCGCACTAAAGAATTGTCAATATGACAGGGATATGTAACCATAATATACATATGACTATTTTTTTTAAAAATCAAGTTAATTTATAAACTCACGAGTATTCAACTATAAAGCATAATACATACATTAATAAATTGCTTTCTGAACCACCCAAGACCAGGAGCATCTAAATTTCCAAGGTTTTGGTACATCCCATCATACAATTGCTGAATGTTATTTGTATTTTTCTTAGTTTTTCCCAGCTCATTTTGGACATCTTCAATCCAATCCTATAAATGCAGAATAAAAATTATTTTTTCTCTTAGGAAATGAACTGATAGCAGAATCAAAATGTAATGGCAAGCAGGTCATAATCAGAAATTCATTCTGCTGAAGATAGATAATGTTTTATTAAATTTATTTGCTACCTAACTCCCAGAGATTCTGTGTGCTTTACAAATAGTTACAACATTAAAACCAAGAAAACAAGAGGTTTATTTAAAAGGGTAAAAATGGCAGGATGACAAAATTGAATGGGAATAAAAAAAGTTACTGGATGAACAGCAAAAACAGATGATTTTGGCATATTCAAGACGCCACATAAATAAATATAGATAATTTCAGATTATGAAGAATTTGACAGATGTACCTTGAATAGTATTGCTGGATTAGAAAGCTGTTCCAAGGAATGGACAAAATCTTGGATCACTCTTCCTTCATACAACTTGCTTTTCACTCTACAAAGGAAAGAAAAAGTGCAACAAGGAAAGAGAAACGATCCCCTTAATTTTTTTAAAGTGATATCCTAGCAACAGTTTTTCAACTAATAAGCAAACTATTTCAGCTACAATCATCCGAACCATAGTTGATCAATCTTGTGGCTTACTTGGATTCCACTGAGTGGAGAGAAATTGTCTTGGGCCAGGTATAAAATATATAATATAGCTAACATATATAAATAACAAAGTTCCTTTATTTTTTAATACTTTATTTTCTTGTGGTTCTAGTTGTCTAGGGCCACATATGGTCGTGTGGTTGGTCTAAAGAGAGACTATAAATTAGTTCAAAGTTTAATGATTTAATTTAAACTACTCTCTAAATTAAGATTCCTTACTATTTAGGTTGTTAAATAAATGTCTATCTTTCTTTCTGAATAAATACAATAAAAAACAAAATTAAAAAAAGACAATCATAGTTTCTGAGCCACTTCATAACACAGATTAGGGGCAGCAAGGTCAATAGGCTGAATGAACTTACAATTTATAGAATTATAGAATTCCTTAGTAGGAAGAATTAACATATTGACATTTTTTTAACTTTTAGCAAACTAAAAAAAAACACCTTTTCATTTAAATGTAGCGTATGAAATTATATGCAGACTACACTTTTGCCTAAACATAAGAGATAATTTGCTTTTCTTCTAAAACATATTTTCTTTCATTTTTAACATTACCTTTCTACAAAGTCCTTATTTTTATGACCTATGGCAGTTTTGGGGAAAGAAAAGCTTTCACTGCTGATCATGAAGGGATACACTATTGCTTGTGGGTAACTAGAAGCAATTTCTTCTACTGTATGCTGAACGGCAGGTGCTTCATTCTTATCCAGCATTGCCATCAACTGGCTGATCCAACCAATGAATTGCCAGCAGGGAATTGAAGAAATCTGTGAAAACAGTAACTGTGAATGTAGATTACAGCAAATAAAGCATGCTTCTATCCTAACTCCCCTGAACTCATAAAAACTAAAGTCTCTGCCTGCTGGAATATGAAAATGCATGTATAAAGTTTGCCAAATTTAGCCAAGAACATGCTAACATGTTTCCAAGAACCAATGAACTTGAGATAAACGAAAATCAACTAGTTTTTGCCCAGAATTTGTAACAATATTCTTATCAGCAATGGAAACAAACCACAAACCTTGTATTCAATACTGATGGTTGCACATATTGTTCCTTTGAGTGTCTATCCTAAACATTTATTATATTTAAATGTAAACATAGGCTTCACCCAGGACAAAAGGACAGGGAGAATCAGGGCACTTTTCCAGTTGTCACTGGAACAAAATAAAATTCTCCACAAGGAATAAACCACCTATGCAGAGCCACCTATGAGTGAAGCATCAATTTGTAGGATGCTCTTCTGAGGCAGATAAGATGACCTATGCTGGAAGCCTGCTAAGTGTGCTACAGCAAGTAATGTTCAAAAGCAAGGCACTGATTCCATTGAGAGGTTAGGTACAAATGTCTGCAAGAATATCTTCTCTTTTTTTGAAGTAAACCATCAGTGGTTTTAATTTTTCAAAAAATATTTATAAATGTACATGCTGATCACCCAGATTACGAGGGGCTTACAAAAGTAAATAATATATCTTCCTTTAGAGCTGGGAAGACTCACCTCTTGTGCCATGAGTTCCAAAATCCTTTCTGGATACTTCTCTACAATTTGCAACAGCCTGGGGAATTTTAACCTTGCTTCATTTGAATTTAGTTTCAAAGCTTTTATTACTTTTTCCACTACAATTGCTGGAAATATTTGCAAATCCTCAGTGTTTACATCTGGCAGAACGTAAGACCATCAACAGAATATTAAACTTTTAATGTTGATTAGAAATTGTGATTAATTTAAAAGGTATTTTTTAGGGCTACATAAAATAATGCATTCATTTTTTTTCCTAAAGTAATTTGTCAAATCTTCTGTAGACCTCACATTTCACCTATCATCACATTCTTCTGAAGAAAACAACATACAGTATGAGATTTGAAGGTTGTCAGGAATGACATTTATAACAGTAGGAAGAATAGCGAGAAGAAATCTATTGGATTAGGTGCAAGGCAGCTAGTCCAGCATTTTGGATGATATAGTGGCCAATTAACTGAAACTTTAATCCAGGACATATGTCTGAGATTCAGGAGACAATGAACAGCTACTAAAACTGATAGCTATAGCTCATTCCTTTTTGAAACTGCCCAGTTTCTCTTCAATACCATATTTTTCAGAGCATAAGATGCACCGGAGTATAAGACACAGCTTAGTTTTGGGGGAGGAAAATTGTGGGGGGGGGACCTACCTACCAGGTATTCATCTGGCTAGCGTCCTTATCTGGTCAGCTTTAGCACATAAATTTGCTGGTTTTGAGCATGCACACTTTTTATCCCCTGGACTATGTATTCCAAATGAGCCCACACTGATTAACAATCACTTACAATCATTACAAACAATCATTATTGAGGGCAAGTGAGAAGTCTATTTGGACCAATAAGGAATCCTATCTAAACTCTATCTGATCAACAACCAGCATAATCGATGCTATTTCTATTCTGAAAACTAGAATAATTTGCTAGTATTACTGCAAACTAGAATATTTGCAGCAATACTAGCAAATTATCTGCTCCATTTTTATTCCCATAACACCAGCAAAGCTAGCAAACACAATAGTACAATAAAAAGACACTTTTTGCCACATTTTTCTTTCCCCAGGTGGCTGGGGAAACTCTTAATAAGCTTAATTACATGTCTGGGTGTTCAGCCACAAGCACTTCACATCTGGTAAAAATGTAACAAAGCTGAATCAACAAACCAGCCCAGCGCTTGCCTGAAGGAAACCATTGAGAAAACTCAGATAGCCATAGGAAAAATCCTTGCCTTGCCTTTAAGGGATTATCACCAAAAGAACAGAAATCACAGCCACAGGAACGCTCTACCTTGCCCTTGACAGGATTATATTCCCAAAATAGATACTGTACTGATATTGTATTATTGTACAATAGGGGGAGGGCTTTTAACAACCCAATTTTTTTGGTTGTCATGTTCTGAACATTTTCCCTGCTATGTATTTTTAGCATTATTGGGGCATTCAAAATTAATAAATACAAGTAAAGGTGAAGTAACATATTTTCTAAGTGTATTTTATTTTTTAAAAAATTACAAATCAACCAAGTGACATTTTTATAACAGCACCAAAACAGTAAATTTTAGATAGCATGAAAAAAGCAGGAATGCATCATTAGCATGGTGAGAACTGGTATTTACCAAAATAAAATAAAGATTAGAACATAGACTGACCTTATGTTGCAAACACTAGCACTACACATGTTCAAATTAAGGGGACAATATCAAAAATGACATGTATCAGTCTGAAGCGAATCTTCTCTGACATTTGTTACAGAACTAAAATAATGAACAAGTCATCCTTTAACTTGCCTGCTGAATTTTGTTCTTCTTTGCGAAGATGGCTGTCACAGAAATTAGCCAATGTCATATAAGCAACAATAATTCCATTTATGTCGATATGGTCAAATGACATGGACTGTACCTCTTCTTCAGCTTTTTTCACAGCTCCACTGAAGCAAAGAAAAGCTTTCTTGTTCAGCCCTGCTATCACCTGAAATTTAACATGAGAAATGTGGTTTGCGATCACGATCACAAACCACAATAGGAAACAGTAAGAACAGAATATAAAATCATAAAGTTTATGCGTTATTGCTTATCTGGATAATGCAATAGTTTTCATTCAACATTAAGAGATAAAACTGGGAAGAAGGCGGGGCTTAGCAGTGAGAAGATGGAGTTTCAGGCTATTCCTGAAATTCCCCTATTCCGAAGGAAATTGGATGGGTCGTTTCTGATCCTAGCTCTCCCGGAGAGACAGTGAAAGGTTAGGGGAGATCCAGTGACCTCAGAGACGTTCGCAAGTCTCTGGGGGGCTTGGAATTTAACCTCTTTTGCCAGCTCCTTCTGGATTAGCTGTAAGCTAACCAAAACTGCAGGTTGCCCCTAAGAATGGTGGAAGTGATTTCAACTGGTAAGCTGACTTTATTACTCAAAGAGATACGGTCCGCATTAAAATTCAAGCTAATTGAAGCCAAAGAACAGAAAAATCTAGCGGCAAATTGTTTTTTTTTATGGATTTATGGACGGTGGTTACCCTATTTCTTAAATGCTTTTAATGATATTTACATGGATAAAGGAAAGATTACTCCAACATTCCCTCTGACTCTTCTTAAGTGGGCTGTAAACCAATTTACTACAATTTGGCTTTTCACAATCTGACACTTTTATTGCTTGGCTGTGTTGGTCTAAGATCAGATAAGATCGCACAGCTCCCAGCGTGTTCTTACTTGCAAATATCTTAAAGCTACTAGCTGCGTCACAACATGGCGTCTATACATGCTCCAAAAGGTTGGTTTCAAATGATTTTCTCTGCATTTCAAAAGTTGTTTGACTCATATGAAAGATTTGAAAAAAAGCTGGACTATTTAACCTTAAAATATGAAGAAAAAAGTGAGAACGTTGAATGTTTGAATGTTCCTGAAATACAAATGATGTTTGAATGTTCCTGAAATACAAATGAAGAATGTCAGAAATGAAGTTTTTCAACTTGCTGACATGCCGGGCGTCTGGTTTACTTCGGAGGGAGAAAGAGATGCAACGCTTGAAAGGGGGGCAGCCATACAGAAGATTTATTTCAAAAGACAGAGTACAGGAGGAATGAGAAGCATTAAAGAATCTATACATCATTTGCAGAATTTTCGATACCACCCTTGAGAATTAAAGACAAACTGAAAAGTGTAACAAGCCGAGGAGGACAACGTTATTATTACATCAGAGGCATCCTGAGCAAAAAGGTGCGAAGATATTCCTGTTTGGACTTGCTTATAAAAACATTTGGTAAACCTGTTCTGCGAATGGCAATAGGACTAAGGAGGTTTTGTTATTGGAGAGACATAGGCTGATAGATGGAAGAATACAATTTAAAATTAGCTAAATCTAATTACTCTTATTTGTAATAGACATAGCTGAATAATAATTGATATTGATAGTAATGTATATAATGTGGAGTTGATATGATAAATAATAATTGGATATGAGAAGGGAAGGTTGGAAATATTTTTGGACCATATACAAAGGTTATTAATCACAATAATTATCACTATTAAAAAATAGAATAAAATATATACAGTTAAATGTTAACTAATATGGGGAAAATGTTACGATATACGATATAATTACATAAAGAAGGGAGAATGATAATAAACTATACTGCATGGAAGATGGAATTTTTGGTATTAAATATTATGGATGTTCAGCTAATACAGGATATGAGGATTTGATGTTAATAGAGGATTTTACAAACAAGTAAATGAAATGTCAGCATGTGGTTATGGATTAAATCTTTGGCATATTTAAGGATGAAGGATATTTAAATAACTGTAGTCAACTAAAAGTGGAGGTATAATGATGTCAATATGGTAAACATTTGAGTTAAGATATTTGAATTAATATGAATTATGATATGAATTAATTATAATATGAATTAATGGAAGAGATGCACCAAAACATGTTGTAACCAGCTGATATACTTTTTTTTCATAATATATACCTGTGTTCCTTTTTTTTTTTTTTTAGTTTCTTTTTTGATTTTTTCTTTTCCCACTGGTGTGGGCATGTATTGTTTAAGAAACAAAAATTATTATTATTATTATTATTATTATTATTATTTTTAAAATAATAATTATAGTCAAATGAAAATGGATATATGATGATGGTGATATGTATGAACATTTGAGTTAAAATGCTCGAGTTGACATGAATTATGTTTGTTGACTGTGGGAGAGATGCACAAAAGTCTTTTTGTAACCAACTGATACACTTTCTATAGCATGTAAAGAAAGATGTTGTATTTGTTTTAAATTAAAATTTTAAAAATTTTAATTTTTTAAAAAAAGAGAGAGATAAAACTAAGGGACACAGGTGGGAAGAAAATATCTAACAAACATTCATAGATTAAAAAATGGAAACAATGGAAGCAAGATACTGGAAAGACTTGATGAAATAAATGTATTGACTCCAAATTTGAGTATTTATTTAACCAATCTTCTGCTCTTAAGAATGCCATACCTTTTCCATTTTTAAATTTCTGAGTAGAGGGACCTTTTGTCAGTCTCTATTTTGACCTTTCTTTGGAAATGGAAAGGAGAAAGGCACAATCATAAGCTCTTGTCAGATGGTGTAATAATTTGCTTTATTGTGTAATGAAATGCTTGTGGTCATATAAGAGAAAAATATTCACCTGAAGAATCTAAATGGAATATTATCACTGATCAGAATGTACAAATACATCTGCAAGAAATCACTGGAGTTAAAATTAATCATTTTGTTGTGGCCACTATTATGTTTATGATATGCTTGTACTTCAGGAATATATTTAACTAGATCCAAACTCATTCTCATATCCATGCTCTCTCAGATCTAAAAGCAAACGTCTGTCCCAAACTGTGTCAACACTTTTCTCCTCTCTATCCTCAACCAGGATCCACTGGAAAATGATGTTTTTAGTATCCCAAACAGTCTGAAGTGGGGGGGGGGGGAGATGATCCATTCCCATCTGCTAAGGAGTGACAGCTGGCAAAGCTTAAGTGGACGTTTTTTCGGTTTTGATGCCTAACCTCTGGTCTCATCCCTGTTGAAAACTTGGCTCTGTGATCAAACTTAGTGACCTAATCTATGACAGAGCCCATTTCTTGGTTTTGCTGAGTAACGGATTGTTGCTTTTGTAATTTGGGAAGAGAGGCTGCTGTGTTTCTTATGGTTTTTTTAATGGGCATATTTTTATTATTTTTTATATTGTTAGGTGCTCAGAGGCATATATTTGAAATGGACAGCCATATAAATCTACTAAATAAACACATAAATAAATGTAAAAGGAATCACTGAGAACGAAAGGAATTAAAAATAGACAAACTCAACAAAGTTCACCATGCTTCTTTATTAAGAGAGTTTGGTTCTGCTTCAAATATTTCCAGAATCCATGAGAACAATAACTGTTGAATTTGCTACAGTGTTTTGCTTTTATATCACACATTTTTGATCAGGTTAAAAAAAACTCAAATTCTACCTTCATTTTTCTAATTAGGCATTCATATTTTATGTAATGGGCAACTTACTTTTTCAACATTATCAGGTCTTTCTTCTGAAAGCATCAAGACTTTTCTTGCCTTTTCTTCTCCAATTTTGCCAAGGCAAGTTGGATCCTTGGAAAGAGCATTAGCCATTATATGAAAAGTAGTTCCCAAGAGGAGGTTTTGGTTACGGAAAGTAACAGCATTATTGTTCATGCTGCTCAGCTTAATCTCATCTGTTGACAAAAAAAATTATAAAATTAGTATGCTGGTATAATAATGCATCAGAAGTGGATTCCTACCGGTTCGGACTGAGTAGGTAGTAACTCGGCCTGCCATGCTCCCGAACCGGTTCTAGCAGCATGATTTTTGGTTCTGCGCATACGCAGAACAATCTTCATTGCATTTTCTAAAGTTGTGTGCATGCACAGACCTTTTTAAGGTGCAAATGCATGGGGAACAATTTTTTTTTTTGCAGTAAAACCGGTAGCAACTCACCCCTGTACTGCATGCCTAGAAAATACAACCAAGAATCTTTTCCTAAGCGCAACATCATGATGTTCTTATGTAGTGATGGAAAATCTAAACAAAGCACTTACCCAGTAGAGGAACAGTTTTGAGTACTGTAAGAATTTGTTCAGCACTACTTTGACCCCGGCTGCGACTATGGCTAAAACAACAATAGCTGTGGTTCCATTTTACTCGCCAATCTTCACAGGTCTTAGAATCTTCATGCAAATCCTTCAGAAGCTTTAAGGCTACTGAGAAACTGTTCTACTTTACAATCCAACAGGAGAAAAAATAAAGAGATTACCATAAGAATATGGAAAAAGGGAAAATCTCGAGTTCAAAATATGAAAATTAATAACAATAATAAGTATCACAGTGCTAGTAAGGATTTTTTTTTGAGTGATCATGTGTTTTATTGAAATATTTTTAATTCGAAAGATCAAATAAGCCCATTTTTTTGCTCATTTGGTACCTCTGAATGTGTCTCAATCAAATAAACTGTGGCTAAAACAAATCTTAGCATAATGATAGGAAAACACAGCCCTGCCATTCTAAAGTTTATTTTAAAGGAATTAATATGACTGAATCTCTCAAAGCTGGCACAATATATTTTGATGAAAGCCTATATTATTAAGTCATATTTCACCTCATTGTGTAAAGGTCATAAATACCTGGTTCCTCGCACACTCTATCATCTTCATTTTCATAGCAAATTTGCAGTTTTTAATCATTGTATGTGTATCTTCATTCTCATTGTCTATTTCCATGCTGAAAGTAGCATCTCCATCTAATTCCACACTATCATCTAGGTAGGTACTAGAAAATTTCTCCTGAATTTTGTCAAGGAAAAAGCATCTGCACAAAAATTAAGAAAAAACTGAGAACCCATCCAACTTTCTAAAAATGTATTTTTGTTTTGCCTCATAAAATGACAGCAAGGCATAACAATGAAATACTAATGATTTTATTAGAGCTCTAATGACCGCCCCAGCCAGTTTCAGCAGTAAAAGTCAGCAATTGAGAGCAGGAATCAATCCACAGGTTTGTTTCAATCTGAATATATAATTGAAACTCATAATAAAAGATATTTTAAAACTTAGAAGAATAAATGTTTTTATTTAGGAAGTCTCAGAAAACTGCAGAAGTCCTCAAGTTGTTACTAAGTGGTCCTATTTTTCTCCCAAGCTGATAGATCTTAAGCTACCAAAAAAGTGCTCTTGGAAAAGAGATTTTACTGGAGATATTCTTGGATGTACAATAAAGGTATGTAAACACTAATAACTGAATCAGATTGTTTTTTTACCTATTTGTAATTATATCATCCCAAACGTTCATAGGATCCATTTTGGTGTCAGGGTATCTGTTTGTCCAAATATTGAGAAATCTCTTAAGAAAAGCCCGGGAAATTAAATGACCTAAAAAGCAATTATTGGGGGGAAAAACATTAAATATTTAAAACTGTCAGCAAGTGAAGAATCATATTTCAGCACATTACGCTGAAGCCAAATGAAACATTTGGCCTTCCAGCTCCAACGGTCCTTGGAGGAAGCAAACTACCTAGACCCCTTCCAGTCAGGCTTCAGACCTGGTTACAGCACAGAAACCGCTTTGGTCGCATTGATTGATGATCTCTGGAGAGCCAGAGATGAAGGACATCCCTCCATCCTGGTCCTCCTTGACCTCTCAGCGGCTTTCGATACCATCGACCATGGTATCCTTCTGCGACGACTGCGGGAGGTGGGAGTGGGAGGCACCGTGTTACGGTGGTTCTCCTCCTACCTCTCGGACAGGTCGCAGTCGGTGTTAGTGGGGGGGCAGAGATCGTCCCCTAGGCCCCTAAATTATGGGGTGCCTCAGGGTTCGGTCTTATCCCCCCTACTATTCAACATCTACATGAAACCGCTGGGAGAGATCATCCGCAGGCACGGGATTAGATACCATCAATATGCGGACGATACTCAATTGTATCTGTCCGCCCCGTGCCAACTCAATGAAGCGGTAGATGTGATGAGCCGGGGCCTTGAGGCCGTTATGGACTGGATGAGGGTTAACAAGCTTGTGCTCAACCCAGAAAAGACCGAGTGGCTGTTGTGTTTTCCTCCCAAAGATTTGACTAATATTCCACCACTCAGGCTGGGGGGTCAAATTTTACACCCCTCAGAGAGGGTTCGCAACTTGGGAGTCCTCCTGGATCCACAGCTGTCATTTGACCACCACCTAACGGCTGTGACCAGGGGGGCATTCGCCCAGGTTCGCCTGGTGCGCCAGTTGCGACCCTACCTGAATCGGGAGGCTCTCACAACAGTCACTCGGGCCCTTGTGATCTCTAGGCTGGAATACTGCAATGTGCTCTACATGGGGCTGCCCTTGAAGAGCATCCGGCGACTTCAGCTAGTGCAGAACGCAGCCGCGCGAGTGATTGCGGGTGCACCTCGATTCACCCGCATAACACCTATCCTCCGCGAGCTGCGCTGGCTGCCTGTCGATCTCCGGATGCGCTTCAAGGTGCTATTAATCACCCATAAAGCCCTACATGGCAGTGGATCTGGATACTTGAGAGACCGCCTTCTGCCAATTACATCCCTGCGACCAATAAGATCCCATAGACTAGGCCTCCTCCGTATCCCATCGGCCAGCCAGTGTCGGCTGGCAACCACAAGGAGGAGAGCCTTCTCAGCAGTAGCCCCGACCCTTTGGAACGAGCTCCCCGTAGAGATTCGTACCCTCTCCACCGTCCAGGCCTTCCGCATAGCCTTGAAGAACTGGCTCGCCCGTCAGGCCTGGGGATAAGGATAGTTGCCCCTCCCGAATGATGAATGTATGTTGCCTACCATTTTATTATATGTTTCTATCTTGATGTCTGTATTCCCCTTTCCCGGTTTTATGTGAGCCGCCCTGAGTCCCCTCAGGGAAAAGGGCGGCCTACAAATTCTAATAAAACTAAAAAAAAAAAAAAAAAAAAAAAAAAACATTATATGAACCAAATACATTTCTAATACATTTGTTTTAGAAACATCAGTTTCACTGTCATTAAAAACTCTTTTTAATATTCCTTGTAAGTTAAAAACCTGTTTTTATGAGGTATAATATACAGAAATAGTTTCAATCAAATTTTCATATGCCCTTATGTATTTGAACCAACTAATCCAAACAATAAAATAAAAGACCGTTGGCTTACCTGAACGGTCATTCTCAGGGCACTGCGAGGAGAGTCCAAGCGTGGGTTAACACAGCCTATCTGCCCTTGGACTGAGTAATGATATTCTTGACCACGCCTCCCTTTGCGTCTCCATGTTCAGTTTAAAAATGAAAGGACAAAAGTAAGGTAAGAGTTCACAGTCAATAATAAGTCACAGATTGTAAGAAAAACCCCGGGTGGGTTTGGACTCTCCTCGCAGCGCCCTGAGAACAACCGTTCAGGTAAGCCAATGGTCTTTCTGCAATGCGCTGCTTGGAGAGTCCAAGCGTGGGACATGCCCAAGCTATTGAGTCCCAGGGTGGGGAAGAACCGGAGCCTCTGGAGTTTCGGCAACTCTTTGTAAAATTCTTCTTCCGAAGGAGGCTTCGGCTGAGGCAAAGGTGTCTATTTTATAGTTTTTTATAAAGACGGTGGGGAAGCCCACGTGGCCGCCCTGCAAATGTCCAGAATAGATGCCTGGGTCACCCAGGCTGCTGCCGCTGCCGCGCTCCTAGTAGAGTGCGTGGTGATCCTGTACGGGGCTGTCTTGATGCTCATACGCTATCTTAATGCAAGCTCGCAGCCAACGACCTACGGTGTGAGATGAGACCTTGCGACCGAGAGACCCAGGAAGAAAGGAGATGAAGAACGCCTCTGAACGACGAAAGTCTTTACTCCTCTTTACATAAATGCGGACAGCACACCTCATGTCCAACTTATGCCATTCACGTTCTCTAGGGTGAGAAAGTTTAGGACAAAAGTTAGGCAATATAATCTCTTGTGATCTATGGAACAGAGAGTTAGCTTTAGGGGTAAATGAAGGATCGAGTCTCAAGATAACCCTGTCGGTGTGGATCACGCACAAGTCCTTCCTGACTGAGAGAGCCGCCAGTTCAGACACCCTGCGTGCAGAAGTGATAGCCACCAGAAAGGCAGTCTTGATGGCTAGGTGGCGTAGACTAGCCGTACGCGGAGGCTCAAATGGAGGACCCGTCAGAGCCCTTAAGACAAATGGGAGGTCTCAGGAAGGATATCGGTGGACCGTCGGTGGGCTGACGTTTGCTGCGCCTTTCAGAAAGCTCTTAATTTGGGGGTGCTGGCTCAGAGAACGAGACGAGCCCCTGGCTAGGATGGTAGACAGCACTGCAACCTGACGTCTGAGAGTACTGGGTGCCAGACCTTTATCTAGACCCTCCTGCAGGAAGTCCAGGGTCTGAGGGATTGAGGCTAAAAAGTCAATGATGTCTCTAGCCTTGCATCACGCTGAGATGGCGGCCCAGGTTGCATCGTATATTCTGGTAGTGGAGGGTCTCCTGGACACTTGTATTGTTCGTATGACCTTGTCAGAGATGTTCTGTTTCCTCAGGAGGTCCCCCTCAAGTGCCAGATGGCTAGTTGTAGCCACAGAGGGTCTGCATGACTGATGGCCCCCTGGCTGAGGGAGACTTGGTCCTGAGGAATTTGCCACGGTCTCTGAATAGAGAGACTGACAAGGTCTGCGTACCAGGACCTCCTGGGCCAGAATGGTGCCACCAGAAGAACTTCTGCCCGTTCGGTCAGGAGCTTGCCCACTACCTGAGGAATGAGGGGCAGAGGAGGGAATGCGTATAAGAGTTCCCGGGGCCACTCGCACCTCAGTGCGTTCGTCCCTTCCGCCAACGGTGATTGGTAACAGCTGAAGAATCATGGCAGTTGTGTGTTGGAATGTGTGACAAAGAGGTCTACTTGCGGTTTGCCGAATCTCCTCATGATCTGTTGGAACAGGTCCGGGTGTAGACGCCACTCCGAGTGATCGATGTGCTGTCGGCTCAGCCAGTCGGCCTCCCGGTTGCTGAGCCCCTTTGAATGGGTGCCTCCCTGCCTGTTTATATGGGCTTTTGTTGCGACATTGTCTGTCATTAACAGTACATGACTTCCCGTTATCAGCCCTGCAAATCGGCGAAGCACGAGTCGGGCTGCCCTCAGTTCTAGTCAGTTGATGCTGTGGGCAGCCTCCCTCTGAGACCACTGGCCCTGGGCAAGTTGACCCTGAGAGTGGGCGCCCCACCCCAGAAGGCTGGCGTCTGTGGTCACAACAACCCTTTCTGGTTCTTTGAACAGACAGCCTTTCGTGACCGCCTTGGACCTCCACCAGGCCAGGGATCGGGTCACCTTCCTCGGGAGGCGTACGGGCCTGTAGGAGTTGCTGATTTTCGCTCTCTGCATTGGAAGGAGAAACATTGCAGTTCCCTGGCATGCAGATGGGCCCAGGGAACCACCTTCAGACAGGATATCATGATCCCCAAGAGCTGGGACAGATGGACTATCGGCACCGACCTGTTCTGACGGCAGCGCTTCACTCTGCTCCTCAGGTTGGTCAGGCGGTCTGGGGAGAGAAATACCTGGCAGGAGGTGGAATTGATGACTGCACCCAGATGTTGTATGCGAGTGGATGGGTGGAACTGGCTCTTCTCCATGTTGACAGAAAAGCCATGTTGTTGCAGCGTCTGAACGTCCAGCATGACATCGCATCGAGCCTGCTCTGGTGTGACAGAATGAATAATTATATCGTCCAAATAACATTCCAGACGGACAGGATGGCTGTGGAGATGGGCCGCTACCACCACCAGGATCTTGGCAAATGTTCTGGGCGCTGACGAGAGCCCGAAGGGGAGCGCCTTGTACTGGTAGTGCTTCCCTTCGGAACAGAACCTCAGGAACCTCCTGTGGGCAGCATGGATGGGGACATGCAGGTAGGCCTCATTCAGATTTATTGAGGTCAATAGATCCCCTTTCCTCACGCAATCCAGGATGGAGTGGAGGGATTGCATCTTGAACCTCTTGTAAGCCAGATGCTGATTTAGGTTTTTGAGGTCCAAGATGCCCCCCCACCGAACTTTTTGGGACCAGGACCAGGATGGAATAGAAGCCCCACCCCTGCCGGTCCCTCGGAACTGGTTCTATGGCCTCTATCTGGAGAAGATGGAGTATCTCCGCTCGCACCCTCTTTACACTGGGTTCCTGGAGGTGGGACAACGGATGAACTTCTTGAGGGAAGGTCAGAAATTCTAGGACAAGGCCCCTCCTGATGGTATTGAGGACCCACATGTCTGATGTTATCTCCTCCCACCTGTCGGCATACAGTTGCAACCGACCCCCTATGGGAGGGACCCTGTGATGGTCACTTCCCCCTGCGAAAGGGACGGGGGTTATTGTTGTTATTGCCCCCACGAAATGGCTTCCGAAAGGAAGACTGTGTTTGCCTGGCACGAGACCCGAATGAGGACCTATCTTGGTGCCTCTCCCCCCTCCCCCTTGCTGGAAAGACCTCTGGTAGGAGGAAGAAGAAGCTGCTGCTTGACCTGCCTCCTGGTTCCGGAAAGGCTGCTTACGAAAGGAACCAGAGCCCTTACGTTCGTTCCTTTTTAAGGTGGCTGGGAGGTCCTTCCGTTTGTCTTTGGTTTCGATAACAAACTTATCCAGGGCCTCCCCAAACAGGTGTCCTCCCTTGAAGGGAGCAGATGCCAACTTCCATTAGGCTTTCATCTCGGCCTGCCAGTGCCGAAGCCACAGGAGGCGACGAGAAGTGATATTGGAAGCTAGAGCCCTGGATGCGAACTTCACTGCATTCAGCGAAGCATCAACTGAGTATTCAACCGCTGTAGTAATTTTGGTAAGCTCATGGCGCCACCTAGACTTTCTGGGGGGAGGTTTAGATCTGAGTTGTCTCAGCCAGAACAAGGATGCTCTGGTGAAAAATGAGGCAGAAGTGGACGCCTTAATGGCCCAGGCGGACGCCATGTGAGTTTTATGGCATGCCTTTTCCGAACTCATATCCTCAGCCTTTAGACCTTCCAGAAGGTCAGCTGGTAAGTTAGAATTGGATGTCAAGGACACTACTGGGGCATCCACTTCTGGAAATTTCAAAATGTCTTACATTTTTGCATCCACAGAATAAAGGGCTTTATCCCCCCCACTGGGGTTGGTCAGGGTGCCTGGTTGGACCCATTGACGCTGGACCACATCCATAAAGAGGTCAGGCACAGGAATAAGCTCCTGGGTGGGGACCGCTTCTTTGAATAGACCATGTTTATGGTCCTTGGATGAAGCAGAACCCAGAGCAGAATCAGGTTTGTGAATGGAGCCTAGCTCAGTTGCTGTCATGGCCTTGTGCAGAATAGATTTGAACAAGGACAGCTTGAAAAGGCCAGTGAAGGCCAGTTTGTCCAGAGGGAGGTCTTCATCCTCTGAAAGCACAAAGCCTTCAGCACCTTCTTCTTCCGAGCTCGAGGGTTCAGAGTCGGAAGAAGTGGGGGGAGAGGCCGGCTCCTTAGAGGTGGAGGCCCTAGCTTGATGTTTGGTCTTGGGGGACTTTGATTTCCATGAGTTCCTCTGCTTGATGCCCTCCGCAATACTCTGGGAGATGGCTAGAGAGATCACTTCCCTCATTTCAGCTGATAGTGCTGGCCTCTTGCCCTCCCTCAGGCGATGTTTGCTGGTGTACCCGTGGCGCCTGGCTCTGCCTGAACTAGAATCCCCTTCCTCGGGCAGGATGCCCTGGAAGGAGTCCGATCCTCCCTGATAGAAGAGCTGGGTGTATCAGGATAGCCCCAAAAGGCCTCAGGTAAGGGATCTCTGGATCCATAATCCTCCCCAGAGAGAGATCTACTGCCCCTTGGTGATTGATCTTCTTGAACTGAGGTGGAATGATCCCTGTGGTAGGGAGGGACCAGAGGCTCCACCACCTTATGGGGACGAGATGTCCCTGGTCTCCTCTGAAGGCCCCGCAGTCCCTGGGGATGACTTGCTACTGGAGCCCTTATGCCCTTTTCCCTTTTTGGACAAGGGGTCCATTCCACCACGCTTGCTGGAGGGCCCTGCCTGCTCCTCCAGCGCCTCCCTGCATTCCTCAGCCATGCTCAGTAGCACAAGCTAGGGCCTGGGAAGGGCGATTGCGATCTGGATGGGCACCCATGCTGGCCAGACGGCTCAAACGCGCTTGCAGATACTTCAGGAGGGAAAGGCCGCCTGCTGGACGGAGTCTTTCCTCCCACCGCCCTCGGAGCCCCGAGACTTAGGAGGGAAGGCTAGCCAGCGCCACGGACTAGCATCACACTCCCGGCGGCATTCTGCAGCTGAGAGGTAGAATGTCCTGCTTCTCCTGGAGTGCTGCTTCAATCTTCGCTCTCCCAGAGCTCCAAAGCTTCCACACTAGACAACGAAGCCTCGGGCGACGCAAAATGGCGACCGGTGCGCACGCAGCCTCCTCCCACCAATTTTGCCTTCACTCCAGGAAAAGCGTGCGAAGCAGCTGTAACGGTTGCCACGGGCAGACTGGAGAACCGCCACAGCTAGCGGCAAACACCCGCGAAGCCTTGGTAGAATGGCGGTTGGAGGGGGCCTAGACGGGCACCTCTGAACGCTGCCTCCACCCCCCACCGCTCGCACACCCTGAGCAGCTTGCGACCAGCGGATGACAGGGCTGGCCCGGGAATCCTCTCAGCGAACTAATCAAACCTGTACAATACTCTTGTAGATAAATAATGAAGAAAGATGGTCAATTTGGATTTGGGAACCCCAGCCTATCTGTTCTTGGACTGGAGCACTCCCAAAACAGTCCCAACAGGTGGACTGAGTTTTTAAACTGAACATGGAGAGGCAAAGGGAGACGTGGTCAAGAAAATCATTACTCAGTCCAAGGGCAGATAGGCTGTGTTAACTCACACTTGACTCTCCAAGCAGCGCACTGGAGAACAGTAATGTCATAAAAACCCCAAACTCAAAATGCAATCCACCAGTGATATCCAAGAGTAGCTATTATTTTACTAAAACAATGTACTTACTACATAACAAGAGCACTGCAATGATAGGACGAGGGGAGGGGGACTTACTTGGTTTATTCATAAAGTTGATGAAGTCTTGTATTTCAGTTAAAGCCTGAACTGACTGCAGTTTGATCATACGGCTATGGTACAATAGTGAATCAATATTGGAGTAATTCTGTGGGAGAAAAAGCAGTTCATTTTGAATTTCTATCTAATAATCAGTGGATTTTCTTGGCTTTCCCAGATAGAAAGATCTTATTCTAACAGTAAAAGTTCTATGAACCTATATATTCCATTATTAATACTGCTGGATGTGGGGGATCCATACACAGAACCTCTGAACAAATAATACTCCTTTTTAGTTAATACAATTAGCATGATATTTAACAGATTAACAGAGTTGGAAGGGTCCTTGTAGGTCATTTAGTCCAACTCCCTGCCCAAGCAGGAGACCCTACACCATTTCTGACAAATGGCACGCCAATCTGTTCCTAAAAGCCTCCAGTGATGAAGCTCCCACAATGTCTGAGGCAAGCTGTTCCTTTGGTTGATTGTTCTCACTGACAGAAAATTTCTCCTTATTTCTAGGTAGAATCTCTCCTTGGTCAGTTTCCATTCATTATTCCTTGTCTGGCCTTCAGATGCCATGGAAAATAGTTTGATCCATTCTTCTCTGTGGCAGCCCCTCAAATATTGGAACACTGCTATCATGTTTCCCCTAGTCCTTCTCTTCACTAGACTAGCCATGCCCAGTTCCTGTAATTGTTCTTCATATATTTTAATCTCCAGTTCCCTAATCACCCTAATTGCTCTTCTCTGCACTTTCTCCATGTATGATATTATATTCATTCATTTTCACTTACCTGCATGAACACTTGCATGGCATTTTTGACATAATATCTGGCTCTGGCGAAATCATTCTGTAAAATGTAGAGAAGACTCAACTCTTGGCTATAATACATTTCTATTAGAGCTTTCTTCTCTTCTGCTTTCATAGCCTCGTCAATAAATGTCAGTAAAGACTGGTCACTGCCACCATGGAAGAGAAGTTTCAACTTGCTGCGAATTACATAGGGTAAATAGGCCTCCTAAAATAGTAAGAAAATTGAAATTGTTTTTGAGTGATAACATATACATTAGTACGGTATATTAAATTATAAATTTTACAAAATTTTATATTTTTAAATACAATCAGATTCTCCCACCTATTGAAACTGAGACTTCTGCCCCTACCCAAAGGTTAAACCACAGCATTGCACATATTTTAATGTATTTTGCAAAGCAATTCCTACAGGAAAGGTCAATGGCTCAATTAAACCCTTTCCCTTAAACTACGTGTGTCAAACTCGCTGCATCACGTTGCTGTCACATGACGTTCCATGTTTTTCAAGGGATGGGGTGGGCATGGCCTGCAGCTGACGCATCTGGCCCAAGGGCTGCCAGTTTGACACCCCTGCCTTAGACTCATAAATATAACACGGGAACAGAGATATGCATATATCTATATAGCTCTCTATATTTTTTTTTCTGAAAACCTGGTAGAATGGATCGCTCCATATTTTATTTAGGTCTGCTGGTTGCCTATTATCAATGTTCACAGTCGAGCAATATTCCAGAGATTTCCATTCTGTCAAATGGTTGTAGCATTCAAGAGAAGCAATTTCCCAGAAATCCTTTTCTGCTTCGGTTGGCTCATCATCAGGCCAGTCTTGTTTAGTGAGTGCCTACCGAAGCAAAGAAAGTTGCAGTTTAGCAATTAATCCAGGGAGAGGCAATGTGTTTTAGTGATTAACCTAGAGCAAAGCAGGCAGGCCCGGAAACCCTTGAATTAAAACTCCAGAGAGTTTAAAAAGTTTTTCAAAATTGAAATTTTCAATGTAAAAATAAATACAAAAATACCCTGTTTTAATGCAAATGCAATGAAATAATTTTAGTTTTAGTTTTTCTGGACTATCAATTAAACAACTACAGCCTGCATTCATCAATTAAAGGCTGCTGGAAAAAAATTGTGTCTGTGATTTATACAAATATATTTATGGAATTCTGAGTTATTTTTCCCCATGAAACTGAAATACATCTATGAAATAAATGCCAAGATTTAGGGACATAGAATGATTCCTACAGCAGGTCTACATAGATCAGTATTTACATTCACTGTATGAATACCCTGCAATAAAACATTTAAGATATATTAAAATATATAACCCAATGGTTATGAATGGTGGAGCAGTACCAAAATATGCCATGGTACTAAAAATAGATTCTATGGACCTAAATTTTAAAAAAGACACAAGATGGAAGGTATACAAATATTTGTTTTCAAGTTTTTTCGCTAATACAAAAATCTGGCTATATCTAATAGCATATCAATCATTGGAACAATTCTTTCAATAAGTGCCACATGGTGCTAATCAGGCTCAAACAGCAGCCTAACTGCATTTTGCCAGTCTACATTGCAATATTTAAGACATGAAATTACCAATAACACGGATCAGTATTGTTAATTTATCATGATTAGAGGAGTTAGGATAATGAAATTTGAGCAGAAAATGGGAAACAACATTAATCACTGAGTGTATCAGCCTTTATGAATTCTTGTTGTGGATTATTGTTTTAATAAAGGAGCTTCATTAGATGCCTCTGGAATTGTTTTGGGGTTGAATTATTTTAGTTAATAATTACTTTTAATTCAACTTCATCTCAAAGGTTATTCATCAATTGACCCACCTTTTAAACCATATTAATAACTACAAAACTGCATTTTAAAATCTTTATAAAATTCAGATAAGTTTATGCACAATTCAGTTTCCTTATTTTTCTTCAGGCACCAGTTATGCTGATGATACTTTGATTCTGAAAGGCTGTGTTTGCATTCTTAAGTGATATTTGATCTTTGTTTCCCCTTTATGTCCTTGAAAATGTGGTACTTTATAAACATAATTGTACCTCATCATACAGCTTAGCTGCCTCAGCATAATCACTTTTTGCTTCAGCTAACAAAGCATTGTGGGTATTTTCCTTTGTTCCAATTTTTCCACTAAAAATACCCCGGAGAACATCATAATCTCCAATAGATCGATAAAGCCTACACACATTTTGGGGGGAGAAAACTTCAAATTACTAAAATCATTCACAAATCAATGAAGTTCAGCTAATTTTCCAAAGACACAGATAAGGATAAACTTCACAGCTGATAAGTTCAAAGCTTTCTTTATTCATAACACTTGCATAATACATACTACCATCATCACCAGTTTGGTACCTTAGCTAGCAAATCCTTTTTGGTTTGATAAAAGTTTGATAATTGCCAGGATGAAGAACAGGTGATAGCTAGTAGGGGGAAAGCTGTTCTGAAAGATATGCAAATCAGTGCCTGACTTCAAGTTATAACCTCCACCCAATTATGTAACTTCATAGTAGCCAGTTTATTACAAATACAATCAAGTCGAAAATCACCCTTACTCCACATGCTTTTACTATTTTCTTCTATTTCATAAACCATTATCATTTTTTTAAATGTATGGATTGTGGGATTCTCTGTCAATCAATTCTAATTCAAGAAGCCAGTAGGCTCATTTGGCTCTTTCTCCCATTATTCAAGAGATTTAAACTATTTATCTTTTCATTTAATCTCAGGTTTAGTCAAGATGAAAATTTGCCACCACCACCACCACCACCATTATTAACTACCGAAAGCTAGGTACCCTGGGCAGAATCTGTTTTAATAATTTGCAACTAAGCTAGGTTCTCCAACCTGAATACGTGTGTCGCTTGGTGTGTCCACATAAAGTTTCATACTAAGGACCACTGAATCCTTTGAACCAAATTACAAGTTGGATACAGCCATGGTTGAACTAACTGTCTTTGCCTATTGTATCTGCTGCCCATGAATTTCTGACCTTGGGTTCAATGAATAGAGGATAAATAGTAAATTAAACATGGTGTCAAATAACATTCTAAAGCTTTTAGTCACATCTTGGATGCAGATTCTCCATATCTTTAATTTTTTCTTTGTAATAGTTAGTAAAAGGCTTAGTATTTTGACTGTATTTCAAAGTCTGTTTTTGCAGTAAGGCTTCTAATACAGTGCCACTTCTTAAAAATGGATAATTCAAGGTATGCTTTATAAATGGCTACTTGTATACAGATTCTTTATCATTTAATTAAAATCAAAGAGACAGAAATTATAAATTCAAAAGTAAAAGGTGGTCCAAAATTCTGACAATACACAACCAAAGTTATCACCATTATATTAATTCCATTCATTTCAATATTAATTTTTACCCATTTTTTAATATTGAAATGAATGGAATTAATATAATGAAATGTATTTCCCATTTAAGGGAAAAATCTACAAACTTTTTCTTTCTCAAGGAAAGAAACCTTACCTAGCAAGTTCAATCCACCTGGTCACATCAGGTGACAGTTCTGTCTTTCCACGCATTCTTTTGGAGGGAGGCTGCTGCTCCACTGGAGAAAGGTGAACCAAAGCTTGTTCAAGAAGGAGGATGCCCACTGGTTGCTGTAAACTTGCTAAACAACTAGTACTTACACCGTAATAATTGAGCTCTAACAACTCTTCGTGCAGATAAGTCATCTCCTGTTATAACAAATAAACACTTGATGAAGTTGATTGCATTCTGAGAATGGAGTAATATTGAGTTACAGTCACCGTTATTAATTACTGAAGTTTTTAGAAAGAGATCTAAATACTTTACTTAAGTTTTGTGCCTCCCTGGTTTTCTAGCACTACCCATCTATTAAGTTAATAATACAATAATAGTGCCTGTTGTGTGTGAGAGAGAGTGAGAGTGTGAGAGAGTGAGAGTGAGTGAGTGAGTGAGAGAGAGATTTTCATACTACCCATAAGTATAAAAAAAGAACTAAGAAATAAATTCACAGATATAATATTAAATGTCATACCAGGATGCAAGCTATGAATGGTGGGAAATACAACACACTTGTGGTTAAAAAGTGATTGAAGTCATGCAACAGTTGCTGGATGATATTATTTCTTTCAGCCAGAGGCTTGGATTTTTTCATTTCTTCCAGAATTCCACTAAACAAGCTGCTGAAGAGTTGTTTAGCCAGTGTGGGATCTTTCTGTAAATTGCAGACATATAAATGATATGATTGCTTACAACAGTCTGCAAAAGTATTGTCACAGTGTAAACAATATGCTCACTAGAGTAGATAATGTACTGTTTCAAATTGGATAAATTTCTACATTATAACCAAAATTACACCTTTTAAAATGTTGTAGGAAATATTAGATAATAACTAGTAGGTTTTATGGAATCATAATAAACAATTTGTGAGTTCTTGTAAAAGGTATGTTTTAAAAGGTGACAAATACTGAAACAAATTGCAATGAAACTTGTGAAACACAATGGAATAAGAATGCATTTACAAGTTACACAAAACATATTGTTTCTGCACTTTAAACTGGAGATTACGATTGCCTGTGAACTCAATGAAAAACCTAAAGTAAAAGAACCAAATGAATTACGTGATATAAATAAATATGAATTTGCTGTCTTTCATGTTATAGGCCAATGGGCGAAAATATAATTCCCACGGGACTGCTTAACAGAGCAAACAAGAGCATCATTTTCTGTATATTGCTTACTACCACTCTGTGAAGGACCTGAGGTTTAATCATCTTCAGAATCCATGAATCCTATAATGATGATTTAAAACGACTGTTGACTTACTTCTATGTGTGCTGCATGGGTTAACTTTGTCCATTAGCCTAGAGACTGAGTTATGTAAATGTTGACCATGCCTCCTCTGACTGGATGGATCAAGTTTTGTACGAAGTCAGCCGGTTAACGATGTGTAGCAATGTCAATGATGGCCGTAGCCAAAACAAGTCTTAATAGTCACGTCCAGAGTAAAGGCAAGTCAGTAATCAGATAAGGATCAGTCATCGAGTCAGAGTCATGAGATAGCCGTGGCCAGCCGAAGCTGCGGGCGGATTTGGATTCCCCTCGCAGCACACATAGAAGGACTGTTCAGGTAAGTCAACGGTTGTTATCCTGTGTGCTGCTTGGGGAATCCAAGCATGGGACATGCCAAAGCAATTAAGAGTCAGGGCGGGAGCTAGGCTGGTCAGGGTGTCCCGGAGAAGACACCACCCTTTGCAACCCTCGCCGCCCAAAGGAAGCCTCAGCTGAGGGAAACACGTCAACCTTGTAATGTCGAATAAATGGTGATGGCGACGACCAGGTAGCCGCCCTGCAAATCTCCTCCACTGAGGCTTGTGTAGCCCAGGCCGCTGTGGTAGCTGCACTCCTGGTAGAATGAGGAGTAATGCACCGGAGAACCGGTCGGGATTGGCTGTCATAAGCAAGAGCGATGCACGCCTTCAACCATCGACCGATGGTATCGGAAGACACCTTCTGTCCCATGAATGATGGTTGAAAGGATACGAAAAGTGCTTCCGACCGTCTGAAAGATGCAGTGCGCTTCACATAGCGCCGAAGAGTCCTGCACACATCCAGGTGGTGCCACTGGCGTTCCTGCGGATGGGAAGGGTGGGGGCAGAAATCCGGGAGGATGAGCTCCTGAGCCCTGTGGAATAACGTGTTGACTTTTGGGAGGAAGGCCGGATCCAAGTGAAGGACGACTCTGTTGGGATGGAATATGCAGAGGTCCACGTGAACTGAAAGCGCCGCCAACTCAGACACCCTCTTGGCCGATGTGATGGCCACCAAAAACACAGTCTTAAGAGTCAGCAACCGAAGGCTGATGGAGTTAACAGGCTCGAATGGAAAGGCCGTAAGAGCCCTGAGCACCAAGGTCGTCCCAAGTAGGGTAGCGATGCACGGTCTGAGGTCTGAGATTAGCTGCACCTTTCAAAAAGGATTTGACCCATGAGTGGTGAGACAATGAATAGCCCTGGCCGCCCCCAATCACCGTGGCCAAGGCCGCGACCTGCCAGCAAAGAGTGTTGGGTGCTAAGCCCTTGTCAAGTCCCATTTGCAAGAAGTCCAAGACTTGGGGCACCGAAGCCTTGATAGGGTCAGCTCCGGTGCGGCGGCTCACCTGCAGAAGGCCTGCCAGGTGGCCTTGTATATATGAGTAGTAAATGGGCAACGGGCCACTTGAATAGTGTCAATAACCTTACTTGAGTAATGTAGTCCGGTTAGAATAGCCCGCTCACGTGCCACACGGCTAACTGTAGGAGCTGGGGGTTCGGGTGGATGAGAGCCCCCTGGTTGAGCTGGATCTGGTTGTCCGGAATCCTCTACGGGCGCGAGACCGACAGGTGTACGAGGTCTGCATACCAGGGACGCCGGGACCACATCAGGGCCACCAATAGAACTTCCGCCTGCTCCATCAGGATCTTTTGAATGACCAGCGGGAGGATCGGGAGGGGTGAGAAGGCATAAAGAAGGCCGCCCGGCCATGGACTGCGTAGAGCATCCACCCTTTCCGCCCCGGGAGTCTCGTACCTGGTGTAAAATCGCGGTAGTTGTGAGTTGTGAGGCTGTGCAAACAGGTCCACCTCGGGTTGGCCGAACCGACGAGAGAGCTCCTGGAATAGATCGGGGTGGTGTTGCCACTCCGCTTGATCCACTGTGGCTCTGTCTTGATCTGGGAATGGTTGGTGTGTGCCCTCTGAAAGGGAAGCAGGAACCATTGAAGCGGGCGTGCATGGAACCTGGCCCAGGGAACAATGTTTATGCAGGAAATCATTTTCCCAAGTAATTGGGAAAGCGTTGCCAGTGGTAAGAGTCTCTGAGATAATACCTGATTCGGCTGGTGGTGGATGCTCTGTCGCCTTTCCGGAGACAGGGAGACTTCACACGTTTCGGAATTGATGATGGTCCCCAGGTGGAGCAATGACGTGGTGGGCTGCAGGTGACTCTTGGGGAGGTTCAGGACGAACCCGTGCCTCTGTAGTGAGTCCATTGTTACCTGTAGATCCCGTAGGGCCTGGTTCCGAGATGGAGACAAGACCAAGGTGTCGCCTAAGTAACAATTCACATGAATCAGAACTGAGCGAAGTGACGCCGCTACGGCAGCCAGGAGCTTGGTAAATGTTCGAGGGGCCGATGACAGCCGAAGGGCAAGGCCCAGTATTGAAAGTGTTGGCCAGCGAAATGAAAGCATAGAAACCTCTGATGTGCCGGATGGATGGGCACGTAGAGATACGCCTCCTTGATATCGACTGATGTTATCATGTCGCCCTGGCGGATGGATGCCAAGATGCTTTTGAGGGATTGCATCTTGAATTTTTGATACTTGATGTACAGATTGAGCCTTTTCAAATCTAGGATGGACCGCCATCCCCCCGAGCTTTTGGGCACTAGGAATAAGATGGAATAAAAACTCTAGCCCCTCCTGACCCTTTGGCACCTGCTCTATGGCGTTGATGGAGATAAGGTGTTGAATCTCGGTGTCCATGAGACGCCTTTTTACTGGGCACCAGAGTACAGGGCACTTGATGAATTGCCTCGGGGGGATGGAGAGAAATTCTAGAGTAAGGCCCAGCCTCACGACTTGAAGGGCCCAGGCGTCGGATGTGGTCTCCACCCACTGATGAGCGAAGGTCAGGAGACGCCCGCCAATGGGTTCCTCCCCCTGTGAGTCACTGGTACCTCCAAAAGGACCGGTTGCCAGCACCACGAAATGGCCTTCTGGCCTGGGATTGTGCCTGGTTCTGCTGGCAGCCCCTATCCCTGGCTCCCGTCCGATCCTGGTCATGGTCTTGCGGTTGGGTAAAGGCCCTGTTATAGTGGGGAACATAAGGGGCGGCAGTGAACCCTGAATTTCTGGCCCGAAAGGATTGGCGCCTATTATAGGGCTGCTGTCTCCTGTTGGGGTGCCCACTTGTGGAAGGGAGGACCTTACCTTTATCTCTAGTCTCAATGAGGATTGGATCTAGGACAGATCCGAACAAGGCCCCACCTTTGAAAGGCGTAGAGGCAAGGCGCCACTTGGATTTAACGTCAGCTTGCCAATGGCGAAGCCATAGCAAACATCGGGACGCCACATTGGAAACGACAGCCCGACATGCAAATTCTGCTGTGTTAAGGGTGGCATCTGCAGAAAATTCCAGAGCTGCCATTAATTTGGTAATATCTTGGTGAAGGCGCATGTCTTCAGGGGCAAGCCTACCCTGCAACTGCCTGAGCCAGACCAAGGAAGTCCTATTAAAGAAGGACGCTGCAGTAGCGGCATGTAAGGCCCAGGCCGCAGCCTGATGGGTCTTACGAATGACTGACTCGGCTTTACGGTCCTCCGCCTTCAAGCCTTTAGAAATCTCTGATGGAATTAAAGCTGGGGAAGCTAGGGCAGCAACAGGTGGATCCACAGTTGGAAACTGTAGAATACCTTCTAATTCTGGAGTGGAGGTGTACAATTTCTTATCCGAGAGTCTCTAGTACCTCGTAGGATCCCTGCTCCGGAGCTTGTCGGGTGTGAGTCCCTGCTGGTGAAGTTGGACCTCAAGGGTCAAGTGGGTTTGCTGTTAACGTACCTGCCTCCCAACAGCGTTGCAGCAGCCCTCCTCTCGCTCCTCGAGTCAGTAGCCGAGCTGGCAGTTGAGTTCCCCAGGCTTATGGTTCTGGGGGACTTCAATTTGCCTACGCTCGGTGAACACTCTGATGGAGCGCAGGAGTTCATGGCTTCCATGACAGCCATGGGCTTGACCCAGGTAATTCGGGGCCCAATCCATTCAGCGGGTCACACGCTCGACCTCGTATTTCTCTCGGAGCAGTGGACTTGTGATCTTGGTCTGAGGGGCAGTGAGATCATACCCCTGTCGTGGTCAGACCATTGCCTACTGAGGCTTGACTTTCGGAGGCCAAACCTCCACTGTAGGGAGGAGGAACCGACCAGGTGGTTCCGCCCCAGGCGACTTATGGACCCCTTGAGGTTCCAGACGGAGCTTGGGGTTATTCCTGATACTCTCGCCCACAGTCCGGTGGAGACTCTGGTTGCTGTCTGGAACTCGGCAGCGACGGAGTCCCTTGACCGGATTGCGCCACTACAGCCGCTCCGAGGCTGTGGATCCAGGAGGCCCCCTTGGTTCACCGAGGAACTCCGGGAGAGGAAGCGCTGGAAGAGACGCCTAGAGCACTTGTGGAGATCCAACAAATCCGAATCGAGCCGAGCACTTCTAACATCGTGCATCAAGGACTACATCAGGGCAATTAGGACGGCAAAAAGAACTTATATTGCCACCTTGATCGCCTCCGCTGAGTTGCGCCCAGCCGCCCTGTTTAGGATAACCCGTTCCCTCCTAAATAGGAGGGATACGGGGGATCCCCTACAGGGTAGGGCTGAGGATTACGTCCAGTTTCTAGCGGACAAAGTTGCTCGGTTTCGGTTGGAGTTGGACTCCGATTCTGCAGATCCAGCCGAGGCACAAGGGGATAATCTGGTAGACCATCGCTGGGTTGAGTTTCAGGATGTTGCCCTTGGGGACGTGGACAAGGCCATGAGAGCTGTGAGTGCCTCCACATGTGTACTGGACCCGTGCCCCTCCTGGCTGGTTGCTAACAGCAAAGAGGTGACACGGGGCTGGATCCAGGCGGTTGTTACCGCCTCCCTTCGGGAGGGGGTCTTTCCCCCCGCACTTAAAGCGGCGGTGGTGAGACCCCTCCTGAAGAAACCATCTTTGGATCCAGCCGTTCTTAACAATTACCGTCCAGTCTCCAACCTCCCCTTTGTGGGGAAGGTTGTTGAGAAGGTGGTGGCCTTTCAGCTCCAGCGGTCCTTGGAGGAAGCTAGCTATCTTGACCCATTCGAGTCCGGCTTCAGGCCTGGCTACAGCACAGAAACCGCTTTGGTCGCATTGACCGATGACCTTTGGAGAGCCAGGGATGGAGGCTATGCCTCCATCCTGGTTCTCCTTGACCTCTCAGCGGCTTTCGATACCATCGACCATGGTATCCTTCTGCGACGACTGCGAGAGGTGGGGGTGGGAGGCACTGTTTTGCAGTGGTTCTCCTCTTACCTCTCGGACAGGTCGCAGTCGGTGTTAGTTGGAGGGCAGAGATCAACCCCTAGGTCCCTAACATATGGGGTGCCGCAGGGTTCGGTCTTGTCCCCCCTACTTTTCAACATCTACATGAAACCGCTGGGCGAGATCATTCGGCGGCACGGGATAAAATACCACCAGTATGCAGACGATACTCAGTTGTATCTGTCCGCCCCGTGCCAACTCAATGAAGCGGTGGACGTGATGAACCAGGGACTTGAAGCTGTTAGGGACTGGATGAGGGCTAACAAACTCGTGCTCAACCCAGATAAGACCGAGTGGCTGTTGTGTTTCCCTCCCACCAATTTGGCAAGTATTCCATCTCTCAGGCTGGGGGGGTCAAACATTACACCCCTCAGACAGGGTCCGCAACTTGGGAGTCCTCCTGGACCCACAGCTGACTTTTGAACACCATTTGTCAGCTGTGACCAGGGGGGCATTTGCCCAGGTTCGCCTGGTGCACCAGTTGCGCCCCTACCTGAACCGGGAGGCTCTCACAACAGTCACTCGTACCCTTGTGACCTCTAGGCTGGAGTACTGCAATGTGCTCTACATGGGGCTGCCCTTGAGGAGTATTCGGCGACTTCAGCTAGTCCAGAATGCAGCTGCGCGAGCGATTGTGGGTGCACCTTGCTTCACCCACATAACACCTATCTTCCGCGAGCTGCACTGGCTACCTGTCGATCTCCAGATACGCTTCAAGGTGCTACTTGTCACCCATAAAGCCCTCCATGGTAGTGGATCTGGGTACTTGAGAGACCGCCTACTGCCAATTACCTCCACACGACCTATTAGATCTCATCGATTAGGCCTCCTCTGAGTTCCATCTGCTGGTCAATGCCGACTGGCAACCACGCAGAGGAGAGCCTTCTCGGTGGTAGCTCCGACCCTATGGAATGATCTCCCCGTGGAGATTTGTACCCTCACCACCCTCCAGACCTTCCGCACAGCCCTCAGAATCTGGCTATCCCGTCAGGCCTGGGGCTAAGATTGTAACCCGCCCGAATGGTATGAATGTTGTGTTTTAATTATGTATTGTCTTATATGTAAAAAGTCTGTTTTCCCCCCTTTCCTTTTGGATTGTGAGCCGCCCTGAGTCCCCCCAGGGAAAAGGGCGGCATATAAATAAACTTCCAAATTCCAAAATTCCAAAATCCCCATTGCTGGGTGGGGTAACCACATTCGGTTGATCCCACTGCTTTTGAACAAGATCTAGAAACAGCTTGGGGGAGTAGATAACCTCCTGCTGGGAGACCTGTTCAGCAAAAAGGCGTTCAGTTGCATCCAGACCAACTGCAGTGCTATCCTTAGAGGCTGCCTCCCCCATATGAGTAGTGGTCTTCGTCATACAATAAAGATTTAAATAAAGTGGGGCGAAATAATCCAGAAGAATTAGGCTGATCGAAACTCGGTCCCTCATCATCAGAAAAATCCCTGTCTATTACCTCACCTTCCTCCACTAAGGCCGAATCCTCACTATAAACTGATGGCAGAGGCGAAGGTGGGCCTGTCTGAGGAATTGACAAATCCCCTTGTATGGTCTGAGGATCAGGACCAGTCTGGGCACCAGTGGCCATTGGGACCTGGGCTCTACGATGCATCTCCGCATTCACACCCTTAGAAATAGCTGCAGCAAGTAACTGGTAAATATCAGGGGGAAGGCCCAAATCCTGGCCTTCCACCGGTCTGAGGCCTGCAGCGGTAGGGGTAAATGTAGCAGAGGGCCCGGCACGTGGCACAGTGTAGGCCAAAGCTGCACTCGCCTCCGATAGAACCGGAAGTGATTGGGGCCCCAATACCCCCTCCTCGGAAGTAGATGCCCTGGGCAGTTGAATATCAGGGGACCACCCTTGGTGTTCTGTAGGGCGCATTGGAGGCCCGGTGCAGAAGGAGCACCAGAGGAGAAATGCCAGTCCCCCCAGAGGTGTTAGTCGCTGCATTGGATATGTCCCTACGGACTTATCCAGAGCTGTGGATGAGGCCTAGGGCTTCTGGCTGGAGGCCCTGGTAACGGCCCTACCGGGCCTTGGGCTAGTCCCCTCCTCACCAGGGGAATGGGATTCACTTGCTGGCTCCACAATACCACCGCAGATGGATTGATCAGCCATTGTGATAGTAAGAATTGAAAGGGCTCAACCTCACAACAGTAAACTGCCACGAATTTGCACCACCACACAAAGGCACTGCGTGGAAAAGACGAGCTGCGCAGGGTCGATCTCCTCACCAAGCCGGCAAGCTGAAAGTGAGGGAAAAGGGAGGACCGTAGGCGTAACGCTGCTGCTTGGGCGCAAAATGCACGCCCAGCCTCCTCTGACCGTTTCTGAGCGCGCGCGCAAAAATCTCCGTCCAAAATGCGACCGCGCTAGAAGCGCGAAATTCAAATCGCCGACTAACTGCCAATGTCCCTGGAAGCCTCCCAGCACTGCAACTACCCAGACGAGATCCGCAGCAGCTCTGAGAGGGAAGGGGCAATGGCGGTAATAAGTAACGGCCTGGGGATAGACCTTGCTGCTCAGGCAGGTCGCTCCCAATGTGAGACAGCGCGGGCGGCGAACCAACCCAGGACGCACCAATTAACAGGGCGGGGGGGAAGCGGCGAACCGATCCCACGCTTAAACTGCGGCGGTTGTATCCAGAGTGCATCTGCATCTGTGGCCCCACCGCCTCCGACTTTGCACGATCAATTCCACGCCAAAAAGGTCCGGGCTGACAGCAAACTGCCGCCTCTACCTTACGTTGCACAATAAATCAATTCAAACCATTCTCAGCGATCACTGTATCCAAGAAATAAGGGAGAATTTTGTCGATTAGTCTAGAGAAAATTGCTATACGTCTCTTCTGGCTGGACTGAGTTAAAAAACTGATCCATCCAGTCAGAGGAGGCGTGGTCAACATTTACATAACTCAGTCTCTAGGCTAATGGACAAAATTAACCCATGCTTGGATTCCCCAAGCAGCACACAGGAGAACAGTTAGGACTTCGGGCCTTTCCACAGAGAAATAGAAGGCCTGCCATACACAATTCTGTAGCTATTCTTGTCTTTGTACCCATTGTATTCTTTGGGGCAAAGGGGACATGTAAGAAAGAAGTCATTTTTTTGTCAAGATCAGATAAACCATCATAAAAACCAGTGTTTGGGTAAACTGCTCTTTTGACAAAACTGTCACAGAGCAGGACCTCTGAATGCCTGGAAGTTGGCAAGACTGGAACTGTAAAGGATCACCTATGCTTAAAGTATGACATTATTTGAATAGTCCAGCCTCTGGAGCATGTAAGAAGAAGAACACACTTCTGGTTACATTAAGTAACATTAAGCACTTTAAAAGGCCTCATAAGTTATACCATATTTTAAATTTGAAATGCCTCATTTTTAGCTTTGCTTCAGGGTCATTTGATACGGTGAGAAAACAACAATTTATTTTTCTAAATGCAATAAGCTAAAAAACCTGGAATCAAACTCTTCATACTGAATGATACACTAAGACGAAACAATTATAAACAAAATTTAAAGAAAAAAAATATTGTCTAGCACGTAAATTGGATTGACTCAATGCAATAATAGAAAAATACAGGGTCTTAGACAAAAATATCCAATTTAAACTTTTAGCATACTGCCCTTAAACTGCATTTACTAAAATTGCTTAACTCAGAGTTATTAAGAATCCTTGATAAAATAGCCTACCTGTGCCACAACCTGCAGGGGAGTAATTAGACTGCTATATTCAATCTGGATATCAGGGAGATCTCCTTGTCTGTATTTCCTGTACAAAGTGACCTGAGCATCATGCTTTATCTTCAGCTGGGTTTTTATTTCCTGCAACAATTTATCATTTTGTCACAAGTAGCAAAAACATTTGCACCTCACATAAGATCAGCCCTTCAAATTCCTAATTGTCTCTCGAATGCTGCCCTCTGACTAAAGGCGAGCTTCGGGAAAGTGGAGGCTAGAGTAAAGATGACCATACTCAACAATTGACTCCACCTTTTTCCTGCCCCTTGGCTTTGCCCCATTAACTCTAAGTGATTATTTTCAAGCAGCAGCACTCAAAATTCAAGAGATGATGACCAGTGTTATAAACTAAAATTAATGAGGACCTACCTTGCTATTTTAGAGCGTTGGGTAACTTAATACAGTCTTCCACATGCTGACCTTTTATTCTTTCTTACAGCCAATCTAATGCTTCTTTTAGATGCCAGTTTTTTATATATACTTGGGTTTTATTTTTAGCTTTTCATATTTTTAAAGATTATTTTTACTCTATGCTTTTTGAATGACTGTACTCACCCACCTAAGCTGGTCTACAACCATAATAAAATGTGATCCGATTTCATTTGCCTCTCACAGAGTAACTTTAATTATTCAAACTTGGATTCATTTGGTTTTATTACTAAATAATAAATAATTTTTCCCTCTCAATGAAAATGTTTATTTCCAGATCAGAAAGAGGAATCTAGAAACTCATGAATCTCCACAGTCATCTTCTAACTTTATAAAGGGAAGAGTTATTGCCCATCCTTTAAACCAAGCCAGGTACTTGCTCATTCAACTAACATTATGCAAGCAAAATAGATAAAGGATAGATTTGGTTTCTATTCATGTATGTATTTTATGCTCTGCTTTTTTTTTCAGTTGTCATTTAGATATTTTGGCTCAAAGTTTAACTTTGATTCAGGAAAAAGTGGCTAAATTAAAATACTTCTTGAACTGCTAGGTACACATTATATGGCTCCTCCACTGACCTAGACTAGATTCCTTTGAGTGAAATTGAACAGAATTTCAGTCTCTTGAAATTGTCCATCCCCTCTGTGGTCAGTAAACCCAGGAAGAACGCATCAGACATGCTTGCTCTGCATGAAATACTCCACTACACTGTTTTTCAAACTTGACAACTTTTAAGATTTGTGGACTTCGACTCTCAGAATTCCCCAACCAGCATGTTGGCTAGGGAGTTCTGGGAATTGAGATCCACATATCTTAAACCATGCTTAAGAACAATTGTATTATAATTAAAACTTACAAATAACCTTTTGTAATCTACTATCAATCCATCAATGGGAACTCCATTTACCAGTCAGGCATATTTGGAAAATTATACATGGAAAACTAACCTTTTCTTGTTTCTGTTCAGCAACACCCTTTCTTGCGTAGATCAAACTAAGCTTTACTGGATCTTTTAAGAAGCGTCTCCGTAGTCTGAGAATTTCTGTGTGTTCATCTGTACCTAATGCATGTAGAAATAAATTTCTTTAAACTTACACAGTAAATCTATTTAAGAAATTACCATATTTTTCAGAGTATAAGATGCTCTGGACTATAAGACACATCTACCTTTGGGGGGGAGGAAAACAAGAAAAAAAATCTGCCTTTGCCTCCCAGCATCCATCCAGTATTGCTACGGCCCATTTGCCATAGCCCGTTTACCCCACCATGGCCCATTTGCCTCTGCCTATTCACCGTGGCCTGTTCGCCACCGCAGCAACCCATTCACCGCCACCCGTTTGCCAGGGCCTGCTTGCCGCAACCGCAGCCCGTTCGATGGAGCCCATTTGCCTTCGTCTCCTATTTGGCACGGTCCATTTGTCACCACCTGGAACTGGCCGAAAATGCAATGTGCGGAGATCAAAAACAGCCAAAGCGTGGTGGGCAGCGGGTGGGCGGAGTTTTGGCAACATTCGGTGTATAAGATGCACTGCAATTTTCATCCACTTTTAGAGGGGGGGGAAGGAAAGTGCATCTTATACTCCAAAAAGTACGGTATATATTCATTCTTGTTAGTCAGATCCTGAAATTGAGAATTTCTCAAATTGTATGA